>NC_090024.1:52410026-52729193 GCF_037176765.1 Anolis sagrei | reverse complement strand
GAAGAGACAGTCTGTTTTAATTTGTGAACTCACATTTCAGTTTGCTCATCCTTCTCTATGTAACCATTTTGTATAGTGCGATCAGTGCAATTTCTTGAATGTACAGAATTAAGTATTTTTTTTACTAAGTTTTGTATTAATAAAGATTAATAAATATGTTTTTGTGGTCATTTGCTGTGAACAAGGAGAAGCCACTTGTAATAAACATATATCTGTCATGGATTCCTTACACACATTTGCATGTATCATATTTAACGTGTTTAAGGCTTTCAAGGCCAGAATCACTGAGTTGCTGTGAGTTTTCCGGGCTGTATGGCCATGTTCCAGAAGCATTCTGTGCTGACATTTTGCCCACATGTATGGCAGGCATCCTTAGAAGTTGAAAGATCTGTTGGAAACTAGGCAAGTGAGGTTTATATATCTGTGGCATGTCCAGGGTGGAAGAAAGAACTCTTGTCTGCTTGAGGCAAGTGTGAATGTTGTAATTGGCCAGCTTGATTAGCATTGAATTGCCTTGCAGCTTCAAAGCCTGGCTGGTTGCTGCCCTTTTGTTGGGAGTTGTTAGCTGGCCCTGATTATTTCATGTCAGGAATCCCCCCCTTTTTTTTTAGTATTCCTCTTTATTTACTGTCCTGATTTTATAGTTGTTTAATACTGGTAGCCAGATTTTGTTTATTTTCATGGTTTCCTCCTTTTTGTTGAAACTGTCCACATGCTTGTGGATTTCAATGGCTTCAAAAATAGGGAAATTCCTGACATGAAACAATCAAGGCCAGCTAATACTTCCCAACCAAGGATTTCCCCAAGCAGAAATCAGCTAGGCTTTAAAGCTGCAAGGCCATTCAATGCTAATCAAGCTGGCCAATTGCAACATTTGCACTTGCCTCAGGCAGAGAAGAGTTCTTTCTCCCACACTGGACTTTCCACAGATATATAAAACCCATTTTCCTAGTTTCCAACAGATCTCACAACATCAGAGGATGCTTGCCATTGATGTGGGCAAAATGCCAGGAGAGAATGCTTCTGGAACATGGTCATAGAGCCTGGAAAATTCAACAGCAACCCATGTATCATATTGTTTGCACAAACATACATAAGCATGGAACTACAGTTTTAAATTTCTCCCTAGCCATTTATTATAACTAATTTGTAATGCCCCCAAACAACCAAGGATCACTAGAAGCAGTGATCACAGTTTGAAATGCTACGAAGACTAGATTATGGTGAAAATATTCTTTTTCACTTATCCATTGGGATAATGCAGATATCCAAGGGATTTAATATGATTTCTGTTCAGAGAAGCAGCATGAAGAATTGTTTGAATCAATAATACACTTGATGATGGGGGCAGACAGCACAAAATGCAAAGAAAGAAGGAACAAAGGACTACAGAATGGCAATATTTTTATAGCCAGTACCCAAGATTTATTTGATTATAAAATAATCAAAGAAGTATCTTAATTCCATGAAGCCAAAGGAAAACCTTCTTCATAAAGCCACAGAAGACACATAAAAAAACCACTGAGCATGCTACCATTAAAATCACACAACAATATATAAAAGAACTTCAGATCAATCTTACACATTTATATCTATCACATTTGGTTTTTCTAACAAGTAACCAATCCTACTGTGAAAGACATATGCAGAATTCAATGTCAACTTTTTTTTACTAGTTGTGCTGTTACTGCAAAATCATTAAAGAAAGTATCAGTTTCTGAAAATAATCATCTTGGACAGAGGAGAAATTGATTGTGAATGTAATGAGACATATTTAATATACTATCAAATACCCTATTGCCACCTCTGAATTACAGGGATGCTTTAGGAAGATGCCATTCCTAACTAAATCAATTCCCATATCTTTGCTACCACTAGACCAAAATAATTGAAGGCAAAAAATATGAGCCAAGCAGTTTCACTGTCTTTGATAATCTGTGGCATTATGTTATCAGATAATGAATTTCCTCACCTCTCACCTACTTACCTTTTTGTTGTCTTGATAAATTTATGTATTATGTCATGAATGTGACAACAGAAGAGAAAGGGGGTTGCTGTTTTCAGTTGTAGTAAAAGTTTCAGGTGGTAGATACAATTTTGGAGGAGGCATTCTCCCTTCCCTTTATAGCAATACTGGATAGACTTGTGAATATGTTAACCACATTAAGTTGAGGGCAGGTTTTGGAGCCAAAATTATGGATTTTTATATGACCCATGGATAAATTGCTGGTAATTCTTCCAAGAGAGGAAAGTGCCAGCATCATCTCAGGGATTGCCACTGACATTTTCCCAACCAGGTATTAAAAAAGACCAGATATCATGCTGAGATAGAGTGCTTCTTTCAGGTTCTCCAAGAATGGACTAAGCTTCCACTGTTTACAACTCTGTTCTGAGAAGGAGTTTATTCCTTTTTGGATAAGAGTTAAAGTACAGTACTTACATTGATCCATGGATAAGCCAGCCCAGGTTATTTGGGCTGATTGGTTTATGAACATTTTTAGATTTATACATGAATATGTATAGTAGTAGGTCTCCCTGTAGTGCAGCGGGTTAAACTACTGAGCTACTGAACTTGCTGACCAAAAGGTTGGCGGTTTGAATCCAGGGAGCGGGATAAGCTCCCGCTGTTAGACCCAGTTTCTGCCAACCTAGCAGTTCGAAAACATGCAAATCTGAGTAGATCAGTAGATACTGCTTCTGTGGGAAGGTAACAGTGCTCCATGCAATCATGCTAGCCACATGTCCTTGGAGGTGTCTATGGATAATGCCGGCTATTCAGCTTAGAAATGGAGATGAGCACCCCCCCCCCCAGAGTCATACACGACTAGACAAGGTCAGGTGAAACCTTTACCTTTACTTTTATGTATAGTAGTATAGTAATGGCAAGGATATATGAACAAAACCTGTTTTAACTACTCATCAGAGCCTTTTGTTAATATTAATGATCAATGGATTAAAACAAATGTAATTAGATAACACAATTTGTTTTGAGCCAGTGTGGTATAGTAGCTTGAGTTATGGACTAGGGCTTGGGAGTTCGGGGTTTGAATCCCTGTTTACCTGTGAAAACCTCTGGGTGACTATGGGTAAGTCACACTCTTGGGTTCAGAGGAAGGCAATGGCAAACCCCTTTTGAAGAAAGCATGCCACAAAACTCCCAAGATTGATTTGCCTTAGGGTTAATAAACTGAAAACCTTTTGAAGACATGCTACAGAAACTCACTTTAAAAAAATCAATGAAGGTATCTTAAACTGAGTGACAGGTCTAATAAGTAGACATTATTATCCCTCCTAAAATGAGAGCAGAATTGATTTGTGTTGTGTAGTAAAGGAGTAGCCTCTGGAATTAACACTAACTAACACACGATTAAAGTCTGCACCAAAATATTGCTTATTGAAGCCTTAAGAATCAAGTTGTTTCCTCCCATCTGCATCTTGGCCAGCTAATTTTGTACCATCTATACCCTGTATCAAGAGACAGTATTCTAAGAGCATGTCATTTCATCCTTGCAAATTCGATCCAATTACATGACTGTGTCCTCAATGACTTTTGCACTGACTGAAGTTTATTTTTTTCTATCAGTGTTATGTATTGCCACATGGCACAGCCAGATATTATCTGTTCTATAAAAACACTGCTCTAGACAACTCAGTTTTAACTATATTAGATATGAAGTGAACTGAATGGCCACAATCTAGTCAAAGTATCAGTGCTGTGCATGGGATGTTTTAAAGTTATAAATGTTTGCTATCTGAGTTGGCAACTTTAAGATGCTATCTACTACAAATGTCACTGAAAAACTAAGAAATCATTTGTGAAGATAGAGTGATTACCCCTATTCTTTAAGCACTTCAGTAATTTGTGTATTTGTTGCCAAAATCTACACAAAACTTATAGCAGCCTATTTGACCCTACTGGCCTATACACCTGACTGGATTGGATGGGCATCTGATAAAAGAAGAGCATGCCATGCTTCTTGAGAAAAGCAGAAAAAACCAAGCTTTTGTTGCATCAGTGGGTTAAACCCCTGTGCCAGCAGGACTGAAGACTGACAGGTCACAGGTTCAAACCCAGGGAGAGCGTGGATGAGTTCCCTCTATCAGCTCCAGCTCTCCATGCAGGGACATGAGAGAAGCCTCCCATAAGGGTGGTAAAACATCAAAACATTTGGGCATCCCTTGGGCAACGTCCTTGCAGATGGCCAATGTTCTCACACTAGAAGTGACTTGCAGTTTCTCAAGTCGCTCCTGACATGACCAAAAAAAAAATCAGTTTGAAAAGTAAAGAAAATAAAATTACCCACAAAACCGTGTTCAACAGCTATATGCATTTATCCAAAAAAGAGAACTTCTAGCCCATAAGATTTGAAATCATAAGTGGTGTCATAAGGGGCAGGAGTCTCCAGAGAGCATGCTCAAAAACATTTTAACTGTTTTGACCTGGAGGGTTTGGGGACCACAAAATTGGGTTTCAGGGAAATCATACCAGATTTTCCCCACTCTTGGCTTAAATTTACAATACACATTGCCATTTTTATGCTTTATTCTCCCACAGTGAACTAACTGGATACTGACTTCTCACAATGTGTGCTTCCTTTTGCCACTATTCCCTTAAGCAAAATGCATTGGTCAGACCACACCTGGAATACTGTGTTCAATTCTGGTAAACAAGCCCTATGAGGAGCTGCTTAAAGAGCTGGGCATGTTTAGGCTGTGGAAGAAAAGGCTGAGAGGAGACATGATGACCATATATAAATATGTGAGGGGAAGCCATAGGGAGGAGGGAGCAAGCTTGTTTTCTGCTGCCCTGTAGTCTAGCATGCGGAACAATGGCTTCAAACTACAGGAACTGACTGGTAGTCCTGGGACAGCTGAGGGATTTGTCCACACAGCAAAATTCCTGTCTTTCGGCACTGTGAACCCAGACAACAAAAGGAAAGGAGATTCCACCTGAACAGTCCCCACAGGGCCCATATTCTGTTAGACCCGGGTCTTTCAGAAACACCCAGGTCTAACTGAGTATCAAATTAATTTAGGACAAAGCAGGGTTTTTCCTGCTTTTTCTTGAATTAATTCAGTTTTATCGGAGATGTCGTTTGGACACCTCCAGTAAAACCTTGGGCGCTCCCTCATTATGGGACCTGTCTGGGCCATAGCTCTTAACACAAAACAGTGTGCATATGTCAAAGCAAACCCAGGCTGAGCAAGATCTCTTAACTCAAAACTCTTAAGTTGGGACACTCTTAAGTTGAGGTACCACTGTAGAAACAGTGATCCAGAGAGGATATGATTACAGTCTGCATTACTGTGGTCAGACCTCCATAGATGGATACTAGGGTTGTACCCTTGATTCAGATCTAGTTCAGATGTTTAGTACTTTGAAGCAGGTTCCTACATGCCTGCTTGCTCCCCCCCCCCTTCATGTTAAGAATTTGAATCAAAAGGAGCCTTTGATACTTAAGGTTTGGCTATGTTAGGATGTAGCTATTATGGAGCAAACTATGCAAGCATATTCCCAATTTCCCAAAGAACCAAGGTACAGTGTGTTTATTCAAAATAACGCCTAAACTCTTATGCTAGGGTAACCATAAGAATGAATTGACTTGAAAGCAGAAAACACCAATAAACTTCACTGTTAATGGCCAGTGCAATCACCCATTGCATTAAAACACATCCTTGGTATTTGAGCAGCAGAGAAAGGATAACCAAGAGAAGAAATTTGTGTTGTTTTTTGTCAGTCTAAATTAAACAAAAATGGTTCTGTGATTTGGGGAGATCACCTTTAGATTTCTGTAAACTAAGCTATAACCACTTAAGGTTTTTTTTTACCTTTGCTCAGACAGCTTTATGGACCAATATATAATGAGGATCAATGCTTACTATCCTAATTTTTCTGTATAGGGCTTTTTGTTGTTCAGCAACTCAATGAATGTCTTATGTTCACCATATAAAACTGTGTGGTGCACAGAAAGGCAATGAGAGAATGTTTTCAGTCTTTATTGAATGCATCTTTTCCTATTTCCAATTTGAATACAGTCTTGTAATGTAAATCATTCTTTTTGTTCTATATTTTCAATGAGATTAACACTTGGAACAATTGATGAGCTTCTGGATTACACTGCAGTCCTATACTCCACTTCTTCTAAAACTGCTTTAACTGCTAGGAGCTGCACTTGGGGGAGGAGATCTGTTCTGCTGGTGATTCTGGTTCTGATTGATATGTGTTCTAGTCCTTTCTTACAAATGGTTGTCTGACTAACAAACAGGATCACTAGTACAACCAATTTCTGCTGCTAGGCATAGCTCTTGGTTGTTAATTTAATTTGAGGAACCAGGACAGGTAAGTATATGAATGCATCTATACTGTTGAATTACAGCAGTTTGATATCACTTCATCTGCCATGGATCAATGCTATGCAGGCATGTAGCCGGGGGGGGGGGGGGCTTGAGGGGCTTGAGCCCCTCCCCCCCGAAATTCTCATGGTGGTTCGCGAAAAGGCTTTACTGGTGCATTATTTAAACTGTTATGTTTATTCATATCATGATCTGATCACCATACTCAATATATCCCATATGCATGGGAGTATTGGGGTAATGATACAAAAGGTTTGCTAGGCTAGACCCTCTTTCACTCAGACTCAGCCCCCCCCCCCCCCGGAAACTCAGCCTCCCAAAAAAAAAAACCCTGAAAAAATTCAGCCCCCCCCCCCCCCCGGAAACGAAATCCTGGCTACGGGCCTGATGCTATGGACTGATGGATTTTAAATATTTGTAATGGTACACAACTTTCCATAATAGCAGCCATCTTTTACTGTCAGAAATTTTCTTTAGGTTTTTTCCCACAAAACAAATGGGGGAAGGACAGTGGGCAGGGAAAAATCACAACTGTGTGATGGCAAATCAATGGAGGACTCCTGAGTAAAACAGATATATTGAAAAGTATGTGATGAAGGTAGGGAAATCATTCATTTGATTTCAAAACGGAGTATGCCTAATATGAATGGTAAACTTACTCTCCCAAACCTATTCTCCTGTATCAACTCCCTTCCCGTTCGAATATGGTGAGGAGGCAAACGGTCTGACCTAACAACACCTGAGGATGCTTGCCATAGATGCAGGTGAAACTTCAGGAGAGAACATGGCTATACAGCCCTCAAAAAGGTACTCTCCCAAACACTTGAACTGTTCAGTGGGATGAAGTCTTTAATCCAGAAAAAGCAGAGGTGCTTCTGATCAGTCAGAAGACAAATTCGGGAATAGGAACGCAGCCTGTGTTAGATGGTGTTCAGTTCTCCCTGAAAATTTGGCTTTGCAGTTGGGAGCATAGTCCTTGGGAGTAGAGAGCACACAATTTCCTTGTGCAACAGCTTCATTGGTTGCTGATCCATTTCTGGGTACAATGGAAGTTACTAGTCATTTACCTATAAAACCTTATATGACCTGGCTATTTGAAAGACTGTATCTCCCTTTATGCGCTGATCAGGGCTCTCAGATTTTCTGGAGAGTTGATTCCTCTGTTTCATCATCTTTTCAGGCTCATTTGGTAGGAATAAGGGAGGTAGCCTTCTTGGTGGCTGATTCCAATATGTGGAATTCTCTCCCCAGGGAAGACAGGATGGTACCTCCTTACTCTCTTCCCATCAACAAACTGAAAATATTATTGTGCCACCAGGCTGTTAGAAATTGAATGGATTTGGATTATAATTATGTGCTGTGCTGTATTATAGTTTCTATATGCTTTAATGAATTTTGATAATGTTTAATTAAAATGTTTAATTGCTTTTATCTCTAATTTTAATCAACATTTTTGTAGTTTTAATTTATACTGTTTTTAGATATGTTAGTAGCCACATTCAGTCTTGTTATTGCCTAATGGGTGGGATATAAATGAATATAACTAAATTAGAATACTGATTTAGTATTCGAAAAGGTACTAGCTAATCTTTCTTTAGCTCCATATTTTGAAAAAAATAGCAATTATAAATTGTCATTAGAAGATATGTATGGGCTCAGCTAGCATGTCTGATTGCTAATGCACGAAGAAGGAGCATTATTGGAAGGGATGGGAAGATGTGCTAATAGCAGGGAAATACACATTTCTCGAATTCATGGTAATGTTTAGAATATTAGTTCAGCAGATGCCACAGACCCTGAACCAGAATGGAATTAATTTACCTTGCTTCCTGTCTTCTAAAATCTCTTTTATTATCCCACAGACCAGTAATTCTGAAATTAATAATAATGAAATCCAGCATATATCTCTCATTTGCTGTAACATACTGTGTTTTGTGTCAATAATAATAATAATAATAATAATAATAATAATAATAATAATTGTATTACTTACCCACCTCTCCTCCTTGCGTAAGGTGAGATACAATATAGCTAAAAACACATAAACATTTTAAACATTCTATAAAATACACATATTAAAATATATTTCTACAAAATACATATCAAAATACGCAGAACAATGAAGTGACTTTAGTATGGGTGTAATATTGATACTCCTAGATGTTTCTGTTACCAATCTGGCTGCCATATTTTGAACCTATTGGAGTTTCTGAAATTGATCCAAAGGTAACCTTTCTTTATGTGTCAGGACGCCAACTCCAGCCATGTGAAAAAGGCCAAATCGTTCAACAGGACATGGAATGCAAGGAGGGAAAGATGAGCTGATAAGGTCTTTGTTATGAGAATTGAGGGGGTCTGGAGGGGGACTACATAACCCACTATTCTGTCTGCCTCGGCAGAATTGTCTTTCTTGAAGAGTGGTAAAAGGGAAAATCAAGTTATATTTCCAGTGTCTGCATTTTGAGCAGCTTTTATTCCTAGAAGTTACAGAATCTGACATTAAGGAAGTTCTCCTGTATCAACTCCCTTCCTGTTCGAATATGGTGAGGAGGAACATGGTCTGACCTAACAACACCTGAGGATGCTTGCCATAGATGCAGGTGAAACTAGAGAAAGCCTCTAGAACATGACCATACAGCCCCAAAAAACCTACAACAACCCAGTGATTCCAGCCACGAAAGCCTTCGACAATACAAAATATGGATAGTCAATGTTGCAATCCCAGGTGACAGCAGGATTGAAATGAAACAACTGGAAAAGTTGACACGATATGAGGATTTAAAGATCCAACTGCAAAGACTCTGGCACAAGCCAGTCAAGGTGGTCCCAGTGGTGATTGGAACACTGGGTGCAGTGCCTAAAGACCTTGGCCTGTATTTAAACACAATTGGCACTGACAAAATTACCATCTGTCAGCTGCAGAAGGCCACCTTACTGGGATCTGCACACATTATTCACCGATACATCACACAGTCCTAGACACTTGGGAAGTGTCTGATGTGTGAGCCAATACTACAGCAAGCAGAGTGAACTTGTCTGCTGTAGACTCATCTTGTGTAATAATAATAATAATAATAATAATAATAATAATAATAATCTACAAACGGCGACCTTACGTGGATATGCGCGCATCATTCAAAAATATATCACACAGTCCTAAATGCTTAGAAAGTGTTCAACTTGTGATTTTATGATATGAAATCCAGCATATATCTCTCATTTGCTGTGGTCATACTGTGTTTTTGTGTCAGTAATATAACAACAACAACAAATTCCTCTTATTTATTTATTTATTTATTTATTATTGCACTTGTATACCGCTAATATCTCAGCCTAAGTCGGCGACTCATTGCGGTTTACAACATCTAAAAACAACAATATTCAATTTAAAAGCATAAAAACACATATACAGTACAAAATTATTGGGCCACCAATAACAATCCAAATGCATCTCGTAACTGGAATCACAATCCAAATTCATCGTCTATAATTACCAATCCTTAATCGTCAAAATTCGTTTCGTCGGATTATCCGAATGCTTGTTCAAACATCCATGTCTTCATTTTTTTCCGAAACGCCATCAGCGAGGGGGCTGACCTTACCTCTATAGGGAGGGTGTTCCAAAGCCGAGGGGCCACCACAGAAAAGGCCCTGTCTCTCGTTCCCGCCAGCCGCACCTGTGAAGCCGGCGGGATAGAGAGCAGGGCCTCCCCAGAAGATCTTAGGGTCCTGGCGGGCTGATAGGCTGAGATACGTTCGGATTGATAAGTTGGGCCAGAACCGTTTAGGGCTTTAAAGGCCAACGCCAGCACTTTGAATTGAACCCGGTAGCAGATCGGTAGCAGATCGGCAGACTCTTACTAGTCTCAAATGAAGCAGACCCATTAAATCAATGATATTTACACATGTAGTGATTCACAATTTAACAATTAATTCTATGGATCTATTCTAATTAGGACTAAGCAATAGAATTCAGGGCCTTGTATCTCCAAAAAACAAAAACAAAACACCATCGGGCTATCTTATTCATGCAGAACTATTCTCCCCCTCTCTGTATGCTCTATTAGCTCCTTGTTAACCTTTTAATTTTCAGACAGATCAGATAAATTTTCCCCTCCACTCACCCTCCCTGGTTGTAATATTCAAAAACAGAAAAGAAAACTATCTTCTACAGGGGTAAAATAAATCACATGGGTTTTCAAGAGAGAAGTGATGGAGTATGAGAAGGAAATGGTACCTCTGCTTATCAGTAACTTGAGCTCTGCTCATGGCTGCTAAGTAGCCCATGATAGATTAACCTGAAAAGAAGATGGCTCTTGGTGGAAAAATTGTTTCCTACCTCTGGGCAAACACCTTATTTTGTGTCCTCAGGGAAGCAATGAAGTGTAAAGTCCTTGAGGCTTCTTTTCCAGCATAAATTCTTATTACTTGGAATTGTTTCCATTTGTCACTGGAAGGAAGGAGTAGTGATCTAGCCTAAGCAAAGCTTACTGGAAATCAGCAGGGTGCAATTCTACCAATTTAAGACTGTGGGTTTATGATACGGCTTTCCGTATTTCTAATAAACTAGAAAGCTGAGAGATGTTGCACAAGCCAGTTGTTCAGTGCTGTGCCAATAATGGTTCTCTTGCTGAGCCTTACGATCATTAGCAATCAGTTTGTTCCAGAGTTATTTCAAACATGAGGATTCAAAGCAGACTGATCAGCAAGACTTGTTCATTGTTTAGTTTATAAAGCAATGTTCAGCTTCAACCAAAAGCTGTAGTTGTAAGCTATGCAAGTCCATAACTGCAAAACAAGTTTGGAGCCTCTGTACTCCCCCACTTTGTATGGAGAGGAAATGGCATGGGAGGCAAATATATTTTTATGCTGCAGGGACATACAGGCATGGCTATTAAACCACATATGTGAGACCAGTTAAATTGGTTGTTTCCTTACAAAATAGCCTTCACCAAAAGTATGATAGCTGGGACCCTACACTATTTGCGCAATGCGGGTCAGAATTAATTAAAGGAACACATGCGCGAGACAGCGGAGCGAGTTAGAGATGCAGCTGTGACAGGGTAGCAGTGAAGTAATTTAACTTAGGAGGGACAGGATAAGGGTGAGGCAATGTAACAGTATTTTCCCCCTCCTTTTTATCCTTCTTTCCATTGGTTGTCATTCCCCACCTCCTTTTTATCCTTCCTTCCATTTCAACGACTCCACCGCAGCTGTGTCTCTCAGTGCGTTCACTCATGCACGTGTTCCCCTGATTCAGACCCACGTTGCACAAGCAGCGTAGCATAGGGTCCCAGCTATCATACTATTGCCCAGCCTTCTTTCTTCTGCAGTATGTTGTGTGAATGGAAAACACACACCTTTGAGGCTCCTCTGCATGCAGTATAGATGGCATCATACTGGAGTTTTTTTTCCTTGCTCCCAGTTCCACATATTGGAGGTGAGTTGGGAATAATTTTGGTGAAACTGTGTTTCATATATCCTCAAAGTTTGCCTGTGAGCATAGTTGTGAATCCATCTCTTTTACCTAATAATTCTTCTTCATGCTTGTGGCTTGCCTTAACATTTCCATTGGCTTCAATATTTCTCCTTCCAGCCAGCAGTAACATTATTAAATTGCCATTGGGAACATTCAGCAGAGTCTGTGTCTTGCTGCAGTCAGAGGCCAGATACACCTTCTTAATTACAGAAACATTACAGCAGAGCAGGTGGATATTGAAACAGGTGTGCCCCCCCCCCCATTCCTTTTACTATAAGACACTCAGGGTTTGCTGCCATTTTTTCCAACAGATAGTTGCTAGCTGTAGTTCCTTTTTCTTTACCATTTTGATCACCTGAGCAACTCTGGGTTTTAAATAACAGTGTTGTTTAATAAGCAATTTGACATACACATTCTTCTTCATCACTACAATTTCAGAAAATTTTAGAATGGGAGAATAAGCAGGTGGTTTTATAATGCTTCTTTCTATTAATTATGCAACATGTGTCCAGGAATACATTTCTCCATTCCTGTTGGGGAGGATCATTATATTATGCAGATATCTTAGTCTACGAGCATTCTTATAATATATATTAAGGTAGGATCCTTCCAGACAGGCCTTTAATCCAAGATCTGTCTTGGTTTTACCTGAGGTGTCCAAATGATCCCTCAGGTAAAACCAAATCAATTCAGAAAAAAAACCTGGGATATTCCAATTTGAATCAGATTAATTAAACACCTGGAAAAATCTGTTTTGAGTAAACAGTATTCTTACATTTATTATCATTTATTAAAGACTAATCTATATTTACTGTGTAAATCTCAAAAATATTTCTGGTGCCATTACATAATCTTAGACTAATAACTTTTCACATTCTTACAAGTGTCCCACATATAGAGAATAGAATCTTCCTTATGAGATCCCTTATATTGATTAGAGACTTTCTTATGCATATTTGACAATTTACTTGAGGTGAAGTACCATCGATACGCCATCTTATACAGGTTTTCCTTATAAAAATTACTTTGTGTAATAATTTATCTTTGAACCACATCGGGCATATCTATATAGGCACTACGAATCAAGAAAGAATTGGCCTCATGGTGTCCACATGATGCACAGGACCTTCTCATCCCCAATGCAGAACTAGGCCAATTAATATGGTTTTGCCTCACATTAACCAAAGTTGGGGAGTGTTCCAGAACTTCCCAAAATCTCCACAGCACCCCTGCACTATGGGGTCATCTAAACAGTTGCACTAGTTTTGCATGAAGACATTCCACTTTGCACCAAAGGGTGATTGTTTGTTTAAAATAATTCTTTCTAAAGTAAATATTTTTCAGCCAAAAAAGAGAGGAAAAATATATATAATAAGAAGATTAAAAACAGAAGAGGAGAGTTAGAGAGAGAAAAAGAGGGAAAAAAACAGTTTTTTTTCTTCCAATCTTTTTTTTTAATTGCAGTTGTATAAAAATCTTAACAAAGTGAAGATTTTTTTTGTTGATCTCCGCTTCCCTTCTTCATTCATCTTTCATGCTGGACAATAACTCTTTTGAAATGATCAGCCTAAATTATCATTGTCCACTTTTCTTTAGTCATGTAATCCTTAAATAGTAGCCAATCTGTTGTTTTCTTGGGTTTACTTTGATGTTTTGCAACTATTTTAAACTTTTAAAAAATGTTAATAGGGGAAATAGATATGGGTTTCATTTTCTGAATGCTATCCAAGCAATATACGAAGATCAAGAGGCAAAAATAATGATCAGTGGAAAAGAGGAACAAGACAAGGATGCCCACCAAGGATGCCCACCGCTAATCTTTATCATGTCACTGGAAATACTTTTGAATAATATTAGAGAGGACAATAAACCGATTGGGACAAAAATACAGAAAGATAGGTGCAAAGAAAGATCATTTGCTGACAATTTAATAAGTATTGTTGAAGAACCTATAAAAATATAAAGAATTGGATAAGCAAAATGTAAGAATTTGGAAGACTGTCTAGGTTTAAAATAAGCACCAAAGGGTAATTGTTCATTGCTTTCTTGCCAATTTCGCAACAGCCATGGTGTTCCAAAGAACTCTTGCCATCCCTGGATGCAATTGCTGATATTTTAAAGGGTACCCCATGCATCTTCTTCTTTTCCCCTTCTCCTTTCCAAGTTGAATGGGCATCCTTCAAATGGGGTATAGAGCCCTTTGGAGCTCTGTGGCCATTGCAATAAGGGCAACAGGATTACCATAATAAGGAGGGCTGTCCAATGGGCTCAAAAGTGTTTGGCCCTACTGGATGGAGGCAGGTACTGAAGCCACCTCTGGGGCTAGTGCAGAGTACCGCACTGTGCACCAGCCCTGAGTTTTCCTCTTTGTAGAAGAGTGGTTCTCAACCTGTGGGTCCCCAGGTGTTTTGGTCTACAACTCCCAGAAATCCCAGCCAGTTTACCAGCTGTTAGGATTTCTGGGAGTTGAAGGCCAAAACATCTGGGGACTCACAGGTTGAGAACCACTGCTGTAAAGGCACCCATTATCTCTATACATCCAATTAAAATAGTATGATCAAATTTTGGGCCATCTTATCACTCTTTAATAGGCTCATCCTCTGTTTCCTATTTCAAAAGCAATTTATATACTTTCTGAATTACATGTTCACCATCCCTATATAACTCTGAATAAATTTCATTTTCTCCAATCCCTGTTGTTGTAGATCTTGATTAAACCTATCTTTAACTTCCACTTAAGCAAACCAAATAAGATATTTGCCTTCCTTTGAAAATGTCTCTCTTGATTTAAACTCCCAGCTGTCTTGTTCAGAGTACAAAAGGTCACCATACCATAATCATAACATAATAATCTCCATTTTTATCGCATTCTTTCCTTTAAAAAGGCTTCCTGTGCTAAGGTGGCTAATATTTTAGAAAAATGTCTCTCCTTATATTTAATTCAAACTCATAGAAAGAGTCTTTCTAATACTACGGTATTTAAAATATGTATATGCCTTGACTTTCTTATATCAAAGGTATCCATGTCACCCAAACCTTGGATCATGACCTTTATATTCCAATAGCCTCTCGTCTTCAAGTAATACAGTATCTGTTACTTCAACAATAGAAAATTACAAGCATCATAATACCATTTAATCTGAGGAATTTCTAGAGCACCCATCACACAAGAATCACATCAAACATCCATCCTTACCCAAACACCTCATCATGCACCATCTTTAGTGTAATTCATCTTCAAAATTCTTATAGTAAATTGCAGAAAGTCCATCTTGCTCTGGATCATTTCCAGTTTCAATCTATTTCATTGGTTCATTAAGTTCCATAGTTGTCACAGGCCCATTCAAACTTTGCTTTTGTTCCAAACATAGCTTATCCAATGGGAGTCTTTCATTTTTAAGTTTTTCTCATTGCCTCTTCCATATACAATGTTGTAGCATTCCTCAAAAGTTCTTTTTAAATATTTTCTGATTGTCCTTTTTGTTATTCTTGACAGATTTTAAAAATCCTTTTTTTGTTTCAAGTTTCCCAGATTTATTTGTAAATTCAAAATTATTTTGTTTGAGATAAATCAATTTATTCCTTAAACTGCTTTCCAATATCTTACTCACTGCTGAAACTTGCAGAACAACTATGTTTCTGATTCAAGTCTTGGAAATGCTGAAGTGTTTCCAAGCAAATTAATGTAATAAATGAGAACCATTTCATTTTGCATTCCACTGCCTGTGCTTGATCATTTCTCAGTTATATTTGGGGTATCAATTTTCCTATCATGTCAAGCCATGATACTTTGAGGTATCAATGAAATAAACATATTAGTCATTTTATTTTCAATGGCTATTCATATATATAGACAACCACCTATGTCCAATCGGATTTTGAAGTAGCAGATTTAGGAATTATCATCAAATATATTACATGAATATATTTTAGGGTTTCATAAGCCTTCAGTCTCTACAGTTCTGCTGATCAGATATTAAACCTCAAGCTTATAGCTGTTAATATTATTTATATTGCTTTAACTTTTTCAACCTATTTGGATTTCTGTAACATGCTTTGCATGCTTCCGCTTTGAAGTGTGCTCAAAACCTTCAGCTGGTCAAAAAAGCCAAACTGCTGATTGGGACCCTTACTATAATCTTGCCACTGGCTATGAATCGAGTACAATTTAAAGCCCTTGTTATAACCTATATAATATTTTACCAACAGGTGTAAACTATTGGAAGGATAAAGATATTAATGGCAACTCTATTTTTTTTAAAAAAAAAACCTTTGCACAAAGAATGTTTAGAGTTTGTGACTGTGTCTGTTTCCTCTATCAGCAAAAAATAAAATAAAATAAAAAACCAAAAAACTGTGAAGTTGGATGGTGCTACTACAAGAACCTTCACTATTTATTTCTATTAGGCATCTACACAATGAAACGTATCTATATGCATATGTGAGCATTTGGGGTAGGAAATGAAAGCATTATGGAACTGCTGGTGCCACACTTTTCCTTGATTGCAATTCAGGAGCTCACAGCAGGGGATGAGGAAAACAGAAAGTACCTTCATGCTGATAAATCATCAGTGATTTGATGCCCGATGATTCAGTTTTTAATCAGTTGAAACTAAGGCTTTGAAAAAAAATTAGTCAATATACGCAAGCAGGGTGGTTTCATAATGAGTCACATCAAAGAGCAACATTAGCCAGAGCCGTTCTTCCTTTTGGTTCATTTACAGTTTGTCGAATTCCATTTTCCGGGTGCCCCCCCTTCTCATGAATGTTTTCCCTCTAGTGCTGCTGGAAGTAAGTTTGTTAAACTAAAAGCCCTTATGTAATATTTTGTGAAATGAGAAAGGATACACAGTGTCAATGGACATAGCTTGAATTCAGATATCTACTGCCTCCCAATGGCAAGGACTAAATTCACATATTCAACATTCCCTATTCCATTTGAAGACAACTCCAAGGCTTGGGTTTAGGACTGGCTGTTCTAGAAGAAGGTCTCATCATGAAAATGTGGCAAATTGTTAATTGATTTATGTTGTTTTTATGGTGCCTTTTCACCCAGGGATGGGGAGAAACTCATGTGGGATTTTCTTTCTCGTGTTCTTAAAGCACCTGAATTATTTTGCATCCCATGCACTGTGAGTGAAAAGAGGATACCATGTGTAGCTCCACCACCGAAGTATATTGAACCAGCCCAGACTTCAGTACACACTCCACATTTGGCTTTAGTTTTGAGGTTACTGGATCAACCTGAAGAACTGTCACTTTAAAATGATAGGACCTTGTCACATTTGGATCTAATCCATTTATATCAGTATGCATCTCTGTATTTTTTTAAAGGACTGGGTGCATACTGTGTTCATACTGGATGCATATGCTATTCATTACACTTGATTTTTAGGATTCCTATGATTAGAGAATACTGTGCTTTGACTCATCACACCACAGAAAGCTGGTTCCCCCTAATTTGTTCAAATGCCTCCCTATGTCGCTGTTTTCTCTCTAATATGTGCAGTGTTTCAACAATGTATAACATCATAGTAAATAATAATAAGAAACAATTAGAATGTCGTGTGCAATTTCTCAATTTCTGTGACATTTTTCAGACAGATTCCAAAGGATTGTTGGTGAAAGACGACAAATGTCATGTATCAGGACCCATTCAGAATCATGTTCAGAGTCCCATAGACAAAGTATATCTCAATGTGATACGGTCTGTAGTCAATCTTCCCCAATTGGGTGACATCTTGTTATTTCGGACTAGAGCCCCATGACCACCAAACAGGACACCAGCCTGAGAAAGGATGATATTAGCAAAACATACAATTCCTTCCGACTGTGTGGAAGATGAGACTATGGGCTCATCCAGACAGCCCTTCAATCTGAGAACATTCATGTTTTAATAATGTGAATCTTCCTGGATCCTAGTCTACACACGCCCCAGAAAACTTGTGTTTTCTGGGGCGGGTTTCAAGATGCGCTCCCAGAACTTTCCGGGAGAATGCCCTGACACTCTAACCCCCTCCGCAAACCCCTCCAAAACCTCCATTTGCATTGTGCGAGAGCTCTACTGGCGTGTAGGAATGACGTGCCATGAGAAAGGGGGGGGGGTAGGAGCGATTTTCCTCCTCTATCCCCTTTCCTCCTGATGTGCCAGGAGAACTCTGGCACCATGCGCATAGAGGTCGGGTAAGTTCTTTTATTTTTAAATGGGGTTTTGGGGGAGGGGGGGTTGTGTCCTCATGGTTTTCTGGACTAATTTAGCTTGGAAAAAAAACAGGACTACTGTCTATACCTCCCCCCCCCTCAAAAGTCAAGAATCTTTGCAGGAGCAGTTCAGACAGCAAAAGTAGTGGGTTTATTCTGTGCCTTCCAAGAAAGTGCGGAATAAACCCACTAACAATTAAATTTGTGACAAACCAGGGTTTTCCTGGTTTGTGGTGAATGAATGCATGCTTGTCTAGGATGTCATCTACACAGCATCCTTTTAATTGTGGGAACTCCTGTGTTGAAGGGGCTGTCTGGATGGGCTATACAGTAATCCATGCAGGCTAAAACTTGGTATGCTAGCAAATGTCTACATGTGTAGTAGAACTTCCTTGTCTCTCTCCCCCTCACTATGCCACCAAAAGTTTCTGAAGATATTTTTTATTCCTCTAGATCAGGCTGAGATCATTCTTGATGGCAGGAGCAGTAATCCTTGTTTGGTTGATTGAACTATTTTCTTTGGCAGGAAAACCATTGTTGGTGCCTGCCCTTATTATCTGTTTTTCTGAAATAAAACAACTTTTCAAGAGACAGGAGCATCTTTCCACTGCAAAGAAAACAATCTTCTTCTAGTTCTCAAACCTATTCCTCATTAATTTTAATGCAAAAAAATAATAAATCCAAATCCGACAATATTTTGTTCCAATGTTTCAGAATGTTTTTACTTGTCAGTTGAGGTAATTTGAGAAAAGATGAATTTTGAGAAAGGATGAAAAGAGCATAATTCTGCAGCAGAAAAAAGATTGGGCCCCCGAAAACATACACTATAATGGGCATACATTGAATGGTAAAAAGAAATCTAATTAGAAAACTGTAGAAAGTTTCATTTTTTTTAAAAAAAAGAAGTGCTTGCAGGGCAGACAACAATAATGTGATTGAGTTAATATGGAAAGGATGTGGATCCTATGTCATCTTTTCCTGGTTGAGTTTGCTGCTATGGGCTTCTATCCACAACTCATGTAAGAGGTCATTGCTGAGATTCATTTCTTCCATTCGAACTGCAGTTGTGCCAGCTCAAGTGGTTAGAAGACTGTCCTCTTTGAAATAAAGAACAGCTTGAGAAACTCATTACGAAGGCTTTCATCAAGAATGAATAGTTATCCACTACAGAGATGTTTCTGAGTCCCACAATAATCTTATTCTTTCAGCTTCCTTCGAATGAAAGTTATTTATTTTCCAAGTGCTCCAGTGATTAGGCTGGGCAGTGGCAACTTCATCATTAATTAGACAAAGTGAACAGCAGAACTCTGAGAGCCCATGATACAATAATGAATTCATTCTCGGAAAATCCTCATGATGCACAATTATGGCTGCTTAAGGATAGAAGCATACAATTTGACAGAATGACAGTCTATTCCAGAAATGTGATGAGGAGTTATCTGATTTAATCAGGAATATGCTCAGAATCCTCTTACAGCCAACAGCAATAAATGGAAAAAATGGCTTCATCATAAATATGCCATTGACCGAACCTTACACCTCATGCTTTGGAACACAACTGAGATGTAATCTTTGGCTATCTCAATTTGGCAAGGACTCTCCTGTTCAACCCACGCCTGTTCCACTTTCCAGCAGGTTTTCAAATGTCCCACTCCCTCCCTCCTCTTCTCTCTTCCCAGTAGGCCTAGTTCCTTTCCATACAGCTGTATAAAATCCACATTGAACTGGAATATATGGCAGTGTGGACTCAGATAATCAAATTCAAAGCAGACATTGTGGATTATCTGCCTTCATATTCTGGGTTATATGGCTGTGTGGAAGGGCCCCCAGACAAAACTTGGATTTGCATTACCATATGTAGCAATTTTCATTGTGAAATGTTGGACAGCATGTTGATATGAAGGGAAATTCCTGGGAATAAGAATTACGCATTCCTATTAACAACTTTTTGCGGGTCACTGATATAGTAGCAAGTTTCATTCAAAATCATAATGCTTCCAAGTAAATCTACACAAGGGATGGGTATGAATACTAATCCAGGACTTAGTTTCCTTCTAAGGATGGATCTACACTGTCATATAAAGCAGTTTCAGAATGCAGATTAACTGCAACAAACTTGATTATGTGACAGTGTAGACTCATATAATCCAGTTCAATGCAATTAATCTGCATTCTGAAACTGCTTTATATGACAGTGTAGATCCAGCCTAAGGTTAGTTGTTTGAAAACCAATGTAGCTCAAATGAAACTTAATTTTTTAAAAACACAATGTGCTGTAAAAATTACCATTAAAATCAGTCACATTGACTATAGTCCTAATGAGCAGACATTTTCACATATTTGAACAAAGTTTGACTTTGAAGGTTGGCATCTCAATCTAAAGATGGTTATGGTTTATTTTGCAAACACCCCTAAACACTTGGAGTTAATTTTACAGGTGAATTTAAAGCATCCATCTGAGCTGCACAAGTCAGTGGATTTTAAAATTCATTTGACAAAACTGAGTCAAATATTGCTGTTTCCCCAGTGACAGTTAATTACGTGATTATCACTCCCAACAGCACTATACAGTACAAGTAATTTTCATGGAAAAACAAAATTAGATTAAAGGATAAGGAAAACTATAAATATAGTCTATAGTACATAATCTATTGCCTCATAACTGCAGAATCCTGAGCAGTTGCCTGCTCCAGTTTGTCCCCAAGGGCTGATGAAAAGAGACAGTTTTACGGCTATTCTTATCACTTAATACCTGCATAATTCCAACTGGGCCGTGAAGTGTTGCAGGAAGTGGTATAGGAGAACTGGGGCTCACAAGGACAAAGACATTTCAATTAACAGCAAGGCTAATTCCCTTGGTGCTTAGATGGCATCACAGTAGCTTGGTAACAGGCAGATTTTCCAAGTACCAATATATCATGAGCTATCTCTGTTGTAATCCGAAGTATTTTGGCTGGCTTGATTTTGAAAGAGCAACTAAGATGTATTAGCTTTACACATTTTAGAATAACAGAATCATAGAGTTGAAAGAAGCTTCAGGGACAATTGGTTCCAACTCCATGCTCAGTGTAGGATCATCAACTACAGTATCTCCAGTACATAGTTGTTTAGCCTCTTTTTGAAGACATTCAGTGAAGATCACTCATTTTGTCAAGAAGTTCATCAAAATCCACATTCCTTTAACTTTAAACACTTAGACTTTGTCCTACTCTTTAGGGGAGGGATTCTCAATTTTTTTTCCAGCTGCAGAGCCCTTTCTGGAGCAAAGGTTTCTCATAGAGCCCCAAGAAAAAGGTTTTTATATTTTATGGGCAAACTTTTTGATCAATATAAACCTAACAGTATTTCAGTGGAAGACTCCAGGGGCCATTCAGTCCAACCACCTTCTGCCATACAGGGAAAAGCACAATCAAAGCATCCCTAACAGATGATATAGATGATATCCAGCCATTGTAATAACAACAACAATAAAAACAATAATAATAACAACAACAATAATAGTAGAAACCCCAGGGGCCATCCAGTCCATCTCCCATGCCCTGCAGGAAAAGTACAATCAAAGCACCCCCTGAGCAGTGGGAGGGAAATAGGGTTTTGGAAGCAAGGAAGGTGAGGGGAAAAGAATTTGGACAGTGAAGAAGGTGAGGAAAGGGGGCTTTTAGGGGTGAGGGAGGTGAGGAAAAAAGTTTTGGGGGGCAAGGGAGGTGTGGGGAGAGGGAGGAGAAGGAAAGAGGAGGGAAATCTTGGAGGGAAAAATAGGAAGGAGAAGGAGGAAACTGTGGAGCTCCTTAGGATGCTTCATGGAGCCCCAAGGAATCATCGGAGCACAGTTTGAGAACCACCACTTTAGGATAATGGTGTCAAATTTGTGGCCTTCCAGGTGTTTTCACACCAGAGTTTCTGACTAAGTTGGTTAGGTCTTCTGGACGTTGGAGTTCCAAATATCTGGAGGGCCACAAGTGACACCTCTGCTTTAGAGAAACAGAGGGAATAAGTATCCTTTCTATTTGTAATAGCTCTTGATACATATAAAAACTCTGAACCTCCTAGTCTTCTCTTTACCAACCAAACTGAACAAGCCCTTCAACCTTTCCTCATATATTTTGTTCTCCATACCTCTCATCATTCTTGTTGGCTTTCTCTGAACTCTGTTCAACTTATCTAATGTTCTTCTTAAAATGCAGTACTCAAGTTGTGGAATTATGCTTTCCTAATACACCCTTTGTTCTCTATCTGATCATCGGTAAGGACATTATCTAGTGCAGAATATCTTCTTACACAATAGTAGCAGAAATCTGGGGCTGCGGTGTCCCTTTACTCTTCCTAGCAGCCAAAAAACCTATTCCAGGGAGCCAAAGAATAGGTTTCTAAATTCTAGGTGATTTCTAGAACTGCATATGGAAAGGATATTGGGACACATTTGAAATATTTCAAGATACATTTTGTAAACTTTCAGCTTATCTAGCAATATAGGTCTAATTTTATTTTATTTTTTCTGGTATGAACTATTTTCTTTTACTTTCACAGTTTCTCAATCAGTCCTTAATTTGTTTTAGCTTTCCAGATCTTTAAAGTCATCACAAATTCACACAAAGGATAATAAATGAAGTTTAATCTATTAATTGGTTTTGTATTTTGGGAAATACTCCCTGTAATTGTCTCAAGGTCTGATGAATGCACAGAGTATTAAAATGTGCCTCTTGAGTGGTCTAGACATTTTTTTTCCTTGCAAGATCAATACATAATTTCTGGATAAGAGTTATGTTAATTGTTTTGCCCACTGAGGAAAAAATTGAATGTACTCTCAAAGTGCTAGTTTATTTTAGATTGTTCAAACTGTGTCTGGGAAAACTTTTTAAATGGATGAGTAGCTGCAGCTTTGTTTATATTTATGATAGCAATGCCATGAGGATTTTCATGGTTAACACTCCATTGGACTACAGTACCTGGCTGATCACTCTTTATTTGAAAATCTTTAGACAAGGACTGAAATTCTATAGCTGCATTGTGTTTGGTCCATGTTAGTCCAGATAATTATTTTCCCTAAACAACTGCGTTTCAAGCCAACATGGTGTAGTGTTGAATTACATTCTGGAGGTCAGGGTTTGAATACCCACTCAGCCATGAAAATTCATTGGTTACCTTAGGCAAATCACAGTCTCTCAACCCCAGAAAAAAGCCAAACTCCCTCTGTGCTTTAGGGTAACCTTAGAATTGCCATAAGACAAAAACAAATTAATTGCACATAACAACAACAACAACAACAGTAAAACAATTGGAATCTCAAGTCAGTGAGATTCCTGGGCCAAAACATATGAGACAACCAATTGTGATGTCACAGGGAGAAGGCCATCATGATGTTATGATAATGTTTCAAGGGGTATTCCTGGGTGATACAATTTACTTATTTATCATATCAGAAGCAAACCTAGGGTACAGTTTAAAAAAAACACAAAGTTTAAAAATTTGGCATTATTCTAAATGCCATTTGACCAGTAGCTGGCCACTTGGGAGTGCCTCTGGTGTTGCTATAAGAAGATCCTCCATTGTGCATGTGGCAGGACTCAGACTGCATTGTAACAGGTAGTCTGTGGTTTGCTCTTCTCCACATTTGCATGTTGTGGACTCCACTTTGTGGCCCCATTTCTTAAGGTTGGCTCTACATCTAGTGGTGCCAGAGCACAGTCTGTTCAGTGCCTTCCAAGTCACTCAGTCTTCTGTGTGCCCAGGAGGGAGTCTCTCATTCAGTATCAGCCATGGCTTGAGGTTCTGGGGTTTAGCCTGCTACTTTTGGACTCTCGCTTGCTGAGGTGTTCCTGCGAGTATCTCTGTAGATCTTAAAAACTATTTCTTGATTTAAGGCATTGGCATGCTGGCTGATATCTGAACAGAGGATGGGCCAGGGATGTCACTGCCTTGGTCCTTTCATTATTAGTTGCTACTTCCCGGCAGATGTCAGGTG
Organism: Anolis sagrei; assembly: GCF_037176765.1. Lineage (NCBI taxonomy): Eukaryota > Metazoa > Chordata > Lepidosauria > Squamata > Anolidae > Anolis > Anolis sagrei. Next base: position 52,705,197 of record NC_090024.1, on the reverse strand, counting down.
GTCTAATACCGGCTAAACAGTATAATTTCGCCAGTGGTATAGGGTGCAGGCATCCTGTGATAATGCAACATGTCTCATTAAGAGTCACATCCACTGTTTTAGCATGGTGAGATTGGTTCCACACTGGGCATGTATACTCAGGAGCAGAGTAGCAAAGCACAGGGCCGATGTCTTCACTGTATCTGGTTGTGATCCCCAGATTGTGCCAGTTGGCTTTTGTATGGTATTGTTTCTAGCTCCCACTTTTTGGTTCTTGTAGGTCAAAGCATGGTCCAGGGTAACTCCCAGGTATTTGTGCGTGCTGCAATGCTCCAATGGGATTCCTTCCCAGGTAATCCTCAGAGCCCGAAATGCTTGCCTGTTCTTAAGATGAAAAGCACACATTTGCATTTAAAACACATAAGATCTGCTAATAAATCTTTCTTGCTCTGTCTTCCTCCCTCTCTTGGTGTCCATGGCTGCATCTTGCTTGGTCTGCCAAAGTTTGGACTATAATGCCTATTCTGTCTGGAGGATTCTGGGATTTGTAGTAATTAAAAGGCACTTTTCCAAGCTCCATGGCTCCTGCTGTGTGTCGAATGCCTCACAGCCAAAAGCACAAGCAACTGAAGAGAGTAAAGGCACAGTGCTGTACTTTAATATTCTATCACGGCGTGCAAGTAGAATAATAATTTAGCCCTCTGTGATTCACATTTCTCTGTAAACTTCATCTTCTTAGCATATGTTCTCTGCAGGGCCCTTAGAGTAAATTTTCCATGTTAATGGAACTTCACCTGCTTTAATGGTACCATACAATAGATGCAAGGCTTAAAATCCTTTAAGCACCACTCAGATCACTGCATGCAAAACTGCTGTTGCCTTTCTGAGTGGAGAGATTTATATAAATGTGTGTGTGCGAGAGCCAATTTGGAAAAGTAGCTGAAATCATTTAAACAACATCACACATTTTACATTTGCCTGGACAAACATTAAGACATAAATATTGTAATCCTTATTAGAACCAGAAATGATGGATCCACAGAAGAATTTAAGTACACATTAAACAGCAGCTTGTTTTTTATTCACTTTCCATCAGCAGTTGGGAAACTGGCTATCATACTTAGCAGAAGGCCTTTCTGTGCATTTCAGGAAAAGCTCTCTGCTGGCTATTCAATTAATAATAATAATAATAATAATAATAATAATAATACAACTGTAAGTCGATATTTGAAATGCAGTTCACATCACGTTTCTGAAGTCTGACATAGCTCTCTGTTGTCAAAGCGTAAAACTGCTTTTTTGGAAAGATATATTGCTGAGCATTTACTGAAGGCATCTATTGAGATAAATCCACTGGTCCAGAGTTTATTTCAAGGGTAGCAGAATATCTAAATAAGGCATTATATAAGGGGATGAGGGCACCCGATTACTAACTTTTAAAGGAATGCAGTGGAATGAAGAGATGTTTTTGAATGGAACAAATTAAATTCCAAACTTACATGTAGTATACCATCCTCAAATTAATAAGTGATACTTAAGATTCAATTGATCATTTCTACTTTGGTTGCAGAATTGCTGTTCTTCATCATTGGTTCTTAAAGTGAATCTCATGAGAGCTCTCAATATGTCACAGAATGGTGGCTTGCAAATGCTTCAAAAGATGTTTCTATTTGCATTTTAATAAAACTAGAGAATTGGGGAAGTGTTTTTTAAATAATTGTTTGGTTTCAACCTGGACATTGCAACTTTGAACTTAACTGCAACCTTGAACTTAACCAGGTGCAGCTCCAGTAAATCTTGCCAACTAAAAGGTTGACAGTTCGAAGCTGGGTCAGGGTGAGCTCCTGACCTTCAGCCCAGTTCCCTTGGCCATCTAGAGGGTCAAAAACAGCAATGTGGGTAGATTAATAGGAACCACATTAAGCAGGGAGGTATTTTAGGGAAGGCGTTTTGAAGGAAAGTTTATGAACAAAGAAACCTCTTCAGCAAACAGAAGGGGCGACATCACCCCCTGTGCCCGGAACAGAGCATAGGCTCCAAAAAGATGCCGAATGATGAGAAAAAGCCTAAATATAACTCTGTTGTCTCTCTTGTTATTGTATACTCAGCATTGAATTGAATGTTTGCTATATATTCTCCCTGAGTCCCCTTCAGGGTGAGAAGTGCAGAATATAAGTACCATAAACATACAAACAAATAAACAAAGCAGCACATGATGTGAATCATCACTTTTGGTGATGGTCTTTATCACATGTCATGCAATCGCTGCCTTGCAGGGAAGTCATTCACAACTATGAATAGCCCTGGATTAAACCACAATTCTAGGATTTACTTGGTGTAATGGGATCTGGTGCAATGAGATCCGGATGGCATGCTACCTTCTCCCCTCATGGAAAAAAACCCTGAAAAACATTTAAAAACTTTTCTTCTCATAAAAATAAACAAAGGTGTGTGGAGGAAAGCTGCACAGCAGGAGGGCAAAGTTGTACTGCCCACCTGGAAATACAGCCTCTCACTGTTGAGGTGCTGCCATCATGCAACACTAGTGGTTGTGTGATAAGAACAGTGATAATGCCAGTAAGTTATCCCATGTCATGGTAATGCTATGGGGGAAAAAAGCTTCATGAGGTTATGTCCTTTCAATGTTTTATGATAATTCAATTGCTGTCTCAAAAGAATATCATCTTCTAATTACTGGCAATTATTTTAATATTTGCCTGAGATTATCTCTTTTCATTGGTATAATTACATTGAATTTGTTTGAACATCAACATCAACTCCTCACAATTTGGAAATAGGATGTCTGAGAGAGGAGAAAAAATAGAGGTGTATGCTCTGTAGATGTGATTCTTATGTAAACTGTTTTCTCACTCAATAATGTTCCAGACATTTTCCACAATTTTCCTGCTGTGACTCCATTGCACAGGTTGTGCGTCCCTTATCTGGAATTCTAAAATCTGAAATATTTCAAAATCCAAAATTTTCCACATGGGTGGCTGAGATAATTATACCTTTGTTTTCTGTTGACTGAATGCACACAATCTTTGTTTCATGCACACAATTATCTTCAGCTGTATGTATAAAATTTATGTAAATGATAAATTAATTTCATGTATAAACTTGGGTCCTGTCTCATTAAGTACCTTTATGTCAATACAGGTATACTAAAATCTGAGAAAATCTATAATTCCAGTTCTCAGTTTGTATAGGGGCATTGTGTTTGCTGAAAACATGATTGAAATAGGAATGCTTGCCAATGGGGAATATGTAATGTGAACACAATAGGAAGAATATTGGAAGAAAACTTTGTGCAAATAGAGTTTAAACAATATGCAAGGCTGTGCTGCTAGGCAAATACCTCTGTGCTGCTCTTGCAGCTTAAATTAACTTGCTACCATGGAGGAAAATTATGTTAAATAAAGTTAAGGGTAAAATCATGGTAATTAAAATTGCCATGGCCAATATTTACAAGATCCTGGCATTTTGGCACAGCTCCTCTCTATTATTATGCTAATTAGTATGCAAAAATGGCTGAAGGTAGATGAAAATGAAAGAGTAACTTCCTTCTAATAACTTGTTGCACAGAATTAATTATGAGGATTATTTGCATGCCTTCAGTGGCTCACTTTCTGCAAATTTGATGGAAACAGGTGTTGAGGTGGTTTGGTGCTAACTGCATAGCTCATTAGCCATTCCCAGCATAAGACTTCCTAAGATGTATTTTTTACCTGAGGAAAGGGGTGTATTTTGACTCTTTATAGGACTCAGATATCCAGGGGAGGAAGATTCAGAGTGAATTTTTAAAACATTTTCTTTCTGAAAATAAAAGTTGGCATGTGTGCCAATAGTGCTGAAAAAAGAAGAAAGTGTAGTATAAGGGAAATCTCCTCTCTCTCTCTTTTACCCAGGCCCATTTGAAGCAGCAGTGGAAAAATATTTTGTTAGAGTTGCTATTCTCAATAAAAATGTCCATTTTACAGTTCTCAAGACCTGGTGTCTGGTGGGACACATAAAGTTATATGTTTTCAGGTTTCCAGATGCGATTTGGATAAAGAAAATACACACAAAGCTATGTGCATTTTTAAAAATAAAGTCTAAAAATGCATACTATAGAAAAAATACAGCTGGCCTTCCACAGCAATGGATTCTGTATCCACAGATTCAACCATACACAGCTTGAAAATATTCCTCCTCCTTCTAAAGAAATTCTAAAAAGCAAATTTCAATTTTTACATTTTATTTAGGGTCACCATTGTACTAAATCATTGCATATAATGGGACTTAAACATCCCTGGATTTTGGTATCCATTGATATTCTAAACCCAAAACCCAATATTCTCAAGGGACCACTGTATACAAAAAAGCTTCAGTCAATATATACAAATGCATATAAAATTGCACATTATTAAAATGTACAGAAAATATGAACCTTCATGCAAGAAGGGAAAAAAGTGAAACGTGATATTAACAAATGATGGAATGACATTGCAGGTAGAATTCAGAGAACATAATAAAAGTGGGGCAGACTAGGAAGTTTTTTACTTCTGAAACATTTTGGATGCAGGAGAAAAGGGTAGAGAAAGGTTTAATGAACTGCTGGAGGAGACAGGAATTAACCCAGACTGGGCAAATAATTTCAATGATTTCCTCCTCTACCTCTGGCAGTCTTACATGCTACAGCCCATAAAACTGAAGAAGATCACAGAACATAGCATTGTATTGCTCCATCATTTGTAGACCATATAGCTCAACCTTAAGGAGATACATTGGGGAAGAGGGGCGCAGGGAAAGTACAAAGAGGGGGTAACTGATTTCATCTGCTCCTCTCTCCAAAGCTTTAGGTGCTCTTACTGTCTATTACAGGGAAAACCAGCTGATTCCTAATCCATCTAAAATGCAGAGGAAAAGCAGGAGGAAAAGCACACTCCTCAGATGTGTGCTTTTCCTCTCGAGCTCTGAGAATTACCTAGGACGGAATCCCACTGGAGCATTGTAGCACACCCAAATACCTGGGAGTTACCCTGGACCGTGCTCTGACTTATAAGAAGCACTGCTTGAATATCAAGCAAAAATGGGTGCTAGAAATAACATTGTACGAAAGCTGACTGGCACAATCTGGGGATCACAACCAGACACAGTGAAGACATCTGCCCTTGTGCTCTGCTATTCTGCTGCTGAGTACACATGCCCAGTGTAGAATACATCTCAGCATGTTAAATCAGAGGATGTGGCTCTTAATGAGACATGCTACATTATCACAGGATGTCTACACCAAGCACTGCTGGAGAACTTATACTCTCTAGCTGGTATTGCACCATCTGACATCCATCAGGAAGTAGCAGCCTGTAATGAAAGGACCAAGGCATTGACATCTTGGATATCAGCCAGTAAGCCAATACCTTAAATCAAGAAATAGCTTCCTAAGACCTACAGAGATACTCTCAGTAAACACCTCAGCAAGCAAGAGTCCAAAAGTGGCAGGCAAAAACCCGGAATTTCGATCAGTGGCTTATACCAAATGAGACTCTCTCCCAGGTACACATACGATTGGGCAACCTGGAAGGTGCTGAACAGGCTGTGCTCTGGCACCTTGAGATGCAGAGCTAACCTTAAGAAATGGGGCTGCAAAGTGGAGTCTATGACATGCAAGTGCAGAGAAGAACAAATCAGACCACCTGCTAGAATGCAGCCTGAGCTCTGCCAAATGCGCAGTGGAGGACCTTCTCACAGTGACACCAGAGGCACTCCAAGTGGCCAGTTTCTGGTCAAAGGACATTTAGCATAATGACATTTTTAAAAACTTGTTTGTGTTTTTAAATGCATAATAACTGTACTCTCAATTTGCTTCTGATATGATAAATAAATATCTGCTCATGACACTAGTGGATGCCAATGTTACTGTACTGGAATACACAGACATAGAATGGAATAAATAACCTATGCCAAACTTTGGCAAACTTTTACAATAAGGCTGCTACATGTGGAGTTGCACAGTTCACATTTTTGAAAGGGACTGTTCAAATAAACTCCAAAGGTTTGCTTCTGAAACCTAAGGTAACAAATCCATTGCAGCCCATGTGGGCGCTCAGTCAGTGCACACTGTGACTGCAGTGTGTGCAGACCCTACAGCATGCCATTAACCTCTTACTCACCCCAGAATTCAACTTTTAAAAGTTTCTATCATATACATGAATCAGAGCTCAATGCCAGTTTAAAGAATTTTTTATTTGTGAGCCACATGTAGATATAAAATGGAGACTGGAGAATCAAAAATATTTTTTTCAGTATGATCCTAGCCTTTTCTGTTTTATAAATCATGGGTGTATTGATGAAAAGAATGAATGTTGTGGAGAGTTGTGCGTGCCAACAGCTATAAATAATGCCTTCCAGGGGAACAAGGATGGAAGAGCAATAGAAAGCCGAGGAAAAGAAGAACAACATATTCTAGAAAGTTGCCATTGTGACTGGATCTCTAAACTCACATTGATACATGCCTGAATGCATCCACTCACATGCACAAACTCCTCTGTACAAATGTTGGCTACTTCATTTTCTTTAATGTCAGGAAATTATCAATAAGTACAATAGATATCTGGGCAGACTTTTGCTTTCAACAATGAAGGGAAACAGGAAAGCAGATCCTTATGCATAGCTCTGTGTGCTCATTGGAACCCTGTGGAGCTGTATATCAAAGAGATAACCCTGCTGAGCATTTGAAAAGGGAGCCTAAAGAACAGAACAGTCTCTTCAAAATGTGAATAAAATGCATCTGTATCATTTTTTTTCAGAACTTGGGAGCAGATATTTGGCTACCGTGAAGAGCTCAAGTACTGCTTTTCTGCAGTAAGGAACAAATAATGGCAGTTTCTAGTCCTGAAATAATGTTGCACTGTGCTCATAAAAAAGAGAGCTGGAGACCAAAATGGAAAATGAAAATGATGTCTCTTTTTGGAAGGAAGAAGGGAAAGGAAAATATGATAGGGATAGATATTTCAGAGAAGGTTGAAATTTAAAGATAGCTGAAAAAGTTAGTGAAGTCTATTTTTCTCCTCTCAAAGGTTAGAGATGTTAATCTTAACAAACATGAAGTTAGTATCTAGTTTTGTGTCGGAAATGCCATGGCACATAGGACCCAGGAGGTTTGATCTTTATCTTGTTGATGATGACCTAGATGAGATAATTTTCATCCAGCATAGTAATAGGACCTTTCTACACTATGAGTCCTTTTGGAGAGGGGGTGCAATATACAGTTTAGCATCATCATCATCATCATTACACTGCCATATAATCCAGAATATCAAGGCAGATAGTACACATTATCTGCTTTGAACTGGATTATCTGAGACTACACTGCCATATAATCCAGTTCAAAGCAGATAGGTAAAGGTAAAGTTTTCCCCCTGACATTAAGTCCAGTTGTGTCCAACTCTGGGAGTTGGTGCTCATCTAAGCTGAAGAGCCAGTGTTGTCCGTAGACACCTCCAATGTCATGTGGCCAGCATGATTGCATGGGACACCATTACCTTCCCACCAGAGCAGTACCTATTGATCTACTCACATTTGCATGTTTTTGAACTGCTAGGTTGGCAGAAGCTGGGCTGACAGCGGAAGCTCACGCCGCTCCCTGGACTTGAACCTGTGACCTTTCAGTCAACAAGCTCAGCACCTCAGCGCTTTAACCCACTGTGCCACTGGGGGTTTCTTGATAATGAGATAATCTGGATTTTATACAGCTGTGTAGAAGGGGTCTTAATTTTCCCAGAATGAATACCTTTGCAGTCAAGTAACTATATCTACAAGATCAGAGATCACTGTCCATCCTGGTTTTACCCATAGCAATCACAACCTCATTCCAGTAAGTTTATGGTATTACTGTGTGGGTTGTGCAGTGCATTTTGTCTAGGATATCATGAAACCCAGCATCACCCATGACTCTGAAAGCTATTTAACAAGCAGTATAATATATTTTGCCGAATAGAAATGCATCTAAGTAAATGTTGAGTGCCCCATAATGGGCAAAGGATTATGGGAAAAGCAAAATTAATTTTTATGAGACTAATACATTCTCTTGGGGATTAGTGGTTTTGTACATCTCCTAACCAGAACTCCTACAACTGTAGTAGTGCCATAACTAATGCTTTTTAGTACTGAAGGGGGATGGTAAACTGCTTCGACATGTTCCACCTTGAAATTTAAAATGAAACAAGAGATAGGGCTAGAATATGAACTCCCAGGTTGAAAGCAAGCAGAGAGCAATTACAAGTAGCATTATAGCTAATGATGCACCTGGACATAAACTCAAAGGAAATTCAAGCATTGATGTGTTCAAAGGTGAAAGGAAAGTCTGAAGCTGAACAACACATATTTTAAGTGCATGGAATATGATAAGCACATGTTATAATACAAGAAATAGAACTTATAAACACTGCAGTCTTTGGGGGGGGGGAGAGAATTGAGGTGAACAGGAATGGGACAATTTCACAATGTTTTATTGAAGAAATGAAATTATAAGAAAAAATGGGGTGGCTTTAATATTGAGAATAGAATAACATAACTTTATTGTCACAGTACATTATACAATGAAATTAAATCCCACCCCCCAATCACATTCTATACATACAAAATACATAAACAAAGCGCCCATCCTTCCATATTCTAATCGCTATTCCAAATGCTTCCTCAAAGAGCCAAGTTTTCAGAAAAAAAATGAAAACTTGGCTCTTCGAGCAAGCATTCGGAACCTCAGCATAATCAGACAAACTTGAATCGGAAAATGATCGAGGAATGGCTAAGACGATGGAACGAATGAGGATTGAACAAGAAGACATAGTTTAAATTTTTTATTGTTTATTGTTTTTATGGATTTAAATGCATTGTGATGTTTTTTCTACTCTTATTAATGTATGTATTTTTTATATATGGCATTGAATTGTGCCGACTTGTACGCTGCCCTGAGTTGCCTTTGGGCTGATATGGGTGGGGTAGAAATAGCGTAAATAAATAAATAAATAAATATTCCATAACCCCTAATGTCACATCAGTGTGAAACCACAGAGTTCAATAGAGTCATAGTTCTAGGATAAAAGCTATCTCTCAGCCTATTTGTTCTTGTTTTTATCATCCTATACTGTCTGCCAGATGGTAACAATTAAAAAAAATATCAGAGGTGAGATGGAGTCTTACGAATACATGTAGCCAATACAGTAAAAGAATATAATGCAAAGTTTCACTGAATAATATCTGCAAGACCTCAGGGGAAATCCATCAATATAATGATAATCCAGGTTTATGCACCAGGTACATAGGCAGTACAGGAAGAAATTGAAAGAATTCTACAATGGAATCCAGAAGGAAATTCCCCACACACCAAATCATGGTTGCAATCATAGGCAGTTGAAATGCAAAAGTAGGAATCAGAGTGGAATTATGGATTGTGGGGAAAATGGCCGAGGTTCACAAAATAAAGCAGGAGAGCACTAGATTGAATTTTGTAATGCCAACAAAAATGATCACAAACACATTCTTCAAGTAATCAAAGAGGTGAGTGTAAACATGCATATCACCTGAGAGCTCCATTCTGTTTGCAAAAGGAAGACCAGGAGCAGTTTGTGGCAAAGACCAAAAACTGCTAATATCAACAATTAAATTAAAGCTACAGAACATCATTAAATCAATTACTGAAACAAAATGCAATCTGAAGAACATCATTTTAATATATAACTATAATGTTACATTTATTTGCAATATTAGCTCTAACTGTTTGGAAGACAGAATTGTGAACTGATCCCAGGGACATTATGAAAGACAAAAATAAAAAAGAGAGACAGATATGCTTTTTATGGCTGATGGAACTCTTTAAGCTGTTAAGAATAGACAAGACGCAGAAGCAGAAGCTGACATTGAAATAGGGTCAGAACTCTGAACTAAACTATTGAATGACTTATGCACTGAGACATAGAGAACTACTATAACTACCAATGGAAGAAATAGAAGATGGCAACAAAAAAGTCAAATAAGATACCTCTTTCATAAAATCTAAGAATTCAAAGGACAATTTACACGAAGAGGGCAGGATCAAAAAGAAACAAAAAGATAATGAAAAAAGGTTGTGATGAACTATATGAAAGAGATGAAAGGATGACAGATTCATTCAGAAAAGAAGCTTTAGATGATGAACCTACACTTTTAGAAAGAGAAGTGGGAGCTTCAATCACTGTACTAGGGAGAAATAAATCACCAGGAACAGATGGTATATCAACGGAGCTGTGTCAGGCAACAAAGACAGAATCCACACAAATTCTAACTAAAACCTACCAACAAATATGGAATGCAAAAAAATGGTCCTCAGATTGGAAGTGCTCAATATACATCTCAATTCCTACGAAAGGGGACCCCAAGGATTGCAGTAACCATGGGACCATTGTATTAATCACCTATGCAACCACATTGATGGAATGGAAAAGCCCAATATAGCAATTTTATAAATGCCTCCTGACAGTATTAAGAAGCATGAAATAAAGCAAAGCCTGTTTAGAATGATGAAACAAATCAAAATCTCGACAACTGTAATGGCAGATACCGCTACAAGTAAAGTAACAAATATTCCTAATTGAATTTCAGGTAGAAAACACACAATCTCTCTTCTGCAGGGGAATGCCCGAGACAGCTGGAGTGCCTACAGTCATATCTGCTTGGTAAAACTGAATTATGACAGCCTTACAAATTTGTTTCTCTGCTGTAATTTGTGATTTCTAGCTTCCCTTTATGAAGATAATAGTAGATTCCACAGCTGATTATTTGAAATGGGGGAAAAACTCAATTCCCCCAAAATGCTCTAAGTCCAATTACAAATATATTTCAGCAGAATACATTTTATCTTTTTCTGTGGTAGGTATGCTTAAGCTAGAGTATCAGATTAAGCTAAAGTTCCCAAAATAGCTTCATATTCTTGTAGCAAGAATTTAATAAATAGTCAAATTATTGGAAAGAGCAATTCCCCTATTTTCTTGTTGCTTGGAGTGTTGACTTTGCTTTGCCTTTTCAAGCTGGAGAATTTCTAAAATTGGAATTGATGAGTGTGCAGTTTTCATTTCACATTTTTTTTAAAAAAAACAGACTTCTGATGCTTGCAAGTGCAGCTGAGTATTGACTAGATCATAGTACAAAAAAGAGAAGATGATGCAGTCAGTTTCATCACATATGTAGGTGTATATCACTATCAGAAACAGAGATGAAGGAAAGAAAGAAAGAGGGAGAAGGAAGGAGCAATTATAAAGTAATGCAAATGTTATGTCCACAATGGTCAAAATTACTCCATAAACTGGAGTATAAGTCTAGAAATATTAGTAAAAAATCAAAATCTGGGTTGACGTATCTATGACTCCATATGAGTACTATACAAAAGTATAGTACTCAAAAAGAGGAAACATCCCTCCTTTAAGTAGAATGGTGAAAGGCAAGATGGTGATTGGGCATTCAAAGAACGTGGCCAGTCTAGCGGAGTTGATGGCATAGGAGCATCATTTCAAGGCTAGTGGTCTTTGCTTCTTCCAGCATGCTGACATTGTCTGCCTGCATTCCTAAGAGATTTGCAGGATTTTCCAGAGGCAGTGCTGATGGAATCGTTTCAGGAGTTGCTTATGATGTCTGTAGACAGTCCATGTTTTGCAAGCATACAGCAAGGTTGGGAGGACAATAGCTTTATAAACCAGCCCCTTGGTATTCCTACGGATGTCCCAGTCCTCAAACACTCTCTGCTTCAATTGGAAAAATGCTGCACTCACAGAGCTCAGGAGGTGTTGTATTTCAGTATCAATATTGACTTTTGTGGGGAGGTGACTGCCAAGGTAGCGGAAATGGTCAATATTTTCTAATTTTACACCATTAAGCTGTATATCTGGCATTGCAGAGGGATTGGCTGGTGGCTGCAGCCAACCCTGACTGGGATCACCTTCTACCTGGAAACCGATGTCCTCACTGCAGGAGAACATGTGGATCAAGAATAGGGCTCCACAGCCACCTACAGACCCACCGCCAAGGCATTACACTTGGAGGACCATCACTCTTGGGCTATGAGGGATTGCCTAAGTAGTAAGTAAGTGAAAGGCAAGAGTTTAGTCCATACTGGGATAAACACTAACGTTTGCTTTTTCTGCCGTGGCACCACTTTTTGAATTCCTGGCTGGGAACCTGCCCTCGATTTATACATGAGGTCAACCTTTACATAGGCATATATCAAGCAGAAACAAACTTTTTTTGGGGGCCATCTAATCCAACTCCTTGCCATGAAGGGAAATCACAATAAAAGTACTGAGAGATGATATAAAGGATGCTCAATAATAAATATTACTTAGAACAAACGTCTAAAATGGATCGTCAGGTGATAAACTTAATCTAAGACTAGTGTAGAGACACAAGAAGAAATGTTGCACAATTCCTTCAGTTCATCTTATACCATTCCGCCATGCTGGATTTACTCTTATGATAAACCTATACACTCCCTCACCGCTCATATTTGAGACTGCAGCTTTAGTACTTTTGAGCAATGGCATGTTGAAACAAATGACACCACAGAGTACACTTTTAGCTCTGAATGTATGTTCTGCTGCAGACAGTATGTCTAAGAGGTGTTTTTAAACCTGGACAGATTGTAAATGTGTGCCAGGTGAAAATGATTTATGACCACAGCTGTGGGAAAACTTACCTTCATGAAATTGCAAATTGGACCTGTGACAATGATAGTGCATTCAGTTCTTCTAAAAATAACCCCAGCATATTGTAGCAATGTCATCAGATAACACCATAACCAGCTCCAAACAACTGTGAAGTGAGCTCTTTTCGAGCCAAAAAGAACTTTGACATGTTTTTTTCTTAGACACTATCCTCCCCAATGACCAAACTACATGGCAAAGAATTTTCAATATAGCAACAAGTACAGCTGATCACAACAAAGAGAATAATAATAATAATAATAATAATAGTCAAGAGATGAATTGGATTGTTTATTGATATATGTATTGTGGATTGTGTTTTTGTTTTTAAACTGTATACTGTTGTTTGTTATAAGTTGTTGTAAACCGCGTTGAGTCGCCGGCTAGGCTGAGAAACGGCGGTATACAAGTATAGCAAATAAATAAATAAATAAATAAATAATAATAATAATAATAAAATTCCTTGAGCTTTTTTTAGTTTCTTGGATTCCCTTCAGTATTTATGACTATTAGGTAGCTCTGCATTTTTTAAAAAAATGTTAAAAAACAAAAATCGAACAATGTTAGACCCAGAATGAATATGGATTTAATTATTTATTGCATATCTATGCTGCCTTTATCCCAGAGTGGGATCCCAGGCAGCTTCAATTAAAGCTGTAATTCAACAATTGCAAATTCACAATAAAATTCTAAAAACAATTAAAAGATTAACCAGCATAAATGCAGTTTGGAAAAAAACAATATGAAAAGACTAAAATAACCCCATAGAAAGCTCACCTGTCTAAATTTTTAAAACAATGGAATAAAAATGTGTATGGGTGACACAAATTTTAAGAACTTAAAAGTCACACACAATGGCCACCATCTTTTAATGAAATACACAGTATAAGTCCTAAGTATATCTGTGTAGATTTTTGTCATTGCAGGAGTTGCTATTCTCTTCCTCCCCTATAACAACCAGAGTCCACCACAGACTTGCTGTTTAGCAGCTGCTATAACCCAACCATGACCTTTTTGTGGCTGATGGTATGGGGAGAAAGCACCTTGGAATGTCCTCATATTCAGATGCTGAATGATTGCATCATTTTCTGAGACCTCTGAAGGACACCAGTGAATGGATGATGTCATTTGTCTGCTATGGGGATATAGCTGGAAGTTTTTATTTTAATTCTCCACGAGTCACAAATGACTGTCAGGAGATTGAAGCTAATGCTAAATTGGAATTTGAGAGGAGAGATGTCGCATATTTCAGCCTGAAGGACTTCTTCCTTGTGTTCTATAAAATAAGATCTTTGTTTTTTTGTAATTATACACAAGTAGACTACTTCTTGACATTATTAATCCCATCCATGAGAAATAAGTAGAAGCAGGTAGAAAGCTACAAAAGTACAAAAAAAAATATTGAATAGTCTTCCACGAATGCATTTAGACATATTGTCTTACAAACTAATACCAGCTATGTTTCAAAAAAACTTTTTTTTACTCCTGTGGCAATAAGTAGAAGTTAAATCAGCTCATCTAAAACAAAAGAATAAAACACTATTTATGGTCTGACCCAAGTTCAAGAAAATAATTTTTCAGTCACCGAATCTTCTCATTAGACATCGTAAGTTCAAACAATAAATTCAAACATTAAAAAGAAGATCATCAAATGAAGCTTGGCCTCTCTGCTTTGAGGTCAAAGCTCAAATTCATATAAAAATCAACTGGCAGACTGTAAAATGCAAATAGTGTTTCAGGCCACATAGTTATGAGTAAAAATACTTATACAAAATACTTCCCTCTAGACACTACATTTTTTAAACATTTTTTAAAACATTTTTTTAAACATTTCTAAAGTTTTTTTTAAACTTTTCATTTTACAGAAGGCAAAAACATTTTTCTGGAAATCTCTCCCAAAATCATGTAAGCTGGCCCCTTTGTGATGGAGGCAAGAAAATATTTTATTTGTTTGATAGGCCTTTGTGAATCAACTGACCATAAGAGAAGGTCTTTTCATAATGCGTTGTAGTCATTCTGTTTGTATGTGTGTGAGAGAGATGATTTATTTATTTATTATTTAAACTTATATGCCGCCACTCCCCTGGGGCTCGGAGCGGCTTACAAGACTAGCTAAAATCTAACAAAATTTAAAAGCAATTTAAAACAATTTAAAAACAACACTATCAAACATTAAAAGCCTGTCGAAACAGGTATGTCTTACATGCCCTGCGGAAAGCTGGTAAGTCCCGCAAGGCTGGCAGAGTATTCCAGAGTGATGGTGCCACTGCAGTGAAGGCTCTGCGTCTGGTTGCTGTTAGACGCAAGGTCTTGACACTGGGGACTTCCAATAGATCTTGGTCCTCAGAACGGAGGGATCTCTGGGGTTGGTAGGGGGTGAGGCAGTCCCTCAGATACATCGGCCCCAGACCATGCAAGGCCTTAAAGGTGAGTACCATCACTTTGAAAGTGATCCGATGCTCAATTGGTAACCAATGCAGCTGTAGTAAGATTGGTGTTATGTGGCATCTCATCGGAATTCCCGCAAGAAGCCGAGCAGCTGCATTTTGTACCAACTTGAGCTTCCGGATAATGATTGATATAGGCTGAAAATCCCTTATCCAGAATTCCAAACTCCAAACTTTTTAAAATCCAAAATTTTGTCCACATGTGTGGCTGACACAGTGACACCTTTGCTTTTCTGATGCTTCAATGAACATAAACTTTGTTTTATGCACAACAAATGTTGTATACAAAATTACCTTCACAATATGTATATATTCTATTCAATTTGATTTGTCATTGATTCACTCCTTTGGGCTTCACGCAAATCTACTGTTTGCCAAAATATACAATCCTGTGCTTTTCTATTTCTGGCCAAATAGCTTAACTATTGGCACCTCTCATCTACTATGGGGTCTGCCCAAGGGCTGCTTGTGGTCTCTTGGTATCCATTTTGCTAGGTGCCATGTCCATTGGTTGTTTTTCATTCATGCTATGTGCCCTGCCCATCTTCTTTTTGCCCCATAGATCTCATCGATCACATTGCATACCCTGATTCTTTGACATCTCTTTGTTGTTGACTTTATCTCATATTGTCATGTAACACATACACTGGATTTACACCAGCTTGGTGCAGAGCATTAAGAATAGCACCGATCTCAATGGAGTCAAAGGCCTTATGGTAATCAACAAAAGCAAGACAAACAGAAACTTTATATTCTCTGCTTTTTTCCTGTAGCTGTTTGACTTTGTAGATATGACTGAGGGTGGAGTAGCCATATTTGAAGTCCGCTTGTTCTCTGTTGATTTCCACATCTTGACATATTCTTTGTAGTAGGATCGTTGTGAACAGTTTATAAGGTTGAGAGAGGAGTGTAATAGGGTGATAGTTGCTAAGATTTTCTGTGTCTCCTTTCTTCATTAGAATAATAATAACAATCATAATCATAATCATCTTTATTCATACCCCGCCACCATCTCCCCAAAAGGGTACCTGGGGCGGTTAACATAAGGCCAAGCCCAGAATTACTGTATAACAAAATAAAATAAAATACAAGCAGCAAATAACAATAAAATAAAATACATAAAATACATAAAATAACAGAAAATGAAATAAACAGATGCAAAATAATGTGATGAAGTATGGTTTCAGACATTGTCCAATCTTTAGATAAGATGGCACTTTGCAAGTATTGTTTAAAATGTTCTGTGATCACCTTTGGAAGGTTATAACCTCCCATTTTTAGGTGTTTTATTCTTAATTCATCCTTTCCTGGGCATTTATCTGACTTAATTTTACTTATGGCCGCATCTACCTCACTCAATAATACTGTAGGGATTTCTTTCATCTCAACATGTGGTTTGACTTCAACTACCTGCACTTTAGAATCATATAAGTTCTTATAAAAGTCTTCACATATCTGTTTCATTTCCAATCTATTTGTTACATGCATTTTGTTTTCTTTTTTAGTGCAATTCATAGCTTTTTCTTCATTTTCAGTTGCTTTCCCTCTTTTTAAGGACTTTCCTTGTTCTTTGCAGCCTCTCTTAATCACATAATCCGATATTCGTTACAGTCCAGCTGTAGGCTCTTTTGAATTTTGATGCAAAGTTGTTTATACTCCTCCCCTTTTTCTTTGTTATCTGTCATTCACTGAGCTCTGATCGCCATTAAGTATTTTGTGCCTTGTAGGATTCTTCTAATCTTCATTGGAAGAATAAATTTGCTTGAAAGATCAATTGCCTTTTAAACTTTTCCCACAAGCATTTCATAATCTTCATTGACATTGGCACATCTGATTGAGAAATTGGTTGCTTCCAGGACTGCTGTTGAAATTGAGCCCCGGAACAATTTATATATGAAATTTAAATAAATTTCATGTTCAAACTTGGGTCCTATCTCCAAGACATCTCACTATCTATGGATATGCACAGACAGGTATAGTACAACTCCTGTATTTTTGTGGGATAAATTCTAAGATCCTTTGTTGATAGCTTAAACCATGGATAATAGTGAAACCTATATTTTAAATACACTTGAGCTGAAAGCACATTTTTGAATTGCACTGGAGGATGTAACGAGACCAAATAATTACTAGGATGAGCAGGACAGAGTGATACTAATGAAACTATTTCATGCTTTTGCGCCGGATGCCTCCTGGTTTCCATTGGGTAATGTGGACATTGGCAAAACGAGAATTAGTGGGACAATTTTGTAACCACTGCAAATGCACTCCTTGAAAGACTGAGTTCAAGATCTGCTGTCTGGAAATACATATTGTTATCTAGGTACAAAGATCTCTTTGGATTTGAAATTATACCTGGATTAACTGAGTCGCCTTCGGGCTTAGCAGGACGGTATACAAATATGGTAAATAAATAAATAAATAAATAAATAAATGTGCCCCGGCATGCATCACTGCAGTTCATTTGTTGGATGAGGGCATGCCATTACTGGGAAGGAAGCTCCATATTTCATTTCATTTTTCATGTTTGGAACAGCTCATGAAACATGATAAATAACTTCTACTACTCACCAATCAAGCCTTTTTTTAATATTGTATTTATGGAATGACATTAGATTGGCCCCCTCCCTCCTGGTTTTTAGGAAAAGGGTTAAGACCTGGCTTTGGGACCAGACATTCAGGGAATCATGTAATATAGTAAGGATGACCACGGATTTAGGGAGATTGTTTTAACAGTTTTTAATAGTTTTATTGTATTTGAATGTTATTTGTTATTTGTTTTAATGTGATATATTTTAGATATGCAGATGACACCACTTTGATGGGCGAAAGCGAGGAGGAGCTGAGAAGCCTTCTAATCAAGGTGAAAGAAGAAAGCACAAAAGCTGGGTGCAGTTAAACATCAAAAAGAAAAACCAAGATTATGGCAACAAGAATGACTGACAACTGGGAAATAGAGGGAGAAAACGTGGAAGCAGTGACAGACTTTGTATTTCTAGGCACAAAGATTACTGCAGATGCAGACTGGAGCCAGGAAATCAGGAGACGCTTACTTCTTGGGAGGAGAGCAATGTCCAATCTCGATAAAATAGTGAAAGTAGAGACATAACACTGGCAATGAAGATCCGCATAGTTAAAGCAATGGTATTCCCCATAGTCACCTACGGATGTGAGAGCTGGACCATAGGGAAGGCTGAGCGAAGGGAGATAAATGCTTTTGAACTGTGGTGGTGGAGGAAAGTTCTGATAGTGCCTTGGACAGCAAGAAGATCCAACCAGTCCATACTTCAGGAAATAAAGCCCGACTGCTCATTGGAGGGAAGGATAGTAGAGGCAAAGATGAAGTACTTTGGCCACATCTTGAGAAGAAAGAAAAGCTTAGAGAAGAAAATGATGCTGGGAAAAATGGAAGGAAAAAGGAAGAGGGGCTGACCAAGGGCAAGATGGATGGATAGCATCCTTGAAGTGACTGGCTTGACCTTGAAGGAGCTGGGGGTGGTGACAGCTGACAGGGAGCTCTGGCGTGGGCTGGTCCATGAGGTCACGAAGAGTCGGAAACAACTGAACGAATGAACAACAACAATAACATTTGCAATGTGCCACTGGAGTGGCTAAAATGTAAGCCACTCTGAGTACCCTTTGGGGTGAGAAGAGGGGGCTATAAATGTAGGAAATAATAAATAAATAAATAATTTCATTTTCAGCTAGTTATGTTCATATCTTGTCTTTCCTCAATGAGTTCTATATAGTATATTTTATGCTTTTCACTTTATACTCAGAGGAAACTTATAAAATGATCGTTGAAAGGGAATAATGCGACTAAAGTCAACAAGTGGGATGCATGGCTCAGAAAAACAAGTCAACATATGGAATTCATGGCTCAGAAAGGCTTTGAATTTGCATCTCCCAAGTCCCAAGTTAATCACTCCATCTCACTTGCTCACATTTAATTTAAACAGATTTAATTTCTATTTCTCACCTTGCAATTTGCCAACTTTCCTTTTCAGATGCCCTCTTTTGTAACCATAGCATATGCCAAAGTCATTAAACTTTAAATTTGTTCGCTGCTGTGGTGATGGTAACTTGTGGGATTTGGCATGATTGAGGATTCTTGAATCCATTTCTGAAAATAAATTTAGGAATTGAATCAAGCTTCTGTTTATTTAGGGGGGCAAAATATATTACTCCCATTTAGTATGGTAGTGTAAGAAATATTGCACATGACCAGCCAGGTCAGTCATGCTACATTATGTCTGCTTTAGCTGTTGTAGCTATAATGTCACAATTCATCATGTCTCTGCTGTAATTACATTATTATATACTTACTTAGGCGATCCCTCGTTGGACGAGTAAGATGGTCTTCCATCATGGGTTTCCTTGTGGGTCCGCATGTGGCTGTGGAGCCCTATTCTTGCTCTGCATCTTCTTCCGCAGTGAGGGCATTGGTTTCCAGGTGGAAGGCGGTCCCGGTCGGGGTTGGCTTGACGCGCCTTCCTCCTGGCACGTTTCTCTCTTTCACCCTCCACTCGTGCCTCCTCAAATTCTGCAGCACTGCTGGTCACAGCTGACCTCCAGCTGGAGCGCTCAAGGGCCAGGGCCTCCCAGTTCTCAGTGTCTATGCCAGAGTTTTTAAGGTTGGCTTTGAGCCCATCTTTAAATCTCTTTTCCTGTCCACCAACATTCCGTTTTCCGTTCTTGAGTTCGGAGTAGAGCAACTGCTTTGGGAGACGGTGGTCAGGCATCCGGACAACGTGGCCGGTCCAGCGGAGTTGATGTTGGAGGACCATTGCTTCAATGCTGGTGGTCTTTGCTTCCTCCAGCACGCTGACGTTTGTCCGCTTGTCTTCCCAGGAGATTTGCAGGATTTTCCGGAGGCAGCGCTGATGGAATCGTTCCAGGAGCTGCATGTGACGTCTGTAGACAGTCCACGTCTCACAGGCATATAGCAGGGTTGGGAGGACAATAGCTTTATAGACAAGCACCTTGGTCTCCCTACGGATGTCCCGGTCCTCAAACACTCTCTGCTTCATTCTGGAAAATGCTGCACTGGCAGAGCTCAGGCGGTGTTGTATTTCGGCGTCGATGTTGACTTTGGTGGAGAGGTGGCTGCCAAGGTAGCGGAAATGGTCGACATTTTCTAGTGTTACGCCATTAAGCTGTATCTCTGGCATTGGAGAGGGGGCGGCTGGTGACTGCTGGAACAGCACTTTGGTTTTCTCGATGTTCAGTGACAGGCCAAGCTTTGTGTATGCTTCTGCAAAGGTGTTGAGAGTGGCTTGTAGATCTTTTTCTGTATGCGCACAGACGACATTGTCATCAGCATACTGGAGTTCTATAACAGATGTTGTTGTGACCTTGGTTTTGGCTTTCAGTCTGCTGAGGTTAAATAGCTTGCCGTCTGTCCGATAGATGATTTCCACTCCGGTGGGAAGCTTCCCATCAACAAGGTGTAGTATCATGGCGATGAAGATGGAGAATAAAGTTGGGGCAATAACACATCCCTGTTTGACACCCGATTCCACCTTAAATGGGTCACTTTGGGAGCCATTGCTATCCAAGACTGTTGCCATCATGTCATCGTGGAGGAGCCGCAGGATGTTCACAAATTTGCTTGGGCACCCGATTTTTTGGAGGATGGTCCAGAGAGCGCTGCGATTCACTGTGTCGAATGCCTTTGCAAGGTCGATGAATGCCATGTACAGAGGTTGGTTTTGTTCCCTGCATTTTTCTTGGAGTTGTCGTGCAGTGAAGATCATGTCCACAGTTCCTCTGGAGGGGCGGAAGCCGTTCTGGGATTCTGGGAGGGTGTCTTCTGAGAGGGGCAGAAGGCGGTTTGCAAGGATTCTTGCGAGGATTTTCCCAGCGGAGGTTAGAAGGGAGATACCTCGATAGTTTCCGCAGTCTGTTCTTTCCCCTTTTTTGAAGAGGGTGATGATGGTGGCATCCTTGAAGTCTGCTGGGATTTTCTCGGTCACCCACACTTTTTCTATGAGCTGGTGGAGTTGGTGTGTCAGCGCAGGTCCTCCCTCTTTAAAGATTTCAGCAGGGATCCCATCCGGTCCGCTGGCTTTGTTGTTCTTTTGTTGGCTGATGGCATTGCTGACTTCTTCCAAACTAGGCAGTGCTGCAAGCTCATCCCTGGTTTGTTGTTGCGGGATTTGTGAGAGGACCTCTTCGGCCACACTGGAGCTGCGGTTTAGGAGGCTTTGGTAGTGTTCTTTCCAACGTAGTGCAATTGACTTTTGGTCCTTCAGGAGTTTGGTTCCGTCTGATGAGCGTAGAGGCTGTATGCCATGGTTTCTTGGCCCATAGATGACCTTTGTGGCTTTGAAAAATCCTTGAGCATTATGGGTATCTGCCAGGTGTTGGATTTCTTCAGCCTTCTTTGTCCACCAGATGTTCTTGAGTTCTCTTGTCCTTCTTTGGACCTCAGCTTTTGCACTGGCGTAGATCTTTTTCTTAGCAGCACAGTTGATGTCTCTCTGCCATGTTTGGAAGGCTTTCCTTTTCTTGTCGATTAGCTGTTGGATCTCGATGTCATTTTCGTCAAACCAGTCTTGATGTTTCTTGGCTTGGTATCCAATAGATTCTTCGCAGGCTTGGATGATGGAGGTCTTCAGTTTGTTCCAGTGTTCCTCAACATTTTCGGGGTGTACTGTGGGTAGATGGTCCTTGAGTGCTGTTTGGAGATGGGCTCGCCTGGAGGGCTCTTGAAGGGCTTGGGTGTTCATTTTGCGCCTTGTCTTTCTTCCTTGGAGTCTGCGCTTGGGGGCAATCTTGATAGCCATCGTGGATCGGATTAGCCTGTGGTCGGTCCAGCAGTCGTCAGCACCTGTCATGGCTCTTGTGAGGAGTACGTCACGGCGGTCTCTGGCACGTGTGATTACATAGTCTAAGAGGTGCCAATGCTTTGACCGTGGGTGCTTCCATGATGTCTTGAACTTGTTTTTCTGGCGGAAGAGCGTGTTGGTGATGACAAGGTTGTGCTCCGCACATTTGGTGAGAAGCAGGATGCCATTCGAGTTGCTGTTTCCAACCCCGTCTTTTCCTATGGTGCCTGGCCACAGGTCGAAGTCTCGCCCGACTCTTGCATTGAAGTCCCCCAGGAGAATGATTTTGTCCTCCTTAGGTATCCCCGATAGGACGTTGTCCAGCTGACAGTAGAATTTCTCCTTGATGTCTTCATCAGCGTCTAGTGTTGGTGCATAGGCACTTATGATGGTTGCCCGTTGGTTTTTGGCAAGATCAATTCGGAGGGTTGAGAGTCGTTCGTTGATGCCAGTGGGTGCTTCGGACAGATGTTTCACCAGATCGTTCCTGATGGCAAAGCCAACTCCGTGCAGTCTTTGGTCTTCTTCGGGCAGTCCCTTCCAGAAGAAGGTGTAGCCTCCTTTTTCTTCCTTCAGCTGTCCCTCTCCTGCTCTCCGGGTCTCCTGAAGGGCTGCTATGTCGATGTTGAAGCGTCCCAGCTCCCTTGCGATGATGGCAGTTCTGCGTTCGGGGCGTTCACTGTCACTGTTGTCCATCAGAGTCCGTACGTTCCACGTACCGAAGTTCATTTTTCTTTTTTGGCCGCAGGATGGTGACCCCACTGGACGCGGCAGTCCAGTCAGGGATAAGTGAGGCAGACTATGTTTAGGGCACCTTTTCTAGCCCCCTCCCCGTGTGGGGTGAGCAGAGTGGGTCCTCAATAGGGCTGCTCAGTCGCGGATACAGCTGCCGAACTACTCAACTGCCTCGGACCTTGAGGTAGAACGACTGAGTCCGTACCCACCGCCCATGTGCCAGTCTGTGACTAGGGGCTTCCAGATTTCACAGTCCTGCCCCCGTCGCCACTCGCTGATCGCCATGGGACTTTGGTTGCTTGGTTTTTATTTTCTTTGGAAGACGCCTGTGCGTGGGTTTTTTTAATGTGTGGAGGTCAGTGCACAACTGAACAACACACAGTCTTCACAGATGAGGTTCCACTGGTGATGTAGTTTAGCACAATGACCGTGGCTTCTCAGTCTGTTGCAGCCTTCTTCCGCCTTCGCAGCCGTTGTAACATGTGCCATGTTATCCTCCGCCTGCTCCGCCGTTGAGGTCTTTGGGTCTTCGGACTGTGCTTGGTCTGGGACCTCCCCCGCGGCCACTCCTGGGAGTGCACGACTCCAGTTGTTGTGCCCACAGGTTCATCGGAACACGCAAGCCCCCTCACCACGACAAGGTGACAGTCCATCGAGGGGGATTATTATTATATATTATATATTGCCTCAGAGTTGGTATAGTTTGATTTAGCTGCTCACTGTGGAGTTAGCACCCTCCTCACCTGGCATTAAATTGAACTAGGGGTTGTCTTCAGACAAAATGATTGAAACATGAAGTTACCTTCTCTTCTGAAAAGGAGACACACAGCTTAGGAAATTAGGTTGTAATAAATTGAAACTTCTCTACAGCACATAACTTCCTTTCATGCCAGAAAAAAAGATAAACATATGGTTTTGGGTTAAAGCCCAAATGAATGGAACATGTGTGTATATGGTACTATATTAATCCCTGCCAATTTTTTCTCAAATTGGCACATAGCAGGGTGACAGCATAGATTTCCCACATCAGCATTTACACGGGAAAGGCTGCTAAGGAGCCCAGGACTTTAAAAGGTTTCCAGAGGTTAGCCAGAAGAGATAAGGAACTATTTTTAAACAAGCAATGCATGGAAGTGGAAGAAGACAACAGAATAGGAAGGACAAGAGACCTCTTCCAGAAAATTAGAAACATTGGAGGTAAATTTCAGGCAAAAATTGGTATGATAAGAAACAAAGATGGCAGGGACCTAACAGAAGCTGAAGAGATCAAGAGAAGGTGGCGAGACTATACAGAAGATCTGTATAGGAAGGATAATAATATTGAGGATAGTTTTGATGGTGTGGTGAATGAATTAGAACCAGACATCCTGAGGAGTGAGGTTGAATGGGCCTTAAGAAGCATTGCTAACAACAAGGCAGCAGGAGACGACGGGATCCCAGCTGAACTGTTTAAAATCTTAAAAGATGATGCTGTCAAGGTGATGCATGCCATTTGCCAGCAAATATGGAAAACACAAGAATGGCCATCAGATTGGAAAAAATCAACTTATATCCCCATATCAAAAAAAGGAAATGCGAAAGACTGCTCAAACTTCCGTACAGTGGCCCTTATTTCTCATGCCAGTAAGGTAATGCTCAAGATCCTGCAAGGAAGACTCCAGCAATACATGGAGCGAGAGTTGCCAGATGTTCAAGCTGGGTTTAGAAAAGGCAGAGGAACGAGAGACCAGATTGCCAATATCCGCTGGATAATGGAGAAAGGCAGGGAGTTTCAGAAAAACATCTACTTCTGCTTCATTGACTATTCTAAAGCCTTTGACTGTGTGGATCATAATAAATTGTGGCAAGTTCTTAGTGGGATGGGCATCCCAAGCCACCTTGTCTCTCTCCTGAGGAATCTGTACAAGGACCAAGTAGCAACAGTAAGAACTGACCACGGAACAACAGACTGGTTCAAGATTGGGAAAGGCGTACGGCAAGGCTGCATACTCTCACCCAACCTTTTTAACTTGTATGCAGAACACATCATGCGATGTGCGGGGCTGGATGAATGCAAAGCTGGGGTGAAAATTGCTGGAAGAAACATTAACAACCTCAGATATGCAGATGACACCACTCTGATGGCCGAAAGCGAGGAGGAGCTGAGGAGCCTTCTAATCAAGGTGAAAGAAGAAAGCGCAAAAGCCGGGTTGCAGCTAAACATAAAAAAAACCAAGATTATGGCAACAAGAATGATTGACAACTGGAAAATAGAGGGAGAAACCGTGGAGGCCGTGACAGACTTTGTATTTCTAGGCGCAAAGATTACTGCAGATGCAGACTGTAGCCAGGAAATCAGAAGACGCTTACTTCTTGGGAGGAGAGCAATGTCCAGTCTCGATAAAATAGTA
Source organism: Anolis sagrei (assembly GCF_037176765.1). Classification (NCBI taxonomy): domain Eukaryota; kingdom Metazoa; phylum Chordata; class Lepidosauria; order Squamata; family Anolidae; genus Anolis; species Anolis sagrei. The sequence goes on along the minus strand of NC_090024.1, from coordinate 52,680,106 downwards.
AAGAGTAGAGACATCAGACTGGCAATAAAGATCCGCCTAGTCAAAGCCATGGTATTCCCTGTAGTAACCTACGGATGTGAGAGCTGGACCTTAGGGAAGGCTGAGCGAAGGAAGATCGATGCTTTTGAACTGTGGTGTTGGAGGAAAGTTCTGAGAGTGCCTTGGACTGCGAGAAGATCCAACCAGTCCATCCTCCAGGAAATAAAGCCCGACTGCTCACTGGAGGGAAAGATACTAGAGACAAAGTTGAAGTACTTTGGCCACATCATGAGGAGACAGGAAAGCCTAGAGAAGACAATTATGCTGGGGAAAGTGGAAGGCAAAAGGAAGAGGGGCCGACCAAGGGCAAGATGGATGGATGGCATCCTTGGAGTGACTGGACTGACCTTGAGGGAGCTGGGGGTGGTAACAGCCGACAGGGAGCTCTGGCGTGGGCTGGTCCATGAGGTCACGAAGAGTCGGAGACGACTGAACGAATGAACAACATTAATCCCTGCCAATTTTTTCTCAAATTGGCACATAGCAGGGTGACAGCATAGATTTCCCACATCAGCATTTACACGGGAAAGGCTGCTAAGGAGCCCAGGACTTTAGAAGTTCACAGGTATAACTGCATTAATTCTGACCAGCTGTCTCACAGACCTATTAGAAATATTTGCTTCTGGCTTTTTTATGCTGAAAGTCAAATCACAATTGCTAGTATCACTTCTTTACTCCACAGTTGTAATTCTTTCATCCCACTTAGTTCCAGTTTATTGAAACCCAGGAATTGTAGTTCAGATTTCCTTTTTGCCAGAGTGGTGTTTAGGATTTTTTGTCAGAGTTCTTGTGCATCACCAAACCTACAAACCCTGAGATTTTGTAGGACACAGCCTCTGTGATTGTACTCAAACTTTTCTATTCCAGATATTTGGGATCACAACTTCCTACACCCTTGGCCTTAGGAGATGCTGACTGGGACTTCTAAAAGATCTGGAGGTTCCAGAACAATCGAAACCTCCAGATTTCTCATCAAATGTTGAAATCACAAACCCTCTGTAAACACACAAAAGGGTTAAAATGTGCTAAGATAAACAGTCTTATAAGCCTTCTTGTGACCAGAAACCTCACTCTTTCCCCCTTTGGGTTTGCATGCTGAACTCCTGTATAGGGCTACAGAAGTAGAAGACGGACAGCAGGCACTTCACCCTCAAATGGTACTAAACTATGTAGTTTACAAAACAATCTGGCTAATCTTGTGCCTGGACCAATTTCATGTCATTGTGCTCAATAGCTTTGAGCCAATTCCAGCAGTTTGTGGGTGAACACAGCCAAAACAATTATCTGCATCTCTGCTCGCAAAGAAGATTCCATGCCCTGTTAACTTCATATGTTTTTAAAACCCTAAGGCTTTTCCTAAGAGCTACTATAGAGCAAGGATGCTTGACTTAGAACCAGAAATTGTTCTCTCTTTATACAACTATTTATTTTTTTTAAAAAAAAGCTGAAGAGAAAACCTTGATTTTGCTATTTTATACAAGGGAAATCATTTTACTATGTCATTGTATATATCGAGACTTGAGCATTCATGGATGGTGGTAAGTGTAAGGGCTCTTGGACCTAAACCTCAGCAGATACTGTATAAACTAGAATTTCCAATATATTTAAACAGCTTTAGAAAACGTTTTCTCTTTTTAAAAATTCATCTGACCATGCTAACCAGAATATTACCAGAATAATAAGGTCCTTTCTACCCAGTTACAAAAAGATAAGTTTTTAATTACTTTTTCCTCTTGGATTCACCACAGGGGACAGATAAACAGAAAATGATTATAAAACAATTTCTAAGATATACTCATAACTTTCTATTGTTTTAAGGTGAGAGGGAGCAGAAATAAATATTGATAAACTGGAAGGAAGCATTAACCTTTTGTGTTCTGACAATCAAGATAGGAAATGCTTAAAGAAAAGGAAAAAAAATCAGCAAACCTGCAGCATCCCTTCAAATAATAATCCCCAGACCATAGCAAAAAGTGACTGAAAAACTGCATATGTCTCTTGCTGTGGAAGTTATCTTCAAAAACTTTTTTCATTAGCCTACAACATACCATTTTGCTATTTCAGAAGTGAAGAATGAGTTGGCAAGGAACCTTGAGATGCTTTGGGATATAATATTTTGTCATAACATTTTGCCATGGCTGGATAAATGAAACTGAGTTCCTGTTATAGGGTCATCATGATTTCTGGCAGTAGTGGCACAAGGACATTCTCAGTCATTTTGTTGTCCCTGAAGTAGTGACTAAAACTTAGTTGCAAGTGGTGCTTTTGAAAAATGCATATTATTGTAGCTGTATATAGCAGAACTAACCTATATTACTATGCAGGTAGGAAAAGAGCAATCATTTTTGTCTAAAAAGGGGGAATCAAGTCTGAATATTAAGTGAATATTTTGTTATTACAAGCATTGTATAAAGGACAAGCCGATGATCCGAGTAACAGGGTACCTTATGCACCTACTTCCATTTTCACCTGCACAACAGACTAGTGGAACCAGTAGAATATTATAGAAAGTGGAGATCCTGTAAGCCATATTTTTGACTTGACAAGACTGAATATTTTGAATAGCATTCTGCATACGCATACCTGAGAGAGGGGAAAAACATATGATATATCACATTGCAACATGTAACATAGGACTTCATCAGATGCAGGGCTCCTCCCATTTCTACAGACTTTAAAAACATTTTAAAGACAGAATTCTATGAAGTCCATCAAACGACTCAAGAGTACTTCTGGCAGTTCCCGTGGCAATCTGTCTTTAAAATGTTTTTAAAGTTCATAGAAACTGAAGTTTTTGGAGTTGGGGAGCAATCGTTTTCAGAGCTCCCAATTCACACAGAATGGCTAAAGGTAAGATGGGAACTGTCAGATTCTCCCCATTTTAAATCATTGCAGTAATGCTAGTGAGTGGCTTTTCTTGTGGGAGATCTCGAAATCTACTTCACTTTTCCTTTTCTCACCATTAATCCTCTTGCATGAAACTTTTACAGTTTTTAAAAAAATGAATTTATTTTTCAGGAATTATTCAATTTTGATATACAACCAGTTTGGTGTAGCTATATTTTTTGTAGACTTGGGATTTCCCAATGTGGGCATAGCATGCTACTGTTTATTCACCACCACCTCCCACACACACCACTTTTAAATGGAAATACCAGGAATGTTCTTCTTCAAAGTTCTTGCAGCAGTAACCAATATTTCATAGGATTTTAATTTTGATTTTGGACTTCCGCAATTGCGAGGTCTTCCTTTTTTTAAAAAAAAGAAGAGAAAGAAGGATGGGCGAAGACTACATTTCCTCGTGTGATAGCTCAATAAATTGAGAATTTGTCTACAAATGAATCAAGTCAATCATGTGTGATGGAGATGAATCAATTATCCATTTTTCTTGGAAATGGAAAGGCAGGAAACACTATAAGAAGACAATTCCCTCCACTTTCTGTTCTGGATGGGATGTGTTCCATGGAGAACTATGTAACAGCAAGATGTTGATAATCAAAGGCTACCAAAATACAAAACTGTATTTTGGTAACCTTTAATTATGAGGTGTAATACAGCTGTAAAGTAGGTCCATCCTAATAAGGACATTACCTTTTTTTAACCAAATTCACTTCAGAGTGTAGGTTTCTTCATCTGTGGAATATGCAGATGTTACCTAATAAAGAAAAACAAATCAAAACATCATAAGCAGTTCTTGCTTGTTCAATAGCATTGATAACATAAAGCAGGGGTTCTCTAAGTGTGGTCTGTGGAGCCCTTGAGTATCTGTGAAACATACTGACAGGCTCCATGGTTTCTCCCTCCTCCCCCTCCTAGTTTTCCATCCTCTTTCCTACTTCTCTGCCTCCCTCACCTCATCCCCCTAAAGTCTTTTCCCCTTGCCTTCCTTGCTTCCAAAACTCTATTTCCCTCCCACCACTCAGGGGATGCTTTTATTGTATTTTTCCTGCAGGGCAGAAAGGAGGTGAACTAAATGGCCCCAGAGATTTCTGCTATTACTATTACTATTATTATTATTATTATTATTATTATTATTATTATTATTACTACTACTACAGCAAAGGCTGGGTAACCGTCTGTTGGGGGTGCTTTGATTGCTTTTCCTGCATGATTTAATACAATATATAAACATTTCTTGGGGCTCCACAAGAAATGTTTGCTTCAAAAACGGCTCCGTGGCTGAAAAAGTTTGAGAACCCCTGGCATAGAATAACAGCTTTCTGGTGGCAGAGAAAATAGGCAAACATGTTTTGCCCCATTTTCCATTTTAAAATTTAAATGATTCAACTTATGATTTCATGCAAGATGCTTGAGGCAAAGTAGGCATTGGAGCAATTAAGATGAAAATCGAAATATTTCACGATTTTTTTTGTCTTAAGCATATCTGCATAGTTTTTATATGTCTGTTTTATTTTGACAAAAATGCAATTTTAATTGTCCAATTCTAAGATTCATGATGGCCCATTTCTCTACCAGATTGATTAGCTAGTAGCTATTACATAAGGTTTTCTCAGGAAAATTGTTTTTTTCAAGAAGCTTTAATTTAGCTTCCCTAGAGCTACACCCTTTACGGCTCCCAATTTGCATGGTAATAAGTTGTGGAAAAGCAGAAGCGGAAAGGCCATATTACATAGTTCTTTGTTCTTTTATGTTGATGCACAACTACAAAAGACTAATAGAATAAATTAAGTATATTTTCTCTCAGTTAGGGCTTCTGAACATTTCTTATATTGCAGGGGTGTGCCATATACCTAAGATGCAACATGTTCTCCAGCAAAATTTTAAATATTTCCCAAAGATATGTGCTTTTTCTTTAAAATGAACTGAAGAAGGATAGTCTAAACCAGGGGTCCTCAAACTTTTTAAACAGAGGGCCAGGTCACAGTCTCTCAAACAGTTGGAGGGCCAGATTATAATTTGAAAAATACATGAATGAATTCCTATGCACAGTGCACATATTTTATTTGTAGTGCAAAATCCACTTAAAAACAATACAATAATTAAATTGAAGAACAATTTTTACAAATATGAATTTATAAGTATTTCAGTGGGAAGTATAGGCCTGTTTTTGGCTGATGAGACAGGATTGTTGTTGTTGTTGTTGTTGTGTACTTTCAAGTTGTTACAGACTTGGGTTGACCCTAAGCGAGGGCCGGGTAAATGACCTTGGAGGGCTGCATTTGGCCCCCGGGCCTAAGTTTGAGGACCCCTGGTCTAAACTTATACTTCCATATGTTGACTCCTCAGGTCAGTGGTGCTTCAAATTGGCTCTCCCATCATATTTTACTAGAATGAATGATGAGGAGAATGTTCGCCCAAGTAAAGGATGACAACAGAGTGGAAACGTAGAACAATATTCATTTCCATGGTCAGCCATATTGTTAGACAGGGTGATGCAGCCAATTCAGGTGCAAGGGGCTGGAAATCACCATCAAGATTTTGAAGTTGAGTGCCATGTCCCCTAAGTTGCCTGCTGCTCTAGAAAAAGAGTTTGGCTCCATCAAGAATGCCGATGTGAGATTCAGCTATCAATCTAATCAAAGGCTGCACTTGGAATTCAGGTGTACGATTCCCTCTTATCCTTTGCCTTAGATAGTAAAATGTCTTAGGCTGGTCTTACTGCAGAAGTGCAGAAATACAGGCAACCATATTTAGTGATATTCCATGCGTGATTCCATGCTTAATGTTGCTCCATCAGGGTCTGCTGTTATGGAGTGCAAGTGTTTTTTCTTTTTCACTCTGCATTTATTACTGCTACACGGATGAAAACACAGAACTGACAAGGCTTTCCTTTGAAGAGAACTTTAGCCACTGAATTGTAATTTAGTGGAATGTCACTGCCATATATGAACGGAATGACAAGCATGAAGCGATCTACTTGGTAGAGACCCCACATGTAAGAATGTGTATAAGATTTTAAAAAATACATGTAGCAACATTATGGTAATTGTGGGCTTCTCTAGGTCTTCCAGTGCAATCCTATGGTATAGTTCATAGTATAAAATAGAGGGTTTTGAATACACACAGAGTAGAAAATATGTGTGCATGATCTTTGAAAGTATCCCTCATGGATATGGGGTCTGTACTGTACAGATGAACATTAGCAGGTTCTTGTGGCATTCAAATAAATAATGACATTTATTTGGTTTCTCTGATTCCAGCCCATAACATTACATACAATAGATAATTTAAATAAATCTATTGACAGAATGTTTGATCATATGGTAAACTGGTTATCTATGTTGTCTGAAATTATTTAATTCAGGGAGGAATGAGACTGAGGCTTACAAAGAAGGAATGGAGAATATACAACTCTGCAGAACTTGTTGGACAGCAGCTCCCATCAGCCTGAACTGACATAGCCATTGTTGTGGGATGTTGGGAGTTATAGTCCAATAGCATCTAAAGGCCTGTGCATTTCAGAGTCCTGTGATAAAGATAAGGATGTAAATTACTGCTTACCCTCATGTGGAATAAGGAAATATGCATTTTTCATCCTCACATCTGAGACAGAATTTGGTCTTAAGATAATTATTACATTCATGGGAATGAGTTCTGCACAGTTTGCATAGCTGAACTGTGACAGCTGCTTTCTTGTTGTATGGACTTTTAAAAATAAGAAGTGCTCAATGAAGCATTTGTGTCTTTTTGATCAATCATGCAGTCCTGATTGCTGTCTGTGTGTGCTTGTATGTGCACACTTTGTTTTATAAAGGAAAAAGACTCTGGTTTTATGCAGATATATTTTTGTGCAAATTATGGAATGCCCGGAGAAAAGCAAAGTTGTCCTTGGATCCTTTTGAACAACACAATATATGCTACAATTCTACTTGAAATGCCATGGGCAACATCCTATAGAATCCTGGGATTTACATTTCAGAATGGGGCACTTAGAAGTCTCAGTGCCAATATGGTATCTTGGTTTGAGGATTGAGGAAAACCAGAGTTTGAAAACCCACTGGATGACTTTGGGCAACTTACATTCTTTCAGCTTCAAAGGAAAGCAAGGGCAAACCACCTCTGACGAACTCTTGCCAAGAAACCCCTATGATAGGTTCACCTTAGGACCATTATACACCTTAGGACCATTCACAATCATTTAGAATTCTGGCAGAGACTGTTACAGAGACCAGACTACAAATTCCAAGGTCTCACAGGATACAGCCATGGCAATTAACGTGGAAACACTATGCTATCATTGTTTATTGTAAAAGGGCCACTATTTTGTTATTGTTATGCAAAATTTGGATAGTTTTATTTATTTATTTATTTTATTATTTGGACTTATATGCCGCCACTCCCCTGGGGCTCGGAGCGGCTTACAAGAATGGCTAAAATCTAACAAAATTTAAAAGCAATTTAAAACAATTTAAAAACGGCAATATCAAACATTAAAAACCTGTCGAAACAGGTATGTCTTACATGCCCTGCAGAAAGCTGGTAAGTCCCTCAAGGCACGGACTTCAGGTGGCAGAGTATTCCAGAGTGATGGTGCCACTGCTGTGAAGGCTCTGCATCTGGTTGCTGTTAGACGCAAGGTCTTGACACTAGGAATTTCCAATAGATCTTGGTCCTCAGAACGGAGGGATCTCTGGGGTTGGTAGGGGGTGAGGCGGTCCCTCAGATACATCGGCCCCAGACCATGCAAGGCCTTAAAGGTGAGTACCATCACTTTGAAAGTGATCTGGTGCTCAATTGGTAACCAATGCAGCTGTAGTAAGATTGGTGTTATGTGGCATTTCATCGGAATTCCTGCAAGAAGCCGAGCAGCTGCATTTTGTACCAGTTCTCTGAAGGTTGCCTTAATATAATGAAGTAGGCCCTGATGGTAGAATGATTAGTTTTACAACTATTTGTCATAACTCTGTAAAAAGAGTAGCTTCTATATTGATTAAGAGAGAGAGAGAAAAAACAAAGGGAAAGGTGATCCAGTGAGATACTGTATTATCAGTGAGGAAAGCAAGAGAATGCAGAAGTTTTTTTGCTACTGTGATTTCTCAAAAAGTGACAGTCTCATAGGCCAGTTTGACCATTTGATGTGAACTATAAGCTTCACTATCAGTTGATTTATATGGCATCTCTCACTATGCTTGCAATATTTAAACAGAGTTGGACTCCTATGACTCCTTATTCTTCCATTAAGAAATCATTTTGGTTTATCGCTGTTCTGGTGACCTAAGTCTGGCCCAAGCAGGTCAGATTCATTTTTCTTTCAATCTGTGATGATTTTACGGAAACACAGGAAACAGCATTGCTGTACTGCATAAGATCATCTTTATAATGAGAACAGGGTTGAAAGCATAAAGGTCTCCCAGGGATCATAAATAACCAGAAGAGGGTTTTGGCATGCAACTTGAATGACTATGCAACAATGAAAAGACTCATCAGTTTCTGGAGTAAATTAAAAGAAGAAATATGACTCTTGTTAGGGGAGGATTCTTGCCCCAAAATCAATTAGGATCTTTGACCATTCCAGTTAACTGAATTTATGCTTAAAAGAAATAACTGAAGCCAACACTTTGCCCCCATTTAATGCAGTTTGAAAACTGGTATTGAAGAAAATGGTTTCGCTGTGCAGATTTCTAGAAAATCTTGAAATCAGCTTGAGACCTGGATGGTGATTACACAAACCACAATGCACTGACGCACATTAATGGTTTTCTTTCATAAACTTTTGTGGAAATTTGTTGTCTGGAATATGTTGTTAATTAACTAAAATAAATATATTACCCAATGATATTTTGCATAAAATATTATGTGGTGTATAGCTGAATTTCCTGGTCTCTGGCAGCAAAATATTCTATGAGAGTACAATCCCTTAAGAAAAAGAGATTTGCAAAGCTATCTCATTTTTACCAGAGCTCTTTGCCACCTGCTGCCTTCATCCCTTTATCCAGATGAAGATCTCACATTAAGCTCCTGCAAAGCAAGAAAACTGTACTTCTTGATCCCCTAGCATGGTGACCTGATAGCTTTTCTTTCTTTGAAATGGGAGACCTTACGACAGGACAATGACAGAGTTTTGTGGTTTCCAATCCCAGCAAGATGTTCTCTAACCTCTGGATTTTTAGGACTCCATCCTGTTGTGACTCATCTCCTCATTCTGTCACTATGCGTAAATGAATGTTTATGATTCTGTTCTTGCAAGAACTTGTCCTTGAGAGAGTCTGATCGAATGGCAGGCTTTCATTACCTTTAGAAGAAATGCATGTATATTCATATCCATCTTCATATCACAGGCTGACTGAAACTGCCTTGATTCATAATTAAACATAGCCAACCACAACATTTAACCTTTTTTGTTTACTTCTGTGATTCAGCAAATAACAATTCCTGATTTTACTAGGCATGCCTTTGTGTTCACTAGTTTACCAGACCATGACTGGAATCCTATAGGGCACAGTGTAGCGTAATACAATAGTTCCATAGGCAGAACAATGCCACATTTTTAATCTTATTCCTTTATACAGCCATTTTTAAAACTGTTCTCTTAAAGCTGTTTAGATCCCACAATTCCTAACAGCTGGTAAACTGGCTGGGATTTCTGGGAGCTGAATTATAAAAGCCCTGGAGGAGCATAGTTTTAGAAACACTGCTCTACACTATTTAGCTGGTAAAGAGCAGGGAAGGGGAATCAAAAAAGCATTTGGTAAATCCCCTGTATTCACATGCAGCCCAGTAAAAACATACAGTGAGGAAACTGCCAGACCTCCAATCCCTCTTCTATCTCAATTTCATTACAACATGTACTGAATTCATTTGGGTGGCAACTCCATTCACACTGGCATTCTGCCAACATGGTCCACCATAGCTGCCTATTTCTCTTCCTCCTCCTGCTCCTCATTACATTGTTTGGTATTCTCTTCCACCAAGTTCCCTCAAACTCATCATTTAGCTCCTGATCTCACCAAGGAAAGAGTCATTTAGTGGCTTATGGGGCTAGAAGAGGGATTGGAGGTCTTGCTATCAACGTTAGCCACTGAATGATTCTCTTCTTGGAAAGATCAGGAGTTAAATGATGAGTTGCAGGGACCTTGGTGGAAAAGAATACCAAACAATGCAATGAGGAGGAGGAGGAGGAGGAGGAGGAGGAGAAATAGGCAGTTATAAGGTGGACCATGTTTGCACAATGCCAGTGTGAATGAAGTAGCCACACAAGTGAATTCAGCACATGTTGCAATGAAAGGTAGAAAAAAATGCACTCTAGAACATTGCTAAAACAGCCCCATGTGCTTCAATCCCTGCTAAAAATGGCAAGGACAGCAGTGACAGTTCACACAGAAAACATCATGTAAACAATCTGACTACCTACAAGGTACACAGCATATATGTTGATTGATCCTCATTTATTTCAAGATGAAGGATCAAAGCCATTGAAGTAGGAAAGAGAGGATGAGCAAAGTTGGGTATGTTGACACTAGGAAGATAATAAAAGTAGTATATGAATTATCCTGCCCAGAAAAAAGAGAGAAGAAAATAAATTTATGAAAGAGCTAAGAAGTTTCCCAGAACAAGCTGTTTGTCTTTTGACAAATTTGTTGCTTTCCTTCCAACTGTTGCAAGTATTGTAAAGATAAAACAGGATTTTGAAAAGCACACACACACCAAACAAAACAAAACATATTTTCCAATAAAGCATGGGCCATAAATGGAACAGGTCAATGAAGCAACTAAGGCATTTTAAGGTGGGGAAATCTTCAGAATTCAGTTATGACCTTCCAGTCAATGGTTCATCTAGAATATTGCATTTTATATTCTGCATCAATTTGGAAATTTTGTGTTAGAATTTACCCCAAAAGTGTATATGTTTATTTGTGCATTCCTTTAAATGTGTCCATTTTTGAACCACTTTCCCCAGGCATATGCATTCTACCCCAGCATAAAAATTGTTAACACATTTTTTTTCAATGTGGATATTTTTCTGCACTTTCCCCTAATTTATGCAGTTGTGTACATAGCTTTTTTCATTGACAAAGCTATGTACACAATTGTTGCAAAATACAGAATCCAAAGCAAAGCTTTGTTCTGGCTTGTTCTGATATTTGTGGTGTTTGAATTAGATAAGTGGTAATATAAATTGAAACACATTCCTATTCTTTTGGATTGTGAGTATTGCTTACAGTTGTAACTGAATCCAATAAGTTGGAATGAGAAAATGGGCAAAAGATTGTTTGAATGACTGTACCTTGATGAGATCAGTATTTTTAACTTAGTAGATCAGTCCTGCTGAGTAAGATCTATGAACACTTCCACTAGTTTCTGATAGGAATGGAATGCTCCTCCTTTAATCCCCTTGAAGTAATCACAACCAGTTAGACTTTATTGGCCAGCACCTTTGAAATTTGGGTTCTGTGAGAACAACCGACCCCTCTATTGAGCACTGTCAGTATTTTATGGGGCATTTCTTTTTCAGAGAGGAAAAATCTCATCTAAAAACTTGGGATTGTTCTTCATATAGAGCTCAGATTTCTCAATGTTTAATATTGATTCACAGCTCTAACCCAGTTAATCTTTTCCACCTTGGCTAGCAGCACATTGCTACTCATTATTTTCACTTGAAATAAAGCCAGTTTAGGACAGATGCTTGGCATTGACTCTGCACTCTGCTGTCCATGGAAATCACAAATTCTATTACGCTGAGAACAGGCCGCAAGTGAGATTAGATATCATCTATTCACTTGGCTTCCTCTGTTATTTATAACTCTGCAGAGAATGAGCTACTGTACTTGGTTGCTGACAGTGGGACTCTTATTTAAACTGAGGACCCTGAAATGGCATGAACGCTTACTCATCATGTCTTTTTTAACTGCAGTTACTATTGATAGGATCTTTTCTCATATACATTTATTTCTTCCCTGTGCCACAAACATTTCTAGTTTTTAGTGCTTTGCTTTTTACCTGCCTTCTACATCTCCTTTTAGAATTGTAACCACTCCTTTGTTAGAATGCAATGATGAGGTCTTCTTACATGCAGCCATATTAATATTAGTGTCTTGGGACTACTTGGTATATTTCCAAATTGCTTCATTACCTTTTTTCAAAAGTCAGAATAGACCATTTCCCCACCATTTTTAATCCTAGTGGATTCAATTGTCTACTCATCTATAGATCTATGCATTTAGAAATCTGCTTGGGCATCCACATTAACGTTCCAATATTACCCAATTATTTTTGCAATTATTAAATTGCCCCATGCAATGGAAATGTTTTGATACAGAAAGTATAGTGCAAACAAATGTATTGAAGGGCCAAAAGTCTTAATTTTTAAATTAACATATTTTGATAGAATAGATTAAATATGTGGGTTTTTTTTCAAAAGGAGGGAAGGCTTTCCATTTTTAGAAAATACTGTATTTATTACAGTAGATTCTTAGTTAACTGGAATTAAAAGCAACCAAAACTCCAAGAAACTGGCAAAACAACAACAACAACAACAAAAACAACAACAAAGAAATATTACATTCACAATGCTGCTTTTATGATATAGTAAAACTGTGTTGTGTTAAATTAAGTTTATCTTGTTTCATCACAATTTGCTTTTACTTACTTTATTTCAATATAATATCAAGTCAATACAGAATTTATGGATTTTATAGTATGGGCTAGAGTAAGGGTTCTCAAACTTTCAGCCATGGAGCTGTTGTTGAAGTGAAAGTTTCTCATGGAGCCCCAAGAAATGTTTTTATATTTTAGCATATATTGTATTATTTATAATGTATAAATATCTGGCATGGGCAAACCTTTAGACACATGGGCCGAGACAGATGAGCAGGGCCAGTGGCAGGTGGATGAAGACTTTGTGTGAACAAATTGAGAAACAAAATGAACAAATTCCTATGCACACTGCACATATTTTGTTTATAGTGCAAAAAGAAAAAGAAAAAGAAAGGAAAAGCAATACAATGAAGAACAATTTTAACCAAGAAACTTAGCAGTATTTCAGTGGAAGACCCTAGAGCCATCCAGTCTAACCCCCCTCTGCTAAGCACCCCCAACAGATGGCCACATTAAGGGTCTGAGCAGCAAGGGGTTGTGAAGAAAAAGGCCTGGGAAGCATGGGGGGAGGGGTGGGGGCATAGGGAAAGGGGTTTGGGTGGCATGGGGGCAATAAGGTGAAGGGGAAAGGATCTGGGTGGTGTGGAGGTGAATGGAAAAGGGTCTGGGCAACAAGCCACCCTTCCAGGGCTTAACCTTCTTTGTGCCACTAAAATCAATTCATTTGTCTTCCCAAAGGGCATGTGCTTGCCTCCTGCCTGCTCCTCTCTCTCTTTTTTCTGCCTGCTACCTGCCAATATTCCTCCCTCCCTCACTCCCTTCTTCCTGCCTGCCTTTTTCCTTCTCTTTCTTTTTGCCTTTTTTACATAGCGAGAGGACACTTCTGGCAGCAGGGTCTTTGGTGGCAACCTGATCAGAAGCTGAAGGGACATATTTGTCTGATCCAGCTGGTTCTTAATTATGCATACACAACTAAGTAGCCAACATGGATTTTTGGTAATAATAATATTTAACACAATCATGTAATTCATGACATCCTATCGCTGATTAATGGCAGCTGAAAACAATGGAGGCATCTTATATCTGAGGTACAGGCAAATAGAATCTAATGTGCCATCAGATCTAATGCACATCTAAAATTTTAAAAACCTGAAACAAAAAAAAATGCTGTTGAATGTAATGTGCTATGGCAAAAAGTGCACTCTTTTTAATTTGGCCAAAAAATGTCCTGGTTTTTAAAGAAGGAATCCTGCCTGCACAGGATTCTGTGTTTCAAAACAAAATTGTTAGGATACAGTGATAGAAAAAAAATGCAGTTTAATTGCCCTGGATCTATACTATGGATTTATGGGGGCTCTAATTTGACAAAGTGTTGAGACTTCTCTTCCAAAGATTGCTGATGCCTCACCAAACTACAAATCCCAGAATTGTATTGCATTGAGCCATGGCCATTAAATTAGAGATACGTGCTGCAAGTGCAGCTCCTGAAGGAACCTCACATTTAGCTTTGGCTCAGCACTAGAATTACGTAAATCTAATGTGAACCCTGAATTTGGCAAGGTCATTTAGTCAAAAAAAGGGGAGCATTAAATTTTTAAGTAAACAGGGTATATATATATGTTTGTAGATTTATTCCATTCCACCATGAAGAGCCTACTGAGCTATCCTCAAGTCTATGAATCTAGGTCCATTCCAAACATAAAATACTAGGGCTTTAGTATTCAGCTCATTAGAAAATACATGAGTTTTCAATTCTAGTTGAAAATGAATTCAACACAGTAGAAAATGTTCACTTCCGTTTTGATGGTATTATAAGTATTTTTGAATTAGCTGCTCAATTTCACTCACCAAAATTCCTGAGCATGAAATTTACATACAGCTAATATATCCTGCTCCTCCCTGTGTAAAAAGAAAAAAAATCACACCACTCTGGCAAATCCCAAGTCATTTTCTTGAAGCTTTTCCCTTGCGAAATTTCAGCAGTATTAGTTTGCAATTATCATGTGTGACAAGACTTCAGATTTGCCTTCTACTTTCAAACTCAACCTGATTGCAATTTCCCTCATGCTTTTCCCAAAACCATTTCTTCTAAAAGAAAAACAGAATAGCATACAGATGAGGCTTTTGGAAATCTTAGCCTCAAGAAACTAATAATACCGGCAAGTACTATTGCTGTTATAATAAATCTATTGAAGACCTAACTTTATGACACACATATGAAAATGTAATGAAAATTCTCTGGTCCTGCTAATCCTTCTCTTGGCTGTTGGTGCCACCTAACAATGCTCTTCATTTTTACTCTATAATAAGACAATAAAGCCCCTTCTACACTGTCCTTATATCCCAGGATCTAGTCCCAGGTTATCTGCTTTGAACTGGATTATCTGAGTCTCCACTGGCATATAATCTGGAATAAACAAATAATCTGAGATCAAAATTCTGTGATTAGGGGATTCTGACTAGGGGCCACAGCCCTATATCCCAGAATATCAAAGCAGGAAATCCCACATCATCTGAAGGTGGACTCAGATAACCCAGTTCAAAGCAGATATTGTAGGATTTTCTGCCTTGATATTCTGGGATATAGGGCTGTGTGGAAGGGCTCTTAATCAGTTTCACATAAGACCTCACCCACACCAAATAAGGCAGATATGCCAGAAATGTGAACAATGAGTTATTTTGACTTCAAAAAATATAACTATCTTAAAAGACTGGGTTAAAAATCTTTGTCTATTACAAACTGAAACATGTGCGAACACATATCAGTCATTTTCACTACTTTGCAAAAGTGAATTGTAGAAAATAGTTTTCCTCTCTTGGGAAGTGTGGGATGTAATCTAAGTGAAGAGAGGGAAGTATTCCAAGATTTTAATGTCCCTTAAGAATAGCAGATAAAGGCATAACTCATTGAGTCATTATTTGACTAAAATAAAATACCTTTTAAAATGAAGAAGAAACAGAAAATGGACTTTAGTGGTATCAGTGTTCAGTTTGCTCATTGGTATAATTTTGTGAGCTTGTGGCAACCAAGAGGGCCTCCTCCTCCTCCTTTTACCACTCCATTGCATGCATAGAAGTCTCCTTCAGCACCACATTCTAGGGAGGGGTGTCCACATGCCCTGCTGGGCAAGGAAATGAAACACAAAAGAAACCCCCTTAAAAAAAACCTTTAGAAAAGGAAAATAACTCACCCAGCAGCCATTCTCCCTTCTCTGGAGCTCTCCTGGCATGTACCAATAATGCACCAGGGAAGGTGAGTGAGGAGGAAAATCACTCCTCTCTCTCTCCCCCCCTGGCATGTACCAATAATGCACCAGGGAAGGTGAGTGAGGAGGAAAATCACTCCTCTCTCTCCCCCCCCCCCCTCCATGGTACATTATTGGTACATGCCAGGAGATTTCCAGAGAAGGGAGAATGGCTGCCGGGTGAGTTATTTTCCTTTTTAAAGGCTTTTTAAAGTTTTGAGTGGGGGCTGTCTCGAGTGTCTTGGGCTTCAGGAGGCCAAGAAACCTGAGACAGATGTGTAGATGGGTACCGGAAGTCGCATGATATGATCCCCAGTCCCATCTCCCTGCACCTGGAAAAACCTGGCTCTTTCCAGCAGGCAAATTTCCTCAGTAGAAAGTAGGGTTTTCCTGATCTGTGCAGAAACATTTGTTTTTCCCTGAAGCATTGTCTGGATGCCCCAGGGGAAAATGCAGGAGGTGTCTGGATGCACCCTTAGTATGAAAAGTCAATCCATTGTGCCAAAATATCTCTTTGGAAAAGCCCCTATGATTTAATTTACATGCAACCATAAGTTGTGTATGTGATGCCTCTGTGAATACTCCCCCAGCTTTCTAGTAACTTGTATATCTCCAGTGTGCAGGGAACTACTACATGTTTCTGCAACATTAGTGTTTATTCTTTATGATGGAACTTCACCATAATATGATTAAAAATTGAAATTTCAAATACCACCAAACAAGGTCACTTTGAAATGATCCTGTATCATCACAACTTAACAAAAAGTTTTATCAAAATTTGTTGAACTCTCCCAAATTAATGGTAAGAAAAGAGTTGTCATCTATTAATTTTTAGCGGCTTATTCATTTCGTAGGAACCAGGAGACCGGAGTGATTAAAGGATGCCATAAGTGAAAAGGTGCAAATTAATTGAAAGTCTCTTTTGCTAGTCAAATGCATAAGTTCTCTTTCTCAGGTTGTTTTGAAGTTTGATCATTTCTCTTCCACTTTTATATTCAAATAACTATTTTGAAATTTAGTCCCCAAAGTAATTTGTGTTTACCCTGGAATAGTTTATCTTTTGTCAGCAATTTTTATCAAAGCATCACTGGTGCATTGAGCCTTAACTCTTTTATGCTAAAAGTATTTTGCCAAATCCCTTTTCACTGCTGCAGAGCTTGATTAACTTGCCAAGTTCTTCATTTTCCTATATGTTGAATTCTCTCTTAAGATCAAATGGGATAATGAACACCTTTCTATATTTCTTTCTGGTTTGAGAATTGTTCCATAACTTAGAAGCTATCGTGCCATTTAGAGCATATGGCAAATTGCATACAAATAAAGTTGACATGAAAATTAGGGCATAACTCTAAGGTTTTTATTTTTGTCGCTTATACATAGTTTGTTGTTTTCGAAATGTGGTCTGAAGACACACAAATTGTGTGCACTTTGAAATAATAATTGTTCCATCATTTTGAAGTGTTTTTACATTTGTTCCATTGGGTTCTGCCTAGTTGAAGAACTTTAGTGAAGAGTAGATATTATTAAATACTCTTATTAGTAAAAAAATTTTGGAGTCTCTAGATAGGATTTAAGTGTGGTGAATAGTAAGTCTTTCACCCTTCCACTATACTTCTAAACCAGGCTGAAGTCCTATCAGGAGAGAAGGGATGGAGACAAGTAACCCCAATAGGTTATTAATTCCAATTGGTCTCCTGGTCTTACTCTGGAATAAAACAAGAAAGTATGCAACTATATTTTTTTAAAAAATAAAACAAAATCCATTTTGCTCTTAGAGCAAGGAGATAGCAGAGATAGTCTGGAAAAATAATCTCTATGCTGAAAAAAATACTCAAAATTCTGAAATATTCTATTCTGAAATAAAGTCTGGAATTAAAAACGATTTTCTTGTTCCATTCACTTTCATATCTGTAACTCCAATTGTGTGTGTGTGAGCCAGCTTTTTGGTTACTTTGAGCTTTTCAATGCAAATGCACATTTTTAAAACATGTATTACTTATTGAATAATTCATATCTGCTAAACTACCCCATTATTTACCATTTTTATAAACTCACTCATTTCCTTTCCTAGCTATTGTTACTGTGGTTTGAGAGTGTGGTGATGTAGGAAGACTATAGGAGACTGATATGCATTTCAAACACAAACTGGACAATTTCATTCAGAGGTTCAGATTCTTTTCAGTGCAAGATGAATGTAAAACTCTGCTGGTGTACACATCCAGAAGTGATCATCCAGGTGATAATCAGTGGCTATTCAGTGGTCATTTGTGGTGAGGAAATTATCTGTGGCTGCATGCTGGGCTTTATTTAAAGCCTGTCCAGTGTACTAAGTGTGAATTAGGAATTACTTGTGTAAGAAAACACTGGATCCCTCTTTACACAAGCACATAAAAATACTTCCACCTGCGAAAGGCAGAACTTTGCTAACTTAATGTCCCAACAAGATTCTCACTAATGCTTGGAAAATTTCCCTTGGTTTTCCTTCACTGCTCTCTGTACTTTCCTATTATCTGAATAAACAATTCTAAAAATTCAGTTCAAGCACATTTATTATAAATATAGAATTCATGTATTTGAACTCCCTTTCCACAAAGGGAAATGTAATGGTTCAAACCCAGTTCGTGTCACATATAATGGCAGTGGCCAGATAGATGACCAGTGGAAGCCAAAAACTAGAAAATGGCTATAACTGCTCTCCATCTTCTAGCAGTGATTGGCATGATTGCTCTGATAGCAGATTGGCCTAAGAACTACCTGTATTTACTCGAGTCTAATGCACCTTCGAATTGAACTCACGTCTCAATTTTCAAAACACAAAACCACAAGAAGTATTTGCAGCTGAATGTAATACGTAGTGGTGAAAAGTGTGATCTTTGTAATTTAGCCAAAAAAGGTGCACATTACTGTTGTTGTCTGCTTAGAATTCCTTCATTATAGACAATTGTGTTAGAACATCAAAGCTTCCACTGACAGAAAAGAAAATCTTGGGGTGCATCTATGTTGTGGAATGAATCCACTAATTGCCTTGGTTCAATGCTATGGAATCTTGTGAGCTGTAGTTTGACAAGGGTTTGAGCCTTCTCTGCCAAAGAATGCTGGTACCTCACCAAACTACAAATCCCAGAATTGCATAGCATTGAACCCTGGCCATTTAATTAGAGATGAAGTCACTCAAAGAGGAACTACAAGGGTATCTCCTGAAGCGGCTTCCCCTTTTGTTTTGGTTCAGCACGAGGGACACTTGCACACAATCATATAAAATCCAACATTATCTGCTTGGAACTGGGTTGTATGGAAGTGTGGATTCAGATAGTCCAGTTGAAAGCAGATATTGTGGATTATCTGCCTTGATATTCTGGGTTATATGGCTGTGTGGAAGGGCCCTAAGATTACTGTATGACATAAATCTAATGTGCACCCCAATTTTGGCCATGTCATTTAGTATAGGTGAGCATTAGATTCAAGTTAATATGGGAAATTGCTGCTGAGCACTCATTCTTCATAATTTCTTGAATCCTTTTTTCAATAAACTATGTTGTTGGTCATCATTACATTTTGTGGAAGCAAATTTCATTGTTATAGGGCCCTTCCACACAGCCATATAACCCAGAATATCAAGGCAGAAAATACCACAATATCTGCTTTGAACTTGAGTCCACACTGTCATATATTCCAGCTCAAAGCAGACAAAGTGGGATTTTATTTAGTTGTGTGGAAGGGTCCTGAGTGATGCAGTAGGAAGAGCTACTTCCTTTTGCTTATCACAAAATTTCTACTGTGTAGGTTTTTGTATTGTAAAGAATATCTAGTATGATGAGAGGAAAAGACCAAAGTCTTGCTATCCAGCTTCTTAACCCTTGGCATTTCTGCCATGCCACTGTACACACCTTTTGTCCTTTGCTGAACAGCCCTAGCTTTGATATCTGAAATGAATGGGCTCAAACATTTCCATTTTTTCTTTTAAAATTGCACACTACTGCTTTACAAGTGAAAGGAAAACCAGCTTAGCTCCTGGGCAGCTGGGTCAGAATAAGGATACCATAAGCAGATGGAGGGAGTAAATTAACAAAATGACAAAAGTCTTGTTAAAAAATGTGAGAGATAGTACTGAAACTAAGAAATGGAGTAATCATATTGGCAAAGTGGAAGCTGAACAACAACCAGTGCCATGGTCACCCCTCACTAGATCTTAGTCTTCTTTATATAAAAAGTAGCTTTACTTACATTACTTGTCCATAGTAAAAGTATGATCAAATTGAAGAGAGGAAGGGAAGAAGAAAATGGCCAAAGTTTTGAGGAAAGCGGGAAGAGAGAAGGTGTGAAAAACCAAATAAAACAAGGAATTAGCAAATATTCAAACTAGCAATTAATCAGTGTGAACATCAAAAGCTTGTTAACTCTTAACAAGGCTCTTATAAAATCACTTGCTTTTCTTTGTTTATTGAGTTGCAATAGCTAAAGAGTTTCTCTGCAGCCTGAGAAAGATTGATTACTAGGGATGTGTGATCCATTTAAAAAATGGTTCAAAAATCATTACAAAACTGGAGGGCACTGGCATTTCATTTCTAAGTGTTTCTAAAGTATAGTTAGTGAAAGATTTATTACTGTAACAAGAGTAACAAAATTTCATTACTCTTTTGTTACAATAATTGCACAGAAATTACTATAATTAGGAAAACTTCAGGGGCTCCTTTCTCCCTAATTTTTAAAGCTATTTGGGTGAAACTTGCTACAATGGTAGACACATTTACCACTGTTGAAGCCTACAAAATTTCAGAATGTTTCACTTAACCACAGATTTCTGGAGAATTTTCAAAATTTTTGTAAACAACATTTTTTTAAAAAAAAAACTACAAGAGCTATCTCCTTGAATTTTCTATACGACAGGAAATAAAAGGGATCGATTCCCTCCAACTTTCAGAAATATTAATATATCTACTGATTTTATGGATTTTTAAAAAAAGTTTTGACAAAAATGTCTTTTAAAGCCACAACAGCTATCTCATTGAATGTCTCTCATATTAACCAATAGAAACCAAGATCAACCAATTCTACATTTTCATAGAATCCTAGAGTTGAAGAGGACCCTGAAGAGCTATCTTGTACACCTCTGTTCTAGGCAGAAGGGAACTATCAAAACTCTACTGATAGATAGCCATACAGCCTGTAAACTAATTAATATGTTTCCCCTATAGTATGGTGGATGTCCATGTAGGGCTTTCTTCCCAGCTCAGCACAGAGATTTACTTACTAGAAGTATTCGTCAGTCCTCCTCTTTGCAGATTCAACCATTCATTTGAACTCTCACTGTTAGGAAGGAACAAATCTCTCTCTCCGCTACTCTGAATGGTGCTTTCTGATGCTAATGCATTCTTGGAAATGTAGTTTAGGGCAGAGCCTTTTGAATTCTCTGGCACAGAGCTCATTTCTTCCCAAACTACATTTCCCAGAGTTCTGTGCTTTTCCCAGCAAACACTGCTCCTTTCCCCCTGCTTCTAATGCCAATACTTCATTAATTTAGAGAAAAGGCAAGGCACTAAAGTAGCCTTTTTGGTTTTGCTTTGCATCCTTGTGCTGAAAAAAAAACCACCCTGTGACTTTGGGAAGTTTTGATTCTTAAATTTTTGGCGCAGGCCATGCCCATGCATCAGATATTTACTCATAAGTACAAAATTTAACACATTTGATTTCAAATCAAATAATTTATTTCAGTCATTGACCAGCACAGGAAATAGAGTCACATTTTCACGTAAATTTGATTTGAATTATGAGGCCGATGAAAAAATGCACACCTGTATTGATTACTTTGTGACACAGGGCTACCATTAATGGAGAGATAGTAAAAGATTTACCTTCCCATTTCCACAACTATGGATCAGATAGAAAGCTGTTGTTCATTCACTTCTATGTATTGAGTTTTAAAAAAGGAAACTGCTCAGAGTGGTACAAAATAAAAAAGGTAAACGAAACATTTTTTGAAAAAACATAACAACACTGTCTAAAATGTATCACATTGTTAATCAGTGTCAAGATATTCTGTCTATCAGATGGAATCCAGCACTGAAAATGTGTTTTGCATTTCAAAAGTGAATTCGTTCATGCCTGGCTATCTTTCACTATGCAGTTTAATTAACTGAAAGTCAACAGCCTGTAACCCTAGATGTGCACACATGGATAGTTATGAGGGGTTGTTTGGATTTCATATCTGTAATAGGAACTTGAATGAAACGTTTGAGCATTATATGAGGTCATCAAGAGAGCTATTTAAATCACATACCGTTATGGTTCAGGATACTCAGAGACTAAAGGGGGCGGGAACAAGTGTGCTCTAGTAATCTTAGTCCTGCAACCTACATGTTATACCAACAAAAGGATTTTCCTGTTTCATTAATGGTCCCTTACATGTAAGCAGGGTTTGCCTTGTCTTTTAAAATTTCATTTGCCAACTCATTCACCAAAAGACTATTTTCTTTATCTTATTTTAATTACACAATTTAAATTAAGGACAAAAAAAGGACCTTTGGAACAACCGCCAAATCAAACGACAGGCTAATAAAATCAAAGCCTTCAAAACTTTTGATTGTGATTGCCATCAGAGTCAGGTGATAGCTTCTATGGCAATGACCCAATAAATGCATAGTCCAAAATTAGTAGTTACCCAAATTGCTGAACTGTATCTCTAGAACCTGAGATTGAAACTCAACATAGATTTGTTTGATCCAGTAAGTGCTGTTCCTGCATGCAAACACACAGCTGTACAAACTTTGTCTTTCATACTACAGAATTTGCATTCTCTCTATATTGTTTTCCTTGCATGATGGAAGGGAGTCTGGGAGAGTACTATACAGCAATAAGACAGATGGGATAATAAAACATAATTATTGACATTGTTGTTTTCTAAGTAAGCTGATATGTATTCTAGCAGTGGTATGAATAATTTACTATTCTATTTGAATTTCCTATGAACAAAAGCTCAGGACAATCTTTCAAACAAATGTTTCATTCAGCTGCAATATCCACACAGAGTATTGGCAACACATGATCAAATACTTGCTTGTTACTAGATATAATTGGGCAAAGCAGTTTTGGGTCAATACATGTTATGCCTTGCCTTTCCATCATTATGTAAGGAGTGTCTTTTCAAAGTCAGTTTTAAAGTGACATGGCACAGTAGTGTTTATAAAGTTTCATGTCTTAGTAGAAATCTCATAAAAATTCCTGTTGTGTCAGAAGACACCATTTTTCCAGTTGTGTTAGAAAACATAAATGATTCATCTAATTTTTGCCACTATACAGGGTTTCCAGTCAAGTCCATTTATGAACCAGTACAACTTTTACAGTACTAGACTGAAGGTAATATCTAAATTACCAATACTATTGAAATGATGTATAAACTACAGAGTATTCTAAATATATGATGGAACTCTTTTCCTGGTCTAATAATTTGGAAGGAAATATCTTCATGGCATCATTGTCATTGCCATTGCTGCCATCATCATCATCACCATCATCATCAGTTATTTCATCTTTTCCCGAGCCTTGGGACTTAAGGAGGTTTTCAAAAATGAAAATGTCATGTTCACGTCTAAATAATGAACCTCCACTGTTCTTTCTGTTGCTCTGCAATAATTCTGAAAAATGGAAATCATGGCCTGTTTTCATTTCATCTGCCATTTGGAAATTTCTAGGTCACACTGCCCCAGGGAGCTAAAGAGAAATGAAAGTCAAAGTAAAACTGTCAGAGAAACTAATGAACAATTGCTGGCAAGGTAGGACAATCCGTGTTCCTTGAAACAAGAGATGAATGAACCACCAACAAGAATAAATAATATCCAATGTAATCAAAAGATAAGTGAGCCAGCAAGTTGATTTAATAGCTAACACATCTCATTTTAAATATAAAAGGTTGTGTTCCTCAAAATGAAACAGTTGATAAAATTGAGAAGAAATAACAAGATGACTTGGAGATGAGGAATCAAATATACTGCTTCTACTGCAAGCTGGTTACATTGTAACTTGGAATGTATCACCCGAACATGATGCAAACATGTATATCAGTGGTTCTTAAGGTTTTATCTTCCAGATGTTTTGGAGCTCCCACAATTCCAAACAGCAGGAAAACTGGCTAGGATTTCTGGGAGCTGAAGTCCAACACACCTGGAATATCAAAGGTTCAGAATCACTGGTCTGTATAATTTGAACTAGAAACAATCTATGTCTCTATGCATGTTACATATGCATACTTACAAATCTTTATTTCCGATTTATGCTCACACTAAGACAAAACTTGTCATTTTCTGATATGTCTTTGTAGAATTCCAGCAGCATGTGTTTTCAGTGTATTGGGGAAAATGTTTACATTGCTGATGAACATTTTTTGAATCAACTCTGGGTTTCCCAGATGTATTCATCTGTGGGTTTAAGCCTATTTGTGGAATAAAGCCTGCTGAAGGCTGGAGTTAATTTTGCTATTTATATGGATTATAATCCATTTGCCCTGGATCTGATACATCACTGTGGATTATAGACTACATCCAACAACCTGAACTTTTCCTTACAACATTTATCATTGCTACCGTGCTGCATTATTTATTATTACATGTTTATGTATCAATTCCAGTATAGTTTAATGGCATACATCATTGCTATGTACGTATGGGTTTTGTTTCTTTCAATATTATAGGTTATATTGTGTTGTAATTTGACTGGATTCTGTTTTATTATACTGAGGCCCATGTACACTGCCATCTAATGCAGTTTGAACTGCATTATATGGTCAGTGTAGATTTATACAATGCAGATTGAACTGCATTGAAATGGATTATATGAGTCTGCACTGCAATGTAATCCAATGCAGTTAATCTGCATTCTGAAATGGGTATGGGGTCTGAGATTGTCTTTTAAAGACTTTATCTCTTGATGATTTCTTTATTGATGGAAAAAATAATTGCTGATCGGTAAGGTCATTTCATTAACTTAAAATCAGGAGTTATAAAATGAAAATAATGAAAAGACCACAAGTAACTACAGTGGTGCTGACATGAGTTGCAGCCTTCTAATATATTTGACTGATAAGAGAAGGATCAATTCCTTCAACCTACTAAAATTAATGGATTGACAAGAATCAGGATTTTTGGTGTAATTTTTATGATCACATTTTATGTATTGAAAGCTAACTAAATGTCAACTACCTAGGTAATGTGTAAAAACTTATCTGCTCATGGAAGGCATCAAATATGGTCTAGATGCCATATAGTCTATCTATTCTGATATTTGCATTAATAGAAGTTTCCTCTCAAGTTAATGGATAAGAGATAAATGTTAGCTTGCATACTGCTTTCCACTGACTCAGCTGTCATTGTAAAAGTGATTCAAATGCTCTTGTTTTATTGTCTTGCATGAGAGAACCATCTGGTTCAAGGTCAGCTTGAACATTTGGAGGGCAGGAAGATATGACAAGCTGAAATGTGTCCGGAGGAGGGTGAGTAAAAGTTCTGGAAACCATGCCCTATGAGAAATGGTTTAGGGAACTGGTATATGCAGCCTACAGAAAAGAAGATTAGGAGGTGACATGTTAGCCATGAAAGAATGTCATATTGATGGAACCAGTTTTTCTCTCTTCAAGTTCAGAGATTAGGACATGGAGCAATGAATTCAAACTCCAGGAAAAGAAATGCAACAAAAACATTAGGAATAATTTCCTGACAGTTTATTGGTGGACTATGCTGTCTTGAAGTGTGCTGGAGTCTCCTTCTCCATACGTGTCTTTTAAAATAAAAGATTGTGCATTCTAGCATCACAAAGCATTGGACTGATGGCCTTTGTGGTCTCTTCCAACTACTATGTTTCTATGGTTCCATCTCTCCTGTTCTAATTTGTAAAAACATTGTACTATATATCTTAAACCAAAGAAAGCTTCATCAATATATAAAAGAAATGGTGGATTTACAGCTGTATCAATTCCAATCCAAGACAATGTAGCCATGGATTATGTAAACTGTAATCTAATTGTAATCTTTACAACAAGGCCCTACAATTTTAGCCTTGTTGTAAAGTAAGTGTGAATAATTTATCTAGGCTCATAGCTATGATGACTCTAAGGATGATATAGCCCAACACGTATGAGTGGTGCAAGGTTGAAGAAGGCTGTTCTTAGTTAATAAATAATTATATTATGCAGAGGAACATATTTGTCATACACACATACATATAAATACTACATAATTATACATAATGAGTTCCACTACAAGTGTCACTGGTGTTTCCCCAGTCTCAAATTCTGATCCAAATACTCATTACCTCCAATGTATAAATAAAACATCAAGACTACTTCTAAAGAACAACTTCAACAGAACATTAAAATAGTTCCTCCCCCTAAAATAACATCAGCATGCCTTTCATTATCCACATCAGGTAAACCTGAGGATCTAATCTCCCCCTCAACAGTGACACAGCCATGTGTCCCTAGCTCTGAAGACTATCCTAGGACAGATAGGAGAAGGGAAATTCCATCCAGAAATGATATTG
This sequence comes from Anolis sagrei, assembly GCF_037176765.1. Taxonomy (NCBI): domain Eukaryota; kingdom Metazoa; phylum Chordata; class Lepidosauria; order Squamata; family Anolidae; genus Anolis; species Anolis sagrei. The sequence goes on along the minus strand of NC_090024.1, from coordinate 52,653,800 downwards.
CTAGAACTATTTTTGGGATATGTTAATAACTCCTTTATGTTATAACTGGGAGATTCATTTGAGGAGACTAAATTCCATTCCAGTCTATTGGACTGACTGAGATATCAGAAACCCCCTCAATCGATCCCCACCATCCTAGGAAGAGGGAACTGTGGTGATGGACATTTGGACACCAGACTGACTGAAGAGACCTGGGCCAGGACAATTACTACACCACGCAGGCTCCCCCTCTCAAGCAATCTAGATATTCCTGGTAGCCAGCCCCAAACCTTCACTTGCTGCTAGTCAGTGCTTGGTCGGTTATTGGGAGGTCTGAAATCTTACAAGACCTGATTGCAGACAACCAGGTTGACCTGGCTTATGTCACTGATACCTGGTACAATTCAAATTTCGCCGCAGTGTGAGACTTGCTAATAATGAAGGAGGGAGGGGGTTTAATATCACCCAGCTTTGTCCTCCAGATTTCATGGCCCAGCAGTGGACAAGGCAAGTGTTGTGGCTCAGCTGGAGCCTCAGGCAGAAGATGATGGGATTCAGATTCATGAAGATGTTCCTGTTGTTTTTGAAGAAGAATCTGAGGAGGTTCAGTTTCCCATGGCAAGGAATGTTTCAGATGATGTTTTTGATGTTTGTGAAACCATCCAGGTGCAGCTTGAGGATGGCTCCCAGCCTGACAATTCTCAGGCAGCTAACGAGCTATCCGACCTTGAGAGCTCTGGAGATCTAGATAGGGAGGATCGTTTACAATTCAAATTTCATCACAGTGTGAGACTTGCTAATAAGAGGGAGGTTAGGGGTCAACAGAATGCGTTCATGCTGGGAATGTATACTAAACGGGGTGTTTGAAGGCCAGTCTTTGTCAGTGCAACTTCTGCAAACAACCTGGTAACTTCTTTGGATTGCCTTGGCTTTTGGGCAATGTTCTTGACTTCCTGGGACTCTGTCATGCTGTCATGGAATCTTGTTTGATTGATGTTCTTTGGATTATGCTTCATGCTGTTTGCTATTGAACTTTTAGAACTTACTTTTGCATTTGAGACTTTTCTTTTCTTCAATAAACTACAAAATCTTCAGCCTTTGTGTGGCTTGGTGTTTAGAGCAAGGTGACGCTACTCTGAGCTGCGACAGCAAGGGGGTCACAGAGAAGGGGTTGTGGTGAATTATAGAAGTAACATGTTCCATGGGCATGGAAAACTAAGGAGGACACCCACCCCCTCCCCAACCCTCCCCCAAAAACCCTGAAAAGAAGGGAAACCTTACCTAGCTTCCACCAAGGCATCATGGCAGCCTTGTAAGTTTTCTGTTGTTTTTAGGACTTGGTGGGGGGGGGGTATTCTTTGATGTCACCATGCCCTTCTGGGGTTATATAAACGTTAACCCACTCTGAAGTGGGTTAAAGTGTAGTCTGGAAGTGCCCCTAATCTGGTTTAACCTGGAATAAACCTTCCAGGACAGTCCTCATCTTCCCAGATATGGAAAGTGTGGAGACTGATCTTTGGGATTGGAATACACAATCCCAAGGTCAGTTCCCACAGTCATCCCACCTCCTCAGGCTCCAGTAGCCTTTGGGGGGAGGCAGGATGGAAGGGCCACTCTCCCCTTCCTACCCCCCTTTTTAGCTTAAAAATATGCACCTAAAACTTGGCATCACCTAAAGCAAGGCTTATGCTTCCATTTGGATGCATTTACAGCATGTTTTAGGCCAAAACAGGGCTCTCTGTGCCAATCTCAGATTAGCCTGGTAGGGTATCTGGCCAGCCCTTGCCATTAAAAAGAATACTACATGCAAGTGAAATCTGATTTCACTCACATTTGGACCTGTGAAGAAGTGGTCTCAATCAACATGGTTATCTATATTCTGGAATCATTGAGAAGACTGGTTCAAATATTATTTCTAAAGACTGAGCAAAGCCAGACATAATGTGAGTAGGTCTTGTGGAGGAAAGAATATCAAACTTGAGAATTATTTATTAAACTGTGAGATAGGGACAGTGAGGAATAAAGATAAGGAAATTGGCCAGTTAGAAATAAATCAAATCTTAAAAGGGGCAGTTAGAGATAGCAGCAGTTAGGATTAAAAAGATGTTGAGTTAGGCATTGATGAAATCACAACAGAGACTTGGTATAGTGTGAGCTGAGAGTGTGGAAAATTCAGGGAAAAGTGTTAGTTTGCTATCATTAAAGTGTCATATAATACCGTCTATGGAGACAGCACAATGCTAGATGTTTAACTTTCTACATAATAAATTATTACTGTTTCATTTTCAACTCTGTCTTGTAATCATTTAAGAATTAGCGAGGAGGATTGACTATATATCACCAAAAAATAAATACATCTTTGTCTAACTGTGAGGTTAAAATACCAGATCCAGGGAGGGTCTTGTGGTAGAGGGTTAGAACTGTAGGTCTAACTTACAGAAGATGTGTATTCACTATAATTTAATAAAAAGCCTACAAAAAAGGGCTCAATTTTATTTGCAAGAGCAAGGATTTCCTAGCAATGTGGTTTAAAAAAGTAATTCTAACTGTGTCTTCTCAATTTATGTGCACTGGACCCTACACATCATCCTATCAGGGTAAAATGTTTCATACCTTAAGTCAGAGCAACATCACTGCATACTAACATACTGTATACAATCAATCATTAAAATATGTTGTACTCTAATTGTTAGTTAGGAAATGACTGTTATGTTTTAAATTAATATGGCCACAGTACAAGCAATAGCATAAAATGAGGTAAATTGGTTGAGCATAATTTTCAAATGTGCTTGATCAACTAATTAATTTTTAAGTGCTTTGAAAATGAATAGTGCTATGTAATTGTCTAGTATTATTATAATAGATTTTGCTAACTCATCAATAGCTTAATTTATTAAATAACATAAAAAGCTCTGAAATACGTGTAATAATGATATTACGTTACATTACAGGGATGTGTCTTAAATATTACATTGCAGGAGTGTTTTTTTTTTTTAAATCCCTTCCCTCCTCTTCAGTTCTCATCCCCAGCTCATGCAGGGATTGCTTTTTCATTTCTGGCTAATGTGTTGCTATATTGAAATATTGCTGTCTTTGGCTGTTTTCTGTCTTGCCAAATATAGCTGTGCAGTGATGAAAACATTCACAGGATTGACTGGATTTTGGGTCCTGTGAATGGTTCCATCAATGCACAGGTGAAGTGGTGGGATCTTGTTCTTTGAAGATCTGTCTTCTATATTTGGCCAATTTGATTACTATTGTCTTTTGTTTACCTTCATTAATATAAAAATTCATGTTTTCCCTTTACCAAGAAATTGTATCCGCCATCTAAGTAAAGAGACAATTTTGAATAACACCTAGATTTTATATTTTTGTGACATGCTATCATTAGTGGTCTCTAGATCTCAGCAGGCTTGGGGGCAAACTCAGATTCAGCTTGATTCATACCACAGCCTCAACAATTTGCCCTGTTTGTTCTCCTTCATTCTAATTGTTTTTCATTATATCTCGCCTGATAAAGAAATGGGGAGTGCTCAAAAACTTGCATATTTTCCCCTTAGCTACAATTCACATAAAGCCCAGTCTCCAACATGTTCTTATGAATGCAAGTGACATACTACAGGTTTACTATTCTCTGCCAGTCTTTTTACCCCCCCCCCCTCCCTCCCAGTGTTTGGAGAAACTTGAAGCAATAATAACTTGAGGAAGTAGGGAATGGTAATAACAGGGGCATTTGGGACTTCCATGTCAATCTGCTCCAGTTTTTAGTTTTTAGTTTAAACTTTAAATAATAATAATAATAATAATAATAATAATGAAGCAGATGAAACAATAGATCACATCCTCAGCTGCTTCAAGAAGATCATGCAGACAGAGTGCAAGCAGAAGCATAACACCATTGCTCAGATGATTCATTGGACTTTGTGCCACAAATACCATCTGCCTGTGACAAAGAACTGATGGGATCACAAGCCGGAAAAAGTTACAGAGAATGAACACATCAAGCTACTCTGGGACTTCCAAATTCAGACAGACAGAGTTTTGGAGGACAATACTCCTGACCTCACAATTGTGTAAAAAAACAAAGTATGGATTGTTGATGTTGCAATCCCAAGTGACAGCAGGATCGAAGAAAAACAGCTGACACGATATGAGGATTTAAAGATGGAACTGCAAAGACTCTGGTACAAACCGATAAAGTTGGTCCCAGTGGTGATCAGCACACTGGGTGAAATGCCTAAAGACCTTGACCTGCAGAGTATCTGCTGTGGACTCATCTTCTTGTGTTTCAAATAATAATAATAATAATAATAATAATAATAATAATAATACTTTATTTCTAGACCTCCCTAACTCCCCGAAGGAATTCAAGGTGGTTTATACACAAAAAAAAAGCAAACATTCAATGCCTAGGTAAGTCCAAACACATCAAAAACAATACAGAATAGTGCACAACAACAACAGTAAACTTAAACTTATAATAAAATAATTAAACATGGAAATTAAAACAAAATAGCAATAATTCAATAAGACAATAAACTAAAACATGAGTAAACATTAAAACATACCCTAAAAGCAGTTAAAATGCATTACATTAAAAATGGCTTTCAGAGGTGTTCATTTAAGATGTATCGTAGCAGCCATATGGTACAAATGGATCAGCCAACATTGCAATGGATCAAAGTGTCCTAGTCCTCTTCCTTTCCATAAACTAAAGTGCATAAATGCAATTTTAGAAGTTTCTTAAAGGAGAGGAGAGTAGGAACCATTTTTAATCTTTAGAGAGGGAGTTCCAGAGGTGGGAAGTGACCACAGAGAAGGGCCCCTCTCTCATTCCCACCAGCCGTGCTTGAGATGGGGGTGGGACTGAGAGCAGGGCCTCCCCTACTGATCACAGTGCATGAGATGGCCAATATAGGTAGATGTGATTGGAGATATAGCCAAGAAGAAATGCAAGAGCTGAGTCCTATCTACAAAATATTTTGAGGAGACAGCACCCTGATGTTGCTTGGCCACATGTGCCCTGGCTTAAAACTGTGAAGTATTGGAAGGTATAAAAATGTAAATATGTATTCAAGAAAGTTTTTAGTTTTCCAAAAGATGACTGGAAATAAATCTTCCAGAGTCCAACAAGAATACTCCAGGTGTAAGAGTAGAGGGTTACAGCTTAAAATTTAATGACAATATTATTTCATAGTAAATCCTATCAAAACAATATTTTACTAAATAATTTTATTAACTTTGAAGTTCTGATTTTATATTGCATTACATGGGGCTACACTGTATTCAACTCAATGGGACCAATCTGAGATCAGAAACTACCAGAACTTGAGAGGTGTACAAGCCCACTACCCCTAGACCTGAAATAAGTTTTATATAATCACCCCCCACACACACACACACTACCCCAAGGGGCCCTCAATGGACGCGGGGGCACTTCCCCTTGGCATGCCACAGACTATTTGAGACCCAGGAAAGCTGTTTTAAAAAGGCCTCTTGGGCTTTGGACCCTAGTTCCCACGGGCCACATGTTTCCCACCATGATACATATTATTGTTGTGATGATCAATGAATATGATGGGAAAAAAGTATACAAATTAAAGTTTTGGTAATATTGAAGTTTGCTCAGGTTTGCATAAGAAAAAGAAACATTAATTTGTGGTCTCAAAGGGAACTTGCCAAAACTTTCCTTTAAGTTTATATTTTATGTCATCATGACAAGAAGGAAAAATCTAAAACATAGAATCTATGATTCCTTTCAATAGATTTAAGGGGAAATCTAATATATCCAGCAGTGAAAACATGAAAAGGTATGTGTTATTGCACTCATATCCCTACTTTGTTCGCTCATTCATTATATTCAGGCTGTTCAGTACTGGATGTGTTTCTAAAAGCCCTTTGATAAGATGATTTCTCAGTTACTTAAGATTTGCTGTAATGCTGTGAGGAGCCTTTATCCAGTCTCTAGTGCACTGAGATTTGAGATCATTACTTCATCTTTTGTTTCAATGATATCCCTTCTATCTTTCTTTCACACTGCACTTTTAAAGCTGTGAATAAAATGAATAGCTGATCAATCTTACACTCATCTACTTATGCCAGCCAAGGGCACTCCTAAGGATCTAATTACATGAGAGGTTAACCCAAAGAAGGCATCTATCCCTCCCCCATTACAGTGGGAGAGAAATTTGGTAAAGATCTTGGTAAGACAGGGAAGAATTAAACCTCCTTTCTCCTATCCTCTGCTCCCAGTTCAAATGCAACCTGGCACTTAATATTAATTTGCAGAGATACCAGCACTCTCTGGCATTGAGCCAAAACAGTTAAAATGATATGAAACTACTTTAATTCCACAGTCTAGCTGCACCCACGGAACTGGACTTTTAAGGAGAGTTAATCCCTATTTGTTAACTTTCCTTTTTATTGACCAGAAATATCTCTACCTTATTGTATTAACCTTTGATTTGTTCATCTTCATCTAATCTGTTAGTCATTGCAGACACTGGTTGACTACTCAAACATTTTCACTGGAATTAGGCAGAAAGGACAGGTAGAGTTTAGTGACATTGACATATAAGTTACCCTGAACCCAAATACTCTGAAAAGTCTATTCCTGTGGTTTGATGAGGGATCAAACTCAATTGTTGAACAATGCCCAAAAATCCCATTTTAGACAAGTTTGTAGAAGAATACTATATTTAATGGTATTGAAAGCCATGGGGGCAGTTTCCACACAAGCTCAAAACCAGAGTGAAACCAGCATATCACTGTAGAGGCCAGACAGTGGCCCCAAGCCACAGTTTCCAGTGTGGTAGTAGCCAGATACTTTTTGGAGTTAATCTGTGATTGATCTAGGGGGTATTGCTGCTAAACCCCTGTTTTTGTATAAATGTTACTTGAAAGCAGCTTTGTAGCCAGAAAAAATTCAGGGGCAGGGGGTGAAATATTTTTTAGTGAATATTCAAGAGTAGTTCCATAACACAAAATAATTTAAATAGTACGGTTCATTCTATATTTTATATAGACTTAATTAAATCAATTTAATTTTTTGCTTCTAATAGACTTATCATGGGGATTTTGTTAACCAGTTAAAATTCATGAGTAAACCAGGTTGCATGCCTGCCTGGCTTCCCTCCCTCTTTTCTCCGCCCCGCCTTCATCCCATATCGCTGCCCCACGTTTCTCAAAAAGACTCTGAGGCAGCTCATGCTACTATCTGAATGACTTAGAGGCACACAACAACAATCCTAGTTAACTGACTCTTTCAGCAGCCAAAAGCAGGCCCACACTTTCCATTGAAAGACTGGTGCATGTATGCTAGTTAAAATTGTTCTTTGTTCTATATATATTGTATTGTTCTTTCATGGGGTCTTTTCACATTACAAACAAGATATATACAGTGTGTATAGGAATGCATTCATGGTTTTTTCAAACTATAGTGTGCCCCCCCCCCCCTCCAACAGGCTGAGGTACCGTGAACTGGCCCTCAACATAAAAAGTTTGGATACCCCTGCACTAGAGTCTCCAGAAGATCCTAGCAGCAGCTGTATGCCAAAACTCTATTAAATCTAACCCTTTAATAAATGCAAAGGCCCAGAGGCTGAAGAGAAAGCAGGTGAGCTGTGCTTGGGAAAATCTTAACTTTTGGAATGTGCTAGAGGGCTGAGTGTTTGTTTCTTGTTTGTTTAAAGGCTGGGTGCTTGTTTATAAGGTGGCGTGTTCGTTTTTAAGGATTTATGGTTGTTTAGCCAGATTAAAATGGATCTTTAAACTACACCTCACTTTGGAGCTGTGGAGCCATCACACATTCCAGAACCATGTTCCCTTTTCCCCAAACCCTAATTATCCAGTATGGTTATTGGAAGTATTGAATAGAGGCAGTTTTACTCCCTAGTAAATATGCATAAATCGTGCTGATGGCTATTTAATTTGCTTGTCAAGAGGGTGTGAAATGCAGAGCGAGGGAGTCATATAGTATAGTTAGGCTTAAATCTTAAATGTGTTTTATATAGGAGCAACTCATATGTTTCCAAAGTATTGAGCCCTGGCAGTTAAAGTGATGTCAAACTGCATTAATTCTACAGTGTAGCTGCATCCATAGCGAATTCAGCAGTATTGACTTTTGAATAGATATGCATAAGATTGTGCTTTTAGAATGACTGCATCTAGTTTGCTTTTTTGAATTATTAGAATGCTAGTTTAATTGGGGTTAAGTGTCATTGTGCCTTTGGGTGGTTTGTTATTTCCTATGTGGATTATTTTTTAATTAATTTTCAGGGATCACAAGTTTGCTATAGATATTCAATTTGTAGCTTGGTGTTAGTTCTTTCTCCCCTAGATCTATGTAAATAAACGAGGAACTCTGCACTCACAACTGGAGCCATTAATAAGGTCAGGTCCACCACCCTTTTTGCTTTTTAAAACAAATTATATATTTTCTTACATGCTTTTTTATTATTTTCAGAGACTGTAAGATTCTATTCTGTAAGAATCTATCATTCCGCTGTCAAGCAAAATAGAACCATGTATGTATTGTATAGCCGTGTGTGTGTGTGTACACCAGTCATGTGACTGTACATGAGCATGCATGCATGACTGGAACTGAGTGGAAGTTACTGTTTTTGGATTACAACTACTAGAAATGCCCACACAGCATGGCATTTAGGGGATTCTGGGAATTTTAGTCTGAAATGAAACTTTTCCAAATACTGACCTATATGTCAAGAATTTACAATCTTTTGGTTGATCCCAAAGTTCAAACATTTCTGAAATATACAATTGAGCTCTAATTATTTCATACATCTTGATCTGCAGACATTTTGTGACTATTGCCACAATGAGAAGTGCTGCTGTTCCAGCCTTCGTTCTCCTTGTAGGGACATTGTATCTGGATCTCTTAGTATTTTGCTCATGCTTGTCTACCACCATGTCCACCCCATTGTTACCCTAGTGCTAGTTTCATGTGGGCGAAGACAGCAACCCCTTCATTTGACTTAGTTGAGACTTTGCTGGTCATGTTCAGTAGCAGCCCTGGCTTCAGGAGGCATTGATTGAGCTTGTGCTGCAGCAGTGGTGATGTTTGTATTAACAGCAGCTGCCATCCCTGGGAGAGGAAGGAGAATGGTGGCTCTAGGTTTCATCTGTGACACATCAGATGATACTTTGTGTGTGACTGTATTGATCTGCTCGAAGGCAGAGATGTGCAGAAACCAGGATGCCATCAAAACTTTCTTTAATATGCAGCAAAGGGGCTCTCTACAACACAGAAATAGCACAACTAAGACATGCAATACAATGAATTTCCCACAACTACTCTGGCCACATTTACTGATAATGGAGAAGGAATTGCTGCTATAAACCAGGGCTGCTCCTTAAATAGACAGGTCCTACATATTTTCAACTGGATCTTTACTATAGAGCCAGAAGACCTGAAAAGCTATAATCCTTAGCAGTCCTGCTATCAGTAATGCTATTTCGAAGCATCTAAGGCCCCTTTTACACTGCCCTATATCCCAGTATCTGATCCCAGATTACTTTATCCCAGATTATGTGGCGGTGTAGATTAATATAATCCAGTTCAAAGCAGATAATTTGGGATCATGTCTTGGGATAAAGTCCAGTGTAGATCCAGCCTAAGAATGCTTTGTGTCACCACAACCAAATATATTTTGGGGAAAAGGGGCACGGATGAGATTAAGATCAAATTTCTTGTCAGGAGCCATGTGTGTGTATGTCCAAACCTTGTTATTAGCTGCACAAAATAAATCTGAAGGCCAGAAAGATCCTGACCAAAGAAGCTGCTTTATATCAAGCCAGGGCATTACATCATTTAACTCAATTTTACTGGCCCTGGTAGGCTGTTTTTCTTTGCTCTGTCATTGGGTGTGGTCCCTGGCATTAGCATGACACCTGCTGTTAGCATTGAAAAATAATTTATGGTTCGTACAAGTGAAAGTCAAATCAATTCATGTCATTGAATAATGGCAACATTATGCATCAATAAGTGAAGTTAGTTTTCCTAATATAAGAAAATTCATTACTAGGGATTTCCATGATAATATTGGCCTGCTCAAGTAAATTCTGATCACATTTGTGTATTTTGCACCTTCAAAATGAATCTTTCCCTGAATTTTTTATACTCAAATATCACAGTCCCGGAGCACTAATTATTACACTGTCCAAGTATTTGTAGATACCTCAGCAAATATTTGTCCATTCTAAGACTGTACAAGTCAATTTATTCTTACTGACAGGCTCTCTATTCTCATATTTATCTTTTGTGATGATTTCCCCGCAGAGCATTCTCATTGCCTCTTGTTGCTCAAGACAAATTTTGATTTAAGATTTTGATTTACTCACTCCACCAGATTTTCAACAACTTCTGCCCTGCCATCCATCTGAGCCTGGAACTATCAGCAAAACATTTTCTGGACCCACCATACAGCTACACATTGTGCTACACATACTTATGGTACATGCTTTCAGTTTTCATCCAGTTTTCACCAAAATATAGTTTACAGTCAAGGCCTCTGATTCAATTACATCTATTCAAACCCATAAGACAGGACTCCATATCCACAAACTTTGATTATATATTGTTCTTAATACATATGTCCTGCTCAATCATAGCTACAAAAGCACTTCTTTCAATGCATTTGATGAAGTATACTGTCTGTAAACTTTATGGTACCAATTTCTTTTACTTTGTTTCAAAGGTGCTATAAGATCTTTTTGCACTTTGATTAATTTTACTATACTTGAGTGAAACAAAAAAATTAAACCAAAACTAAAGTGGTAAAAATGGCAGCTCAGTATTCAGCAAACCCCTGTAACATATTCTGTAATACAGAGTTTGGAAACATCAAGTTCTTTCTACAATTTACAGAATCTCTTCGCTGGCTAGGGGATTCTGAGGGTTTCTTTTTTTAAAAAAAAAATCTATTTTTTTCCTAGCCCTGTTATAAAATTGTCTATATTGTGACATCTTTTCCCTGAGCTGAGCTGAAATACCTTTTGCCCAAGTTCATCACTTTATGTGCTAGGATTGAATGGAATTATACGTATCACCTTGGAAAGTGGTCAGCTTTCTGATCTTCAGAAAGAGAGTGAAAATGTAGATCTGGGATCAAGCCTTCAGAGAAGAACCACAGTGAAATAGATTAACTGTAATTATGTGCAATGACTACTGGAATGACCTGGATTATGATTGCAGATTTTGTGGATTTAAAGTGATAGTAATGTTTTATCATGTTTTAATGTACTTAATTTTGATTTTAATTTTAATGTATTTTAATTGTATATTGTTTTTAAGACATTGAATTCTTGCCTATCTGTAAGCCACCCTGAGTCCCCTCTGGGGTAGAGAAAGGTGGGATATAGATATAATAAATAAATAAATAAATAAATAAATAAATAAATAAATAATAGTCACACTATCAATAATACTCAATCCCATGTTTGTTGTTTCGCACCACTCTTTTTAAAGTTTTTTCAATTCCCCTTTTAATTTATAACCCAAACATGTTTTTCTTCTCACCTCATTATTGTGAGATGATTGTTGTTGTTTATTTGTTAAGTCACTTCTGACTTTTCATGACCTCATGGACCAGCCCACACCAGAGCTTCCTGTGGGCCATTACCACCCCCAGCTCCTTCAGAGTCAAGACACTCACTTCAAGGATACCATCCATCCATCTTGCCCTTGGTCAGCCCCTTTTCCTTTCCCCAGCATCATTGTCTTCTCTAAGCTTTCTTGTCTTAGAGAAGTGGCCAAAGTACTTCATCTTTGCCTATAATATCCTTCCCTCTAATGAGCAGTTGGGCTTTATTTCATGAAGTATGGACTGGTTGAATAGCAGTATGTGAGATGGTAGTATTGTCAATCCAGAGGTAGAGAGCCATGGTTCTTCGAATGATTATGATATCTTTAAAAATACATCTGTTTCAATCGTGGAACTTTTACATTCAGTCAGCTCAACTTTTCAAAGCTCTGAATGCTTCTAGGTGTTGGGAATGGACGAAGGTTCAGCACTAAGAGAACTGAAGTTGTGTTAAAAAGAGCAGCAGTGGTAGTTTTCAGTGAATAATCACTTATCCACCTATCCTAACCTCTATGAGTTACATTTATGATCTTTCCACTTCTTTTTCTTCGGCCTCCTTATATTCTCACTCTGTCACTTACAAAAGCAAAACTAGCTCAGTTCAGTGTTAGTGTTGCAACCTTAGATAGCATTCTTGTATTTATTTAATGGATTTTTTCAAACAAAAATGCCTTTGTTTGTTTCTCTAGCCATTGCTATTTTTACATCTGAAACATAATTGCTAGCCATTGCACATACACTCCACATTAGTACATAGGAACGTTCCTTTCTAAAAGAGAAGAGAGAACATTTAGAGAGGTTAGAGAAGAAGAAAATGCTTCGTATCTGGAGAGGTAAAAGAAATTTTGAAAACAGTGTCTAAAAAAGCAAAGATTTTAGACAGGTTGAAGGAAGGAGGGGCAAACGTATTGGAGAAAATAACTAAATAGGGGGTAGCATCAATTAAAAAAATAAATGGGTGGCATTTGGGGGAGCTTTTTATGTATACAGCCATCCTACCAGAAAGCAATGAGCTTTTGAAACACCCATCCCAATGACATGGGAAATATTTTGTAGTGTACATTTGAAGGAGGGAGGTTGATATGGGTGGCAATTATCAACAACAATCACCCCGTCTTATATAATACTTCATTCTCCTCACATCAACAAACCAGCACAAGAGAATATGACAACCTTACTAGAGGGCTAAGTTGTTTTTAAAGCAAATCGTAGAGGGATTCATTGGCTGATTGAGCTGCGATAGAGAAAATTGTGGAGAAAGCAGATCTCTTATGTAAGTATAAATAGCTCTTCTGGAGTGTAGCCATAACCAAGAATCTGATTTTTTTTCTTTGAGGGGGGAACACTTCAGTGACCTTTATGAGATGTCTCATTCATAATGATTTTAGAATAAACAGTCAATGTGATATACAGCACAATTAATGAGAAATGCAAAGAATCATATCCATTCTTTAGTTGGCACATTCCTGCTAAATTCAGTGATATATCTTTCAACTGGAGGTGGTAGTGCTGATGTGAGGGGAAGAGTGCAAAGCCATAAACAAAAGGGAGCAAAATATGCTTTATGAGGTGGTTCCCACTTCAGCTGCTATACAGTATATACATAGTGGCAAATTGCCACAATTCCACTATTGAAAAGAGGTGCAATATCAAAGGTACACAACTTGGTTTGCATTCATTATTTATGTTAATGCAACTACAGCAAAATAACAGGCTGGTGTGATAAAGTCCTGAGTTTCAATGAGACTCACGTGTGAGGAACACAACAAGGAATGCATGGTCACTTGCAGGAAAGGTACATTAAAGTGGATGGAATATGCATTTGCCCTCAAGGATCAAACTATTAACTCTAGATCTGTCACTCTATGTACTGTATGACCTGTATGTGTAGTGAAGAATTCAGTTTCCAAAACATAAAATAAAATTTACATATAAAGTATAGTATGTTAAAGGAAAGAAAAATGCAGGTAAAAGCTGGAAAAATCGAAATCTTTTGAACTGATAATGTAGTAAATGTTATTAGCAAAGAATGGTTTCCTTTCCTTTTGTGTGTAATGGGAGGGTTGAGGTGTTTGTGTGTTCATGTATACGGCACTACTATTGCAAAGAGTATGTCTTTTGAATGGAGCCCCCGGTGGCGCAGTGGGTTAAAGTGCTGAGCTGCTGAGCTTGTTGACCGAAAGGTCACAGGTTCAAATCCGGGGAGTAGTGTGAGCTCCTGCTGTCAGCCCCAGCTTCTGTCAACCTAGCAGTTCGAAAACATGCAAATGTGAGTACATCAATACATACCGCTCCGGCGGGAAGGTAACAGTGCTCCATGCAGTCATGACAGCCGCATGACCTTGGAGGTGTCTATGGACAACGTTGACTCTTTGGCTTAGAAATGGTGATGAGCACCAACCCTCAGAGTTGGACACAACTAGACTTAATGTTAGGAAAAAACCTTTACCTTTACCTATGTCTTTGAATGAAAATCACCTTCCCTTAATTCAGGGGCTATAAAAAAGCCCATGAAGATATCTTAAGTGCACGGGAAGATTAATATGGAATCAGGCCACTTTGAGATCCATTTGCATTAAAAGTTACATTGACTATTTTCCTGAAGATAAAGGGAAAACTATGTGTCAAGTGCAGGGCTAAATGATAATTTCTTTAACTATACCTTGTGAAAACTTTATTTTAATCTGTGGGAATCTACTAGGATGCTAGTTGGCTAGCCACTGACTATCAAGGATTGTCAAAGGACTGACCTGCAGCAATTTCTTCTAGTAGGAGGAAAACCTCCAAACTCAGTACTAGTTGAAGCTTCCAAATAATCTTTGCACATCTCTTTTGCCTATAAAAGCACATGCACATCATGTGTAAGTATATTTGGATGCCATCCATTTTTTATACTGGTATCCATAACAACATTAATTGCATAACTGATGAAACATGTTGTTGGAGTGAATATTTGACATACATTGTTCTCAGTCTGTCAGAACTCATCTCATAACCATGCCCCTTTTCCATAACCATATTTATCTGGCATTTACATCTTGTGCTGATTCCACCTGACTATAGAATCTAAAATATAAAATAGAAACACAGTTGACTATTTGATTTAGAAGGGTTTGTGAAAAGTATATAATTCATTTAGTTGAATTCCATTTGGCATACTTCAGTTAATAAAATCTCTGACAATGAAACTTCCTTTACATCCACCAAGGCCCCTCATTTTTTTAACACAATCCTTGTCTAGCTGGAAGTTTTTTTAAAGCAGTATTGGTATTAGGAGGGTGGTGCTAATGCTAAGTCAGCTCATTCATTAAACAGAATTGTAATATTATTCCACTTTAGCAGTCATGGTTCTGTCCTATGAAATCCTGAGTTTGGAAGTTTGGGGAGAAGCATTTAAAATTTTCAGCTCAACCATTCCAGTGCTCCACTAAATTACAAACATCCAGGATTTCAAAGTTTTGTGTACTCCTCTTCTGAGGAGGAGGAGATAGAACAGGAGGCTAAGGATGTAGGAGTTGGAGATTTGGGGCCAAGTGCTGAGCAGGAAGAAGAGTGTGAGGAAAACATACTGCTGGTTCCTACCTTTCAGAAACACCAAAGTGAAAGGAGAAAGGAGAAAGGTGAAAGAAGAAAGGAGAAAGTCAGCTAGAATTATTGCAAGGATGCTGAGCAATCAGACCTCCCAACACCTGTGCTGGGAGCTCAAGACCTGGCTCTGCCACTGTACTTTTGTAGAGTAGCCACACAAGCTTTAGCTATTGCCCCCCTCAACATTTTGACCTAGGAGTACCCCTCTTGTACAAAGGTATGTTTATTACACTGTTTCTCTATGAGTTCCCCCATGCAAATAATCTGCTCCTTTTATCTCACCCTGAGTTTTTAAACCATTTTATTGTACATGTGGCCTGCTCACTGTCATTATGTTGTTTATCACTTTCTTATGCTTTGTGTATATTGCTTATTGTATGTATATGCTTTGTACTTTATTGCGATGTTGTTTATTTTATTTTATTGTAATTTGTATTGTATTTTATTGTAATTTGTTGTTTGGGCTTGGCCTCATGTGAGCCACCCCAAGTCCCCATTGGGGGGGATGGTGGATTATTATTATTATTATTATTATTATTATTATTATAAATCAGCAGTAAGACAAGTGGTCAATGCTGGCAGCAATTGTTCTACTCAGTGCTCCAGTTTCCTTGCTTGCAGCTCCAGCAAGTGTTTTGCAAAGAATTTTTGCAAAAGACTCTGGTTTCATGTCTGATGAAAGACTGTCGCTTTACTTTTGGGATTTTCCTTCTGTTTCTTTGCTGCTGTTTGTTAGAATATTATCATTTTTCTGAAGTAATACTTTTTTAGTTGCTTTTACTCTTGCTGTAAGGCTGTTTCTGGGGTAAAACAGAACACATAGGATGGAACTATATGGAATATCAATGCTATAATGTTATAGTGTGAGTGGGCACATGGAATCTCTAAAAAATAGGGTTGATCTTCAGACTACTACTATGCTGGCCAGGGTTAGTGGAAGTTGTGGTTGTGATTCAATAAAATTTGGAGGACCACAACATTCTCTTACCTGATCTAAAGAGTTAAAATGGACAAGAAAACTGAAACAGAAGAGACACTGGCATTCAATCCTGAATAGAACTTGCCATTAATGGGCAACCATGTGTTGTGATACCTCGATCTTATTACATAGCTGAATAGAAATATTTTTCACAAAATAAAGCTGGGTTGTATTATCAACTACAGCGTTTGTTTCTATTCTTAAAAGAGTCTGGAGAATACCATTACTTTCCAAAGGGGTAATGCTTTCTTCTGGACAACAGCAAACAGCAGGAATTAAGCTCTTTTCATGAGCACCTTGATTGACTAATGGAAACAATTGCAAATAAAAACCTGTGCTTTATTTCCTCCACATTTCCCCCCATAGATAAAGAGTGAGACAAAAGAAGAGAGGATATAAAGCCCAGCTTGAAATCACAGTATGCTAAGCAGAAACATTTATGTTTTTAAAAGCTTATGTTGGAAGGAATGAACGGGGAAGAATCCACCCCCAAGAAGATAGATGGAGAAATATATCTTCTATTCATTAACACCAGGTTACCATCTATAGAACAGATGCCACATAATGAATTGTGAAATTCATCAAATTGCGGGGTTTATTGATGTTGTTTTATATTATGGGTTTATTGTCTACTTGAACACTCAGTAACATATTTCGTTCAAATCTCTTTTCCATCCCTCATTTTTGTACCTGGCTATAAATAGAAAACAGATATTGAGGCAAATTAATCCTAAAAATAAACCTATTAAAATCAATGTGGCTCATGCCAGGATTTGATTGCCTCATGGGGATTAAAATAGAAGTACAATTTTAATGTCTAAGATTTGGTGTTCGGTTCTGGACATCAATCATAGAATTATGCAAGGCTTGCATGTTCAAAGAATCACTGGGGCTTATTTCAAATCTCAATAGCCAAATGCTGATGAATTGCTCTGGGACCTAGAAAATATAACCATATTAATTATTTAGACTGGAGCACAGAGTGCTCAGCCAAACTACCTTAAGGTATTGAGAATTTCCAGTTCTTTCCATTTTGTTTGTATCTGCCTCCTGAATCCAATCTTTACTTCAATAAATACCTTATTCCTGCCCTTGTGTCTTTCTCCTTCTCTCTTTTGTTCACTGTGTGCCACACAAATTCTCATACAAAAAGTTATTTCTACCAGTTTTAGCTGCTTCTTTCTTATGGAGTTATATGGAAATGGACATACTAGTTCTTCATTGGTATCGCTAGAATCATTTTGTTTCAGTGCACACATTCCTGATTTTTTTTTTTGCTCATTCTCTTCCAAATATGACATGGAAACAATAGCTGTGTTTTCATGGTGGTCATGTTTACTTGTTCTTGCACAGTTAAGTATTGATCATTTTCATTTTAGAACGTACTGGTTTAAAAATAAACTCATTGCAGGGAAGCAATAAAAGGAATTTAATGGAAATACATTGGGCTAAGGAAAACATATAAATATTTCTCATATGTGTATGTGTAATACAAACACATATACAGTTTGTTTTGAGACGAAGCCTGGCAGTACCTGACATTATTAACCTGTTTGGAGGCAGCCTGGGAAGTTCAGGGTAGAATGTTCATTTGAGGACATTTTAACACCCCCCCCCCCTTTTTAAATAGGATTTTGTATCAGATAATGTTTTTCCTTTGCTGAAGCAAATTATATATGTTATGAGTACATGTAACAAGGTAAAGTAATGGTAAAGGTTTTCCCCGACATTAAGTCCAATTGTGTCCGACTCTGGGGGTTCGTGCTCATCTCCATTTCTAAGCCGAAGAGCTGGTGTTGTCTGTAGACACCTCCAAGGTCATGTGGCCGTCATGACTGCATGGAGCACCATTACCTTCCCGCTGGAGCAGTACCTATTGATCTACTCACATTCACAACTGCTAGGCTGGCAGAAGCTGGTGCTAACACTTTTTCTTTTCTTCTAGTTCATGCTGAAAACAATTGACTATAATGTAGTTTTTGTATGAAATGCTATTTCATGCCCCCCCCCCCCACACACACACTTCCACCCTCTACATTTCTTGATGTTGACAATTTTTCTTCCAGAAAACTATTTTGTCTACATCAGAGTTGGGAATTATGTGTCCTATTAAAAAGAAGGAGGAAAAATAGAGGGCAAAGGAGAAGAAAATCATGAAAACTGCCCTGGATGTCTTCAAAGATAAAATTGGAAACAACAACAACAACAACAACAAATCTGCCAAGGTTGGGCTGCATTGTACTATGAGGCCCATAAACTTTACAAGAGAAACCTACATCCAAAAACTCTGGACTGAAACAGAGCATAGAAATTATGAAAAAGAAAATGTGGCATTATCACTCAACCCCAGGTGTTTGTTCTGTATGTAACCAATGTGTTAAAATATTCCACTTTGTAATATGTACAGACTTCTTTTTTGCACAACAAAAGCTCCACCTGATCATACTCCTCCCTTAAGAGAAACTCTGGCTATTGCAAGGAAGAGATTTGACAGGGCAGGAGCACTTGTGAGTTCTACAACGTTCATAAATTATTATAAAGGTTGTAAGCAAAAGGACTCAGATGGGTGGTCATAAAACATGCAAGGATATGAAAGGTCACCCACAATCACTGAATAAATGACTCCAGGTCCTGTGGCTATAAGCAAGCACTAAAAAGGAAACAAATCACCTGGGGGAAAATGCTAACAGAAATATAGGCAGGGGTGAATGGACTTTAAAATGAAACTTCTGGCACCAAGAAGAGTTGAATAATGTATTTTATGGAAATGATGACACAAACAGCAAAGTTTCGTATATTTTGCTTAATTTCTGTATTTATAAGAAAGAAGAGGAAAATGAATGAAAGCTGGAACTCTATTCCCCCCTCCATGCACACACAGGTCGCTTCTTATATTTCATCTCATATTGCCCAGATACATTTGCAAATATACCTACCTACTTTTTTTGCAGTCAAAGAACAAGAAATGAGGATGCATAAAGACACAGGGAGTGAGAAAGATTGAAAAATATAGCCCTGAAGGGAGATATTAAATGAAATGATAAATCTGTCCTATTCAAGCCAAAACCCATTCTTCTTCTTAAATAAAAAGAAGAAATGCTCATTATCCAAGTATTCAGAGTTTTCAGTGTCTCCTTGTCTTCTCGACAAAATCATTTTCTTTCCTTGGAGCTTCTTAAGCTCTTGAAACCAACTGTGTTATTAAAAATATTTCAGGGGAATATTACTTTAACTCCCAGTATGCACTGTTGTTTTAATGATATCTGACAGCCACAATGTCTTGAAACTGTCAAGCGTGTGTGTGTAGTACTGTTTTTGCTTTTAATGAACAAGAAAAATGGAACATATTGCAAAAAAAGACAGAAAGAGAGAGAGAGAGAGAGAGAGAGAGATGGCATCCATTTCAGTGTTTGATGTTTGGTCACAAATGGTTTATTGGCATCTGAAAATGATGATGGAAATTTGAGACTTTTGCAAATGTTGCTAATGCTGTTTTTTGCCAACCAACTGTTATGGAATAACAAGAAAACAAAGGATTGGGTTGAACAAGGGCTATTTATTTTAATTTAGAACCTATTTAAGCTGCACTGGATCTGGAAAGGAGAAAGAGGGAGGAGCAACCTAATACAGGTTCAGGTGAGGACAGGTGTTGCCCTTGATGCCCTCTTCCCTGGGTGTAACTCGAACTATGAGGACAACCCAGTAACTAGGTTGCTCTCCCTGCCCAAGCTATCAATTAAAGGCAGGCACAAAACCACTTCCCACAAGTTGAAGATGGCACCCACCACCTCTCCCTAAGTCCCCAAAACAAGCTTAAATTTTTAAAAAACTTACCAGGCTGCCATTATGGTGGGCCTTCTGTCCTCCTGGTGTATCATTTCCGGCTGTAATAGTGGCTCTGTAAGTTTTTTTGTTTACAATTTAAGCTTGTTTTGGGGGGCTTTGGGGTAGGGAAAACCAAAGTTTTTGGGCAGGTGTGTGAACTTAAACCTGTGCCAAAGTGAGTTTTTAAAGTCTGCTTCAGCATGGGTTTAAATTATGTCTGGAAGCACTCTCAATGTATATACAATAAAGTTCTGGACACACAGTGCTGGAGTTTTTTAAAATGTGCCTGATTCCAAACTAACAACCAATTTCATTATGCAAACAAATCCAGGGCAGGTTCTATATTTGCTGAAGTCAACATAATATCTTGAAGTTGGAGCCCCCAGTGGCACAATGGGTTAAACCTTTGTGCCGGCAGGACTGCTGGCCGACAGGTTAGCGGTTTGAATCCAGGGATGGCAGTTTGAGCTCCCTCTGTCAGCTCCAGATTCCAATTCAGAGACATGAGAAAAGCCTCCTACAAGGATGGTAAAACATTAAACATTTGGGTGTCCCCTGGGCAATGTTCTTGCAGATGGCCAATTCTCTCACACCAGAAGCAACTTGCAGTTTCTCAAGTTGCTCCTGACACACACACACACATATCTCGAAGTCAGTCTTGGATAGCCTTATGTCCAAAACTTATCTAAAATACTTTATCCCTCTATATTGTATTATCTATGCTTGCCCCGGTTTTAAGATCCTCTGTTGGGCTTTCTCTGAGTCACACTACCCTCAGTTCTATGTTTGGTGAGAACACAGGATAGAGACTTCTCAATAGCTACTCCCATGGAAACTATGTTGGCCTCCTCTCTACTCACCTACCATTAGCAGGTATTTCATGACTACTAGTTTTAATGTGGTTTCTCTGCTGAACTTATTTTTCCTAGCATGTTTTTAAAATATCATTTCAACTTACTGATATTTTCATATAGTACTTGATTTAGTTTTTTAAAAAAACTATCAGTATTTATAATTAGTGTTATTTTTAGATTAATTTGACAATTTATGATGGGAGTAGCTTTGGACACATATAAGTGAAAGGCAAGATACACACACACACACACACACACACAATACACATTAGACATTCACCCTAAAAGTTCTAGTTCTAAAACTGGGTCACCTATTTAGACATGTCACTTTTAAATAATGGAATACCAGTTCTCAGTTCTGTTGGGGAATTTTAAGCCCAAATGGATTTGGAAGTAAACTAGGCACTGCATTTATTTTACTCAATGTTTTTAGGTTCGTCCTTGACCTTTGGAAAGTATGATAGCCACACGATTTGGTCAGTTTAGACTCTTGGGGTTTTTTTTGCACACTTCCAAAGGCTTAAAATCACATGAAACCATGGTGGTTGATACATGCATTTTAGCTTAACATTGACCATGTGTCTATTTATCAGGGATGAAAGCCCTCAAATTGTTCTCTTTACATATGAGACTGAATAAATATGGTAAATTACTCCTCCCTGCCAGAGAAAATTAACATTCCTCCACACTGTTCGCCCTGTATTCCCATGTCATAAAGTCTTATTCTGTTTAGAAAAAACATGTTTTTTCATGCAACGCACACACACACACACACACCCCTCTACTCCCTCCAGTGTGGAGCCTTTTTTTTCCTACATGGGGATGGATAAGAATGGATATTATTTCTCTCTCCCCC
This sequence comes from Anolis sagrei, assembly GCF_037176765.1. NCBI lineage: Eukaryota > Metazoa > Chordata > Lepidosauria > Squamata > Anolidae > Anolis > Anolis sagrei. The sequence continues at coordinate 52,632,119 of NC_090024.1, read as the reverse complement.
ACCACCACCTCCATTTCGGTTTTAGACCTGAGTGCACTTCAACTTCAACCATGTCTTTTTCCACGAGGTTCAGAAATCTACTGGTTCCCTTTTGCTTATGTGCTCTATGGCAGACCTGAACAACCTGTGGCCCTTCAGGTGTTTTGAAATTTAGCTCTCAGAAGTCCTGGCCACTGAACAAGCTGGCTAGGGCCTCTGGGAGTTGGAGACCCAAATATCTGGAGGGCCACAGATCGTGCAGGACTGCTTTATGGTCACATTTACCCCACTATGAAGGAGAAACATTTTGGCTATAATCATCCCATACTTCTCTACCAGTTAAACCAGGCTCAAGTTCAACTGAATCCAGGGGATCTATACCCATTTCAATAGATAGTTCTGGATAGTATTTTGCTTTTCTCTTGAGAAGATTGTATGGCAATGTGTGTCTATGCATACTAATTGGGAGTTTATTCAGTGAGGCTTAATTTTTAGTAAGTATGTTTTCGATTGCATCTCTGGTCACTATAATTTATTAATCACACATACATGCAGAAACATTTTGTAATAGGTTTATGTGATGATATAAAGTCTGTTTCAGGAAACAGTACATTAATAGAATCAATAGAAAAACATATACTTACCAACCTTTCTGTCACCATCATCTATCTGAAATTAAAAAGAAACAAATGAGGCTGAATCTCCATTTTGATGATTCAGTCACTCCTTTTATTTCCAAAATACTTCACACTTTAATTTTCTTGGGGATTTTAATTCAATATTTAATTTGCATGCAAATTAAAATGTTTCACATCTCAATACATTTAGATTGGCATCTTTCGTTCTATAATTTCCCCCTTTCTTCCTGCCTTTAATTTCTACACAGATCTCCTACCTAATGAGATTATTTTAATAACTTTTTTTAAAAGCAGCTTGTTTTAATTTACATCCTTGTAAATAATTATATAGATTTTTTCAAGTAGGTATATGGCTCTGCATTACAGAGAATCAAAGTTCAAAAGCTGCTCAGCAGACATGAAAATCGCAGATTTTTATTACTCGTTTATACATGTGCCAGCAGTTTGAAATACATGGAATGCTAAATGCTGTGAAATGTAAGCACTCTTTATGATGAGCATGACATTGATTCTGCCTATAGTATCCAGCCCTAAAGTGTCCCTGCAAGTTTGATTCTATTAATTTACTGTTGAAAAACTTATGCTATTCTTGCAATGACAGACATATGTGTGATAGGAATGGGAAAATGGTGGATAGCTCATACATATTTTCCAAGCATCCACAGGAAATGCTGTGGTTGACAAAGTCCTCCATGATCTTCTTTCAAATAAACGAGTCAAATGTGGGTTAGAGTATTACTATAAGGTGGATTTGTAATTGGTTAAGCAATTGAACTTGAAGATGTTTACCAATAGATCCTCTTCATCCTGGTGACTACTGAAATGCTGCAGGGTTCTGTCCTGGGCCAAATACTATTCAGTAGGGATATGCATGATTCCATTTTGTGATACAGAATTTGGGAAATTTTGGAGATCTGACAGCCAGAACATTGAAAACAGATGGGATAGGACCCAGTTGAGGGTTCAGCCGGAATGGACTATGTCTGATTCTTCGGCTGCATTTGACTGCCCCATGATTAACAAGAACTGTCACGTGGGATCTCTCCCCCTTCCCTGTTAGCCTTGCAAGAGCCAATCAGAATAAGAAAGCAGATCATGTGTCTTTTTACAAAGCTGGTCTATATGTACAAGGATGAGCTCCTCTATTTTTCTGTGGCATCCTAGCATTTGAAAGTGAGATCGTGCTAGTAGCCACTAACTCCATGTTCTATCTGAGTGCCATCACTGCACAGGATTGCTTTTCGAGAATTCAAATCTTTTTCTTTGGCATTATATCATTTCCAAAAATGAGAAGCCTCTGCCTTTGTTTGTGTGTCTCGTTGTATATGACTATAAGGGCACTGGATGTTTGCCTATGCATGTAAATGCTGTATTTCACTCTGAGTCCCCTAGGGAAGAAGGGTGGAATATAAATAAAGTGTATTATTATTATTATTATTATTATTATTATTAGTTTCATATCTTCTTTAGTTTATTAGACCTTCTTTAGTAACTTCATTAAGGAGGTGTGGGTGTGTGTGTGTTGGGATAGATATGAAAGGCCATTTTTGTGTGCTTGTTTAAATGTTTTAGCTTTTCTTTTTTTCTTTTTTTTTTCTTTAACTTGACTGAGTGAGTGTAGAATAGGTTTAGGGAAGGGAGGAATAGCCTGACTCCCTTGAGTCCCCATGAGGAGAAAGGTTAATAATATGATTTTGATTTCAATCCCTCCCCAGCCCTATCTTCTGGCTTATGTATACTCCTGCACTAGCAGCAGTCTTACCCCCCACCCCCACAAATATTTTAAAAATACCAAAAAAGCCTAGTAAAACTTATTTGTAAAACTTTAAAAATATTTCTAGGGTACTTTATTTATTTATTTATTTATTTATTTGCTGTTGCTTTCATGTTAGTACTTACTTTAACTGGTCAATGGCCTTGTTATTTGACCACAGTGTATTCTGTTATTTCACTGCAACATCAACCATAAAAACATCAAAGCATCAATCCAAAGTTCTTTCAGATGCAATCTGAACATTAAGTGCTGCCAAGAGAGCAATGTAACTAGGCTCATTTTACAGTTATCACTAATTTCCCTTAGCTTTGCTGTGATAATAGGGAGATGGGAGAACATCTCTCCCCCCCTCTTCCCTGGAACAAATCTGTATATTGTAAACAATGAGAAGCAAGAAGGGCCAGATCTAATCTTTGACATATAAAGAAATAAAATAAGTCAATGTGATTAAGCTGGTAATATAACTGAACTTTCTTTCACAAAGGACATGCACAAGAAAGACAAGGGTGTACATAATACTCTCCTCCAGACAAATGAAGTGGTGATGAAAAAGAATAATCCCAGGCTCTTTTGAAGCTCTGTGACTGGAGCAAAGAACAGTTCTAAAATCTTTTGATGAGAAGCAGGACTGAGGAGATGATTACGAAGAAGGACCTTCAGGGTTGGAAAACTCTACAAGCCTGGATAAACCAGTTCTAGTGTAACATTATTGAAATTAATGCTGACCCATGATAATTTAATACAAAGAACAAGGGGATGTATTTTTACTTAAAAGAAAAAAGTAGGTCATTACAAACACTTGAACAAGAATAATAGCTTTTGCTGGGAAAGATCAATAACCATAGCAACAACAAAAATGAAAGGTATTTGATGGAGACAGTGGTCAGTACTAAGTGTCAAGGATTGGTTAAAGAAAATACTAATTTCAGATACGAATAATGCTTGGCAAGAAACAAGAAAAAGAAAAGCACCCCCCCCCCCTTGTCCCTTGTGCAATAGTGTTTTCAAAATACAAGTCATGCTACAAACAATAATAGGTGTGAGGGCAAAAAAAGAGGCAGATTGCAAACCATGCATTAGAAAGTGTAAACAGAAAGGATTGTTTTTGTCCAAAGAAATGAGCAGGAGAATGTAATTCTCTAGCTTCCCACATAGGGCAGGGGAGGAAATGTCACAGCTCTGGCTGCATGAAACCAAATCAGAATCAATCTCCAACGGTCCCAACTTGGCAAGGACACTTGGGTTGATCTTGTGTTGCCCCACTTTTTCAGGTACTTTTCAACTGTCCCAGTTTCTTTTTTCTTCTGGCTGATTTCCTAGAACATACTGAGTTCAAAGGACAACTCAGGCAGAAAGCATGTACTCTTGCCCTTCCCAATGTGTTTAGGCAGAGGCAAACTTCTGTAGTTGCTCCTAGATTAATAACTGCTGTCACATTGACACCATTTTGATCTTGTTTGGCATATGACCCAATTTTCTGCAGTGAATTATTGGAGATAATGCACATCAGCCACACTTCCCTTAAACTCCCCCTTTCCCACTTTTCCTAATGTACTTGGCATATATTAACATTGTAAATGTGGACCTGGACCTAATTTGTATGGATTGATATGAAGGAATAAGACAAGATCCTGGATTTTAAAGATATACCATGCAATAAAATATTAGAATTAAGATTGTCCATGTCATTGCATTTCTGATTTCTGTGTGTTTTTGTGAAAGCTGTACAATGAAGAAAGATGGTAGGAAGACTATAAACTTATTTGAACTGTGGTATTGAACTGCTTGGGAATAATAGTAAATCAAGCCCTAGGACTAAATTGTGATTGCTGTACATTTGAAATACCTTGAGAAAACATGACTCACTAGAAAAGCCAATAACCCTTATTAAGGTATAAGGCAGTAGGAAAAGAGAAGACTGCATAATAATAATAATAATAATAATAATAATAATAATAATAATAATAATATTCACAGAACTACTGTAGAGTGAAGTCAATTTGGGGGTCAGTGTATTGTCAAAGGCTTTCATGGCTGGAATCACTGGGTTGTTGTAGGTTTTTCAGGCTGTATGGCCATGTTCTAGAAGCATTTGTTTTGCCTGGATCTATGCCAGGCATCCTCAGAGGTTGTGAGGTTTGTTGACTACTTCAACCAGAGAAGTCAGCCATAGCAGAGCACCTGATGAACCAACCTGGAAATAGCACAGAACACAGAAATGCTGGACCACTCTAACAACTACACAGACTACACAGAGAAGCCATTGAGACCCACATGCATGTGGACAATTTCAACAGAAAGGAAGAAACCAGGAAAATGAACAAAATCTGGCTACCAGTATTAAAAAACTCTAAAATTTTAACAGTAAATGAAGAACAAAACTCAAACACAGGGGAACTCCAGACAAGAAACTAACAGGAACAGCTAATTCAGATGCTTCACCAGCAGTATCAGCAATCTTCTCACCTTATTAATAAACAGTGCATTGACTAATCTGTTTTCCCTTTAAAAATAAGGCTCTGGCATGCAAGTTTCCAATGAAATGCATAGCTGCTAATCTAAGTCTTGAAAAGCAAGTGTCAGTTTTTCATAGACCTGCCTGCAGCTATCTGTGTTATTCCTCCACTCATTAGTTACACTGCTGGATTGACTTCAAACAGACTCCTGTTATTGCAGTAAGGGGGAAAAAGTTAAAGTGAATGTTAGAAATGAGTTTTTGATGTCACTGTACATTTCAACAATATTATATTAAATTATGAAGAATATAGAATTTGAAGAGATATTCCTAGTTGTTTTCAAATAAGAGATCTTTAAAGCTTTCATTGCAACAACTGATTTGACTTCACTAAGTACAAGGAGGCCAACTGTATTGCTGAAATAGGATTTTGCACCAACCATGAGACAGATTATAAGCCCCAACTCTCAGTTTGGCTTGGACCAAATCTTGTAGTTGGTATGTACATTTAAATATCTAACCAAATCTTTTTCCCCCAACTTTAGCTTCTCCCATGAGTCTTGACATAGATAACCTCACACCCACACACTTTAGAACTTCCCACAGAAGCAAGGACACTGGAAAATCAGGGCCCCTTTTTTTGTATGACAACATATGTCAATTTTCAAGAGATTTTCTGATTACTAGGCCTCAACTGGCCGAACAATAATATTAACACCTTGGAATTATTTTCATGGATTGATATCTTCAAAGATGAAGGAATTTTTTGTCCTTTGTCAAAGATGAGTCCTCAGACCCATAAAATGCTTATATAGCATATATCAGATTTTTTGGTCTACATAAATACTTTAAAACCCTCTTTCACGAGTTCTTTTTTTCCTGATTTCATTTACCCATGGCTGTTGCTCCAGTGTTTGTGGGTATTTCTAAGTAATTCAGCACAAATCTATGATATGCTTGTTCTGGAAGTTGAATACATGATTTCAAGAATTAGCACAAATAAAGTAATGAGACGCATGTTGGGAGGGTCCTGGTAGTTTGTGGACTCCACCCATCCACAGGAAGTCTTGTTTCTAATCCCTCTTTAACTTTGTACAGAGCCATATATTTTCAGAAAGCAGTTGGCTACTTAAACTTAATAGGCTAAAATTAAGTTAACTGTAGTCTGAAAATCTCAGTGGTTTCAGAAATCAATAAGAGAGTCTTAGAATATATTCTCACAAGCATAATGGGGTTTTGCTGTAGTAGCCAGATGATAGAGATATTTGAAAGTCTTCTACAGTGTATCAAGATTACCAGAAGAACAATTGTATATTTAGCATCATAATTGTTCTTATTGTAAAAACATGCCATTCAGCTAAGACAGTGTTCAAGTTCTGCCAAATGGAAAACATTAATTGAAGAAAAACCTTCTTAATGGGTACAATAATTGTTCTTGTTTGCCAATTGCTTTCTTTTTGCTTTCTACCCAAGAAGAAGGTTTATTTGAAACTATGTACTGCAGATTTTAATTTTAAAAATTGTGAAAAATTAAATTTGTAGCTTAGTGGTTATTAGCATTCTCTTACCTCGTCCCCTGCACTGCTTCTTAACATTTATTTGGATTGAGCTCTTAAAACCATGTAGACCTCCAAAGAGCTCTGGCAAAAAGATGTGTAACCCCCATCTAATAAAAACAAGCAGGCTTCATCCCTTTTCTTACCAAAGGATAACCTTGTTGAATTCAATGAGACATCTTTGAGTACACATGTGGAGAACTGCACTGTTAAAAAATTCAGTGGATCATGCATAGATCCACTAAAAAACTTATCCTAACCATGGTTGTTTAAGTTGTTGCAAGCATTCCTTCATTGGAGTTCTCATGGTAGTATCTGTTTGTGAGAGAGAGAGAGAGAAAAAAAAAGAGGGAGAAAGAAAAGGAGATGTTTTCCTGTTCAAGATCTCACAATTTTATCCAGAACATTAAAAAAGTAATAAATATGGAGAGGGGCTTCTTTGACTTCTTTGTCTTAATTTGTAACTTGTATGGAAAAGAAAAATCTTTGAAAAAAGGATGGGTAATAATTAATACAGATTATGGCTTTCTTCAGAGAAAAGCTATCATAGCAAATCACCTGTCACGAGGGCTCCCAGATTAACTCCAAATAACTCTCCTGGTCCAGCTCTTCTAGATAACTGGACTTGTTTCTTGCCTTGGGTAGAAGCCAAAATGAGATCTTGCATCTGAAGCTTTTAGGCATCTCTTTCCCTTATAGAAATAGCTAAACAAATCAAATCCCCTTTTCCCCTTGACTTTGATATATGCAGGGTTGCAGGGAGGAGAAAGAAGGAGTAATGCATACTTTTAGCAGGGAACTGGTCTTATTTTTCAAATGCTTATATGCAAAGTGAGAAGTTCATATCTGATTGCTTTACATGCTGTTGTAGTGACCCTTTTGAGCCCATGGCAGGCTGTCATGGAGTCTGTGAACAGCTCACACTATTCTACCAGTTTCTCCCATGTGTCAACAACCACAGTTTCAGAGGTTAATATATAATTAACTTAAATTAAGAATATGATCCTTTCCACCCCCCACCCCCTCCGAAAGGCTATTTCTCTAGTGATAATTCCTCATTTCTGTTTACGCCATTGTGATACTCTACACAAGCTTTGGACTACAACATCCAGCAATCACAGCCTGGGGAGGCAATGCGGATAGATGATATGAGTCTCTAAAAAACTGAGAAGGAGCACATTGAGAAAAACTGCTCTGTGTATTGCTACATTATCTCCACTGTTTTTAAAAAAGAAAAGAAAGTAGCAGGAAACAAGATCTAATGTTTAAAAAGAAAGAATCTTAAATCATAATGAATGAAATGTTATTAGAATGCAAATGTATGCCATCCAACATACAATGACATTGGTGCTGTCATTAAATTGCTATAACTTTGTAATTTTGTCCTTCACCTACTTTGGTGCTTTTACTTTTAAGAGAAAAGAAAACAAAGTACTTTCACCATACCATGATCAATATACCATTCTGTCAGACATTCTCACTAATGTGACAATGGATTTTTTTCCATGTACAGAATGCATAGAAGTCAATAGCACTCAAAGTAAGCTCTTCTGCTCTGCACAGAACACATTGAGTTAAGTAAGAAATTCCCAAGTAGAGTAGTTCAGCAAGCAAGTCTTCATGCCCTCTTTCCAAAGATTTCATTCAACCTTTGCTTTTGCCTGCTAACTGGCAGCTTCTGACATGTTATGCAAAGTCAGTGTTTTCTATTATGACATGTTCATTGACTTTTACAGCCAGTTTGGGAAGAGGGTACACGGTTCCAGCGTGGTAAATGCAAACTGAAAGAACTGATTGCCTGAATGTTTTGTTTGATTTGTCCTAAATCCAGTTGTTAGTCCCAAATTAAGTAAACCCATCAAATCAATGGCAGCTTAGTAATGGTGATGTAAATTCCATGGGCTCATTAAGTCTACTGTCATTGGGGTTATAAACTGAATCCATACAAGTTGTGTCTGTAACTAACAGAACTGCAAGCTATATTATTCAAGGTAACTGTGTATCTAGACATTTTCCATGAACATCGAATTTATCGGTGTAATTGACCCTTGTACTGTCCAAGAAAGATTATTATAATTATGTTTATTTCTACTCCATTTTTTCTCTCTATAAGGAGACTCAAAGTGGCCTGCATTAAAAGCATTTTAGTGCCAATTAAAATCTACAAATATACAAACATTAAAACAGAATTAAATATCATTCATTGGTTTTAAAAAATACAATTATAATCCATAAAAATATATTCAAAACTAAAAACCACTTGACTATAAAAACCTTCTTCTTTAAACTCCACCTAAATAAAAAGGTTTTAGTCTGCCATGCCAGGAAGATACCTGGTCCTCCAGGTTCAACACTGAGTTCAGGAGGACTCACGAATTGTGGACCTGTGTTTTCAATGGGAGTGTGACCCCATACAGCACAGGCTGGATCTCTATTCCATAATCTGCCTTCTAACCAGGAGCACCTCTGTCTTGTCTGGATTAAGTTTCAAATTGTTTGCCCTGATAACAGATACTGGTTTAGGGTCAGGACAGCTTCCTTGGCTTTAGGTAGGAAAGAGTAGTAGAGTTGGGTGTCATCTGAATATAGGTGGCACCACACTCCAAAATTCCAGATGACATCTTTCAGTGGTTTCATGTGTATCTTAAACAGAATGGGGGACAAAAAAGAACCCCGAGGAACTCCACAGGACAATGGCCAGGGGTTCAAACAAGATTCCCCCTGGACCACCTTCTGGGAATGGCCCTCCAGGAAGGGGAACGGATCTAGTTTAAAATATTGGTGAATAGTTTTTAGTAACTGAACTTCTCATCTGTTCACACATAATTCTTATAAAACCTTCACATTTATCTATGAGAAATTGCTTTAAAGCCCATGAATAACTGCTTCATCACTATGCTTTGCCTGATTTTTTTGTACCCTGTGAAGTACAACTATAAAGAGAGATGTAGCTAGTGTGAGTTAAGGCCCATATAGGAAACTATTCTTCTGAGAGGAGAAATCTTCACTAATACATGCCCTATGCATTTTAAACATTGGCCCTATCCTCTGATCTGTTGTGCACCAGGCCGTCCACCCATGTTGAGGCTTGAACTATGTTATTGCTGTTGGTTTTGATGCTTGTTTTATATTTTGTATAATGTTGTTTTATGTTGTTTTAAATTGCTGTGATGTTCTCTAATGTGCTATGTTTTAACTCTGTTATTGGACTTGGCCCCATGTAAGCTGCCCAGAGTCCTTTCGGGGAGATGGAGGCAGGATATATATATATAAAAATTATTAATATGATCTCAAAGCTCCTAGAAAGCCAAACCTTACAGGGTATAAAACCCATATACCCCTGGAATTTGGGAAGAAGAAATGCTAATGTCTTCTCCAAGAGCACAAAGCTCCATCTGGAGTTAAGAGAATTATGCAATGGTCAGCAGTATGGTCAGCAGACCATCCATACTTGAGGCTATATATATTACCCAAAGGGACATGAGAATATAGAATCAAAGAGATGGAAGAGACCACAAGAGTGATCCAGTCCAACACCTGCGTTGCAGGAACACCCAACTGAAGCACTCCTCAGTCTCTGCTTTAAAATCTCTAGAAAGGAGACTTCATTACACTGTGAGGCAGATATTCCACTATCTGACAGTTTTCATCGTTAGGAAGGATTTCCTAGTGTTTAGATAGAATCCTTTTTCTTGTATTTTGGATTCATAGCTCCAAGTCTCAAGTGTTGCAGAAAACAAGCCTTCCCACTCCTCAATGTGACATCCTTTCAAATATTTAAACATGACTATCATGTCCCTTCTCAATTCTCTTCTCCAAATAATCTATATTTATAAATATTCTGTGTCTGTTTCTATACCCTATTTACTATTCATCATTGAAAAAGCTAAAACTTCTGTTCACAGTTGATTAGTTCATTGTATCTAAATTAAGTAGAACTTGAGTGAATCAGGCCACCAAGATCATTACCTGCCCTGCAAAGACACCCAGGTCTGTCTTAGAGTGAAAATCAGAATAGATATTTGATGAATGGAATAACATACAGTTCTCCCTCTTTTTACTTTTTACCTCCGAAGTAAAGCTTGGAACACTTTTGAAGAGATAAAGGAGGTGTAGTCTTTTCCTGTTAACCTCCTTTCCCCTAAAATTGTGCCAATGGTGGTCTTTCTCCTCTTTTCAAATATTGTGCAAGGAGCAGCATACTTATAATAATTAACACAATGTATAGCTTTATCCTAGAAGAAAAGAAAAGAAATCCCACAGAGTTAATTGATTTTTAAAGTTAATCTCCTGAAGGCTAACAGGAGGCACAAATCCTGAAAGAGCTTTTTCTTTTATTAGCAAAATCTGATGGATATTTGTCAGGTTCCTGATACTTGTCTTGAATATAATCAGGTAAGTGTGAAAAATAAGTTTGAGTGGTAAGCCTGACCAATCAAAATTTAACAATTATATTATATCCTTGTTGTAATAGCTGAATTTATAGAACTGGTCTATTTGTTTGACATAAGAAAACAATATGACAAACTTTCTCTGTGGTGACTTTACTCTCCCAACAAATAATAATAATAATAATAATAATAATAATAATAATAATAATAATAATCTTTATTTATACCCCATTACCATCTCCCCAAAGGGGACTTGGGGTGGCTTACATGAGGCCAAGCCTGACAACGCAATTACAGCAAAATAAATACAGAACGGCAAAATAACATCACAATAAAATAAGTACAACATAAGAATATGCAAAACAGTGCAAAATACAAAGAAAATGCAAGAAAATGCAAGAAAAACAACCAAAAACCAGTATTTCACATAGTCCTGCAATTCACTTCCAGACTAAATGGAAATGTTGATAGAGAACATGTTCTAAGCTCATAATTCCAAAAACAGACATTTATCATAAGCTAAAGGAAATCAGATCCTAAGGTTTGCTTTTTGTGAATGAACTCTGACATAACAAATAAACAGATACCTGTTGACATGCTTCTATGTGTGTTCAGTTTGTGCAGAAAAAGGCATGACATCAATGAAAAGCAAATAATTAACCAATCACCCCAATGATCTTTCTGTTTTAATCTATACTAAGGTATGAAAGTAAATTCACAAAGCACTGGATATGGTATTAGTAGTGCCATGGGAATTAGAGTTCCAGATTAGAGTGTTTTCATATTTTCATTGCATTAGTTGTAAACAATTTCCACGGATGTTCCTGGAATTGACTCCTAAATAATGTTGTTAGGATGTAGGGCTGGGTGTAATTCATAGCCCAATCAGGGTACCTGGGCTGCAGCCAACTTAGCCCCATTGATCAAAATGAGACTAAATCACTTCAACTGCAAACTGTAGGAATGATTGGTTTGTAGATAGTATGCATGAATTGTCAAACCACTTGTCAAAACTGAATCAGGAATTTGAGAGACAAAGAGCTCCCATTGGCCAACTAACTGCAGCTGAGCTACCCAGACCAATTTAAAATGACAGTAATTCTGTATCACAGATATGGTAAATCAGTCGTGCATTATTTATCATTGCATCAGCCCTGAGAGTTTGCCATAGGTATATTAAAATGTATACATAAATCAAACTGACATCAAAAGCTAATGTATTTTTTTTTTGGGTATCAGTCCACTATTATATGACATTTCTGCAAAGATTTTAGAGTCAGTCCAAAGAATACAATTGAATGCATGATCCCATGTATGGATAAAGAAGCATGCATGCACACACTTTAAAGTCAACAATGGTGTCTCACACTTCTTGCATATATGTCCTATCGCTTGTCCATATCAGCAGTACCCACAAAACTGCTCCAGTGTAATTCCACTCATAGAATTGCTAGACATTCCATTATTAACTTTTACTCCAATGATGACATCTAAGTTGGCTCTTATGAGAGAGATTTTATCTGTGAAATGGTCATTAAAGGCATCACAGTAAAACCAACATCTAGGCTTTAGGAAGGCACTTGAACTACAAACATGGAGAGCCTACAAAGAGCCATCTATTTGACCGATTGACAAATAAGACTGAACAGAGAGCAGTAAGATGTTATTTCCATAGCCCAATGCAAGAGAAGACTCTACAGTGATCTGGAATTCATATGTGGGGTTTTATTCAGCTGTTGAGTAACTAATGTTTCTTTTAACAATTTGGGCATTTTGATTCTATAGTGTCACACTGCTAATCAATTCTGGCTCGGTATGGTTTAATAATTTATGTGTTATATGATAAACACAAAGGCGCTCAGAATAAAAAAATAACATTTCAGGTGTAAATAAACAGAAAAAAAACATTATTCATAAGTCTTGATAACAAAAATCAAGGCCACCTCAGTTTTCAAATTTAGCATGTGGAACAAAATTGAATTTTACAAAGCTTTTGCTACAGAAATCAGAGGATGATAAACTGTAAGAGAGGAAAAACGATAATGCAAAAATAACTGCATGCTGGCGTAAGGGGAAAATCTAAAGCTTTCTTTCAGAATGTTGCTATTACCTATCACTAACCAAACTTGCCTCCATTTCAGTTTTTAAGTACTTTGGTTTATCATGTTGGGATTTGTACAGTTCTAGCTGTAGGGGATCAGACTATTTTATTTAAAGATAACAAAAGAAACCTTAGAATGAGAATGAAAAGTGGTGACTTGACACAAGTATCAGTAGATATTAGGGCAACTATAAACAGAATAAAATTTATGAGACTGATAGTCTCGATAGCTACTGTTCAGAAAGCATTTTTACTACAGTTTTCAGAACCCACTGAAATTTCTGGTTATAGTCCAGACAAAGAAACTTTTCCAGTCTGTGCTACAGATCTTAAAATAGCTGTAGAGAAGCAAAAGCTATAAGGAGAGTGATTTAGCATGAACCTTTTTATGGCTACCACGCTGAGCAAATTTCACTGACCCAGGACAAATCTACACTGGTCAATAGATCCAGGTCTGTCTAGAGCAGAAATGTTCAGAATTTGGCCCAGAGAGAGCTCTCTATACAATATCCCAGAATACGTGTAGGTATCAGAACAAACACAAAACAATCTATGTGTAATATCAAAGTGTAATATCAAAAGAGCATATAGTATGCAATTTACCAAAATCCCCAGTACATAGCTCAATTCAGTGGCACAAAGCAAAATCAAAAGGAGCAACTGCTTTCAAACTTAACAGTTCTAGGTCTGAATAAGGGTTCCACTGTATATAGGCTTCAGGGATACATTCAGTAAGAAAAATTATATACAAAGTAAGCATTGAGTCATGAGGCTATATGTAGACTGAAGACAATAATGAAAACGGAGCACTACTCTAAAAAAAAAAAATCTTCATGGATGAAATCCAAATCAAGTCCAGTGAGATTGGAGCACTGCTTCTCAAAAAAAGTATCTGAAGGAAAAGTCCAAATAGCATTCAACAGGGGTGCCTGGGTATTTTTGTACCGTTTCGGGGAAAGAAATCCCCTTCCTCAGGAGTTGATGTAATCAGCAACTCTAGACTCTTAAACATAACATAACATAGAGTAACAAGTATTTTCCAGCAAAATTGCAGAAGTAAAGATAATCCATACATCAAATATATACTCACATCATGCCAGATAGCTTTTACAAAAAGTGACTCTGCTTGTAGTAAATTCACACTGCGAGTAATTCTGAAGGTTCATCCACAGGTTTATAAAGAGTTATTATATTATTATTAAATGTTATTATATTATTATTAAATGAAACAGCTAAAATTAAGTGACTCATTAAGTCCCTGAGGGGAAAAGGTTTTCAACTTAAAGATCCAGTACATTTCCCTTTGGGATAACAGTTTTTCCAAGTCCGTATGGGGTTTTGGAGTGAGGCATTCCAGAGCACAAAATTTAAAGGAATTGGGTGAATGTTTGTATTGTGTAAAGTGTGAATATAGGAGGGACTCAGTAGATAAACATTTTATTCTAGATTTATGTTCAGAAATTCTAATTCTCAGAGGTCTGGTTGTTTTTCCGATATACCACAAACCACAGTCACATGTTAAAAGGTAAATAAGATTACTGCTGTTGCTGACCACAGATTGTACAGCTGACCACAGATTTTCATGTGAATTATTGTCCACCCTGACTGCCCTATGTCGACATTAGCGGAGGTGCCTGCACAACTAGGGAGGAGGAGGATGGACAATTTCATCACCAAAAGCCTTATGATAACCAAAAGCTTCAATGGAGCTCTGTGGCCATCTGTAATGTGACCTATCCTTTTTCTCCTTTTTCTCCTTTTTCACAAGGAAAGGGCAGCCATGTCCTATCTGGGTAGTATATCAGTCTGCATCAGACTTATTCCAACTGTCCAGATGGCTCTAAAGCTGTGGGATACTTTGAAGTTTCAAGGAAACTCTAGAGCAGTGGTTCTCAACCTTCGTAATGCCACAACCCTTTAATACAGTTCCTCATGTTGTGGTGACCCCCAACCATTAAAATTATTTTAATTGCTATTTCATTACTGTAGTTTTGCTACTGTTATGAATCGTAGTGTAAATATCTGATATGCAGAATGTAATTTCATTGTTACAAATTGAACGTAATTAAAGCATAGTGACTAATCACAAAAACCTCAATATGTTTGGGGGAGTACCGACAACTGATGATGGGATTTGCAGTAACTTCTACTGCTTCAGCTCTGACAGACCACTGAGACCTCCATGACAGACCTGGACCAAACTTGGCACACAGAGCCCCATGACCAGCAGAAAATACTGGAGGGGTTTGGGAGGAATTGACAGTGATTTAGGGGAGATGTAGTTCACCTAGATCTGGAGAGCACCGTGAACCCAAACAATGATAGATCTGGACCAAAGTTGGCACACAGACCCAACATGTCCAACTTTGAATAGGGTTTGGGGAGCATTGACCCACAATTTTGGGAGTTTTGGTTCATCCACATCCTTATGGTAGCTTTAATTAAAAAAGCAAGGGGAAAGACGGACTTTTATCTAATAAATAGCATTACAAATTACCTAAACTACTTCTGCTGCTCCTCCTCCTCCTCCTGATGTTGCTGGGCCACTCTTAGTCCCATGCCATGCTTGAAGGGACTCGACCACTGGTGCAGACCTCTTTCCAGCCTCGCATACTCTCCCTCGCCCATGCATGCGCACCACACTGCCATGCGCCGAGCATGCCTGCTCTCCCCTCCCCACCTTAAGACCCAGAAACACCCCTCCCCTTGGCTGAAAGACTGGCCAATCATAGCAGAGGAGAGCATTTGGTGAGAGAATTTGCCATCTATTTCTAAAAAGGAAGAGGACAGGCAAAAAGATCTTCAGCCTTCTCTACCAAAGGGGTCTTAGGGACCCCTTTGACAGAGAAGCTGAAGATCTTTTTGGTTGCTTTTCTCTTCCTTTTTTGATGGTCTTTGGTGGCCCCTTTGACCCCCCCCCCCCCCGTGATCCCAACCCCGGGTTCTTGACCAACAGGTGAAGAAATGCTTCTCTAGAGCATCCTCCAACTTTGCACAAATTGATTAAATCCAGTTTAACCCAGGAAAACCTATAGTGTTAACTGGAAGTATTCAAACATTGTGACTTGCCCCCATACATTTCCACCTCGTGTCTCCTTTGGGGGAGATAAAGCAGGGTATAAATAAATATAATTCAAACTCTAAAGGAGACATCTAATATGCTGATAAAGTATGCACATTTTATGATCTTCAGTTGATCAATGTACAATCAATTTATCATTTTCAGAAAGCTTTGCACTTTACTCTCTGACCCTTTTCTGATATTTTGGACTTCACTCATAAGTGTTATACATCTTTTATAGACTTCTAAGGGCCCTAAAGATGAAAGCCCAAATGGAACCACTACCCCAATGACATTAAAGACATCAGCTACAACTGACCAATTCTGCCTTCTCATATTTTTCCTAGTGGAAGAATATCTTTTATCAGAACAACCTCTTTGGAGTTTAGCCAGAGCCACCATTGACACTATTTTACAGATGAATAACTGCAGTAGAATAAAAAGAATGACATTCATCAAATTGCAGAGGACATGTGTTGCCAGAGAAAGAACCAAAGTATGCAGGAAAGTACTCCCATGCATCTGTCACTGGTAACATAACTCAAATTTTATTCAATTTTTTGCACTCCAAGACTACAGCAGATAATACAATATTGCAATTAAACCAAATGTGCGATGGAAATAATTTTTCACAAAAAAATGTAAACAAGCAAATAAGCACAACGGCAACTTTTATGTTAAAGCAACCCCCCCCCCATTCCTAAATTCCTCACTAAAAATAACAGGGAATGTGAAAAACCAAATTAAAAGAAAGTGACTGAAAAATATGAGTGTTTAGTCCTGACATATCATAAAAATACCAACTAAGTCAATCACCATTGTGGGATGGCTGTCAAAATGTTATGCATACATCACTAGACTTCGATCTCTGGCCAAATTACTGACAGGAATCTCAGCATCCATTATCTTCTTGTTGTTGTTATGTGCCTTCAAATTAACTTAGATTTCAGGTGACTATGTTCCTGGGTTTTCTTGTCAAGATTTGTTCAGAGCAGGTTTACTACTGCTTCCTCTAATGATGGGAGTAGAAAGTGTAACTTGCCTAGGGTCAACCCAATGGGTTCCTGTGACTAAGCATGGATTTGTATTTTGGTTTCCCAGAAGCGTAGTAGAATATTTAATCAACACTGGCTCTTATTATCATTTTCTTACCATTTATAATCAAAGATGTAAATGGCATAGTACATTTCCTAAAAATAGAATTGGGACAATTACCAGACAAACATTACTAAAGTTTTTATTATTCAAGTAGTTTTGAAACAAGAGATGTGGCTCGGATCCACAGAATAAACCCCTTAACCCCCATGTAGACCAATACAAAATTCTGTTTGGCAAGAAAACAGCTTGAGGGGAAAAGCAATTTGCTAATGGAAGTTTTATTTTTATATTACATAATGCATGTCAATAATTAGAAATAAACCAAGAACTGATTATAATTATATCTTTGTTCATCTTTTCTGCAGATGGTTACAAGATTGATAGAATCTTTTCACACAATAATTGTACGTGTAGTAATAGTAACGGTTGTTGTTTTATTCTAATGATACAAATTTGCACAGAATGAGCCACAATTCTCAAGTTATTTTCTGTGCTAAGAAAACTTGACTTTTTATTTCAATTAGCTATTTTATTTTTATAAATTGCATTCAAAATATCCTTTTCAACCTGTAGCCCTACAGGTGTTTGGCCCTTCAAATTACATTAGCCTTCAAAGGTTTGATTAAGGTTTGACTAGGTCCTTCACCCTTGCAGGGGTAGGTTGTAGATGTCATGCTAGCCCTGACCAGAAAGTCATCTGTCCATGACAACTCAGTGGTATTAATCACCTCTGTCCACAGATCTGTATTTTCCGAGCTGAAAATTGCAGCAAAGCTATGACTGACCTGTTGAATGTGTTGGTCCAGAAACCAAATGTCATGGGTACCATGAACTCCTGAGCTAGACCTGATAAACTGGCTTCCAGTGGTATATTGAAGTCATCCAGAAGCAAAAGTCTGGGTGACTCCAACAACACCTCTGAGACCAGTTCTATGAGCTTGGTCAGGGAGTCTTTTAGGTAGTGGGGTGTACAGTACACTAACAGAATCCCCAGTCTATCCCTGGTTTCTAGACTAGGGTACACACACTCTGTGTGATTCAGCTCCCTAACAAGTAATCTGGTCAAGTTGAGATGTTTTTATAGATTACAGGAGATTCCACAAGTTCTCTAATGAAATGTTATTTTTCAAATGGCATTTCAATAAAAACCAAGTTCAATTGAAATTGGATTTGCAGTAACTGTGGTAGCAAAAAAACCTATTTATTAAGTTATTTCTCTTTTCACAACAAAACAAATACACTTATTATTGAAATTTGAAACTACAAGTAAAACAAAAAATCACTTGAATCTGCCTTGAGTGCGTTTC
This sequence comes from Anolis sagrei, assembly GCF_037176765.1. Classification (NCBI taxonomy): domain Eukaryota; kingdom Metazoa; phylum Chordata; class Lepidosauria; order Squamata; family Anolidae; genus Anolis; species Anolis sagrei. The sequence continues at coordinate 52,613,759 of NC_090024.1, read as the reverse complement.
AAGGCTTATACCTCTGGAGAATACTGTGGAAGGTCTATAAAGGAAGATAAAGAAGTGTAGATTTTACTAGAGGGATAAAGAGCACAAAAGCAAAGTACAATATGCCATTGAAAAAACCTTTTAATTCCCACCACCCCAAGCTGTAGAGACAGCCATCTGAAGAGAATGGGAACCCTCAGGAAAGAGAAATAGTAGGATAGTTAGAAGACATTTGTGCAGAAGAGTGTGTGCAAATAAATACTGGAGGGATTTTCTAAAAAGAGGTTTTATCAAAAAGAGAGATGACAAACTATGCAAATAGCTTAGCAACGGAAAAAGGAATACAAAATAAGATCAAAATATCTGCTCATTTTCCTGTAGTGTTTACTCTAAGGCGTTTGAAAACTGGTCAGATGTCCTTTTCCCTAGAATGAAATAGGAGGCATATTTCATTAAGACTGATGGCCAATCTGCCTAGAAATTCACTGATCCTGGATCCCTGTTTAAGGAGTATCTGCATACCTTCACAGGTATACCTGGTGCAAAGGTCAGAGAGGGCTTGCTCAGTGGCTGCTTTCTGTATGTTCTGAGCTGGCTTCAAATGAGTGAGTGGGAGCTGACTGGGTGACTTCAACATACCACTGAAACCGCCCTGTTGTCCTTCTGTCATCATGTGAAAACCTTTCTTTCTGCAAGTATTAAAGGGCGCAGAGGCAACCAACTTTTCTTAATATGATGTCCTGTTTGTATTTGTTGTATTTTAAATGATTACACCTTTAACAAATCTTAATTGTACCAATATGTCAATTATATTTTATCTTCTTTATGATGCAAACTTTCTAAGTGGTCTCTATTTTAACTTTTGAGAGCCACCTCAACTGAGAAAAGAAAGGATATGAAGAAATATTCTAATAATGCCTGCAATATTCTATGGAAATTATGAATTCATACCCTGAATGTATTCATTCAGGACTGTTGTCATTATTTTATTCGTCTGTAGCACAACATCTATTATACGTAAAACATTCTGAAGACACCATTTATCTAGTACAAAAAAAATATGTATTACTGAAATACTTACATTAGACAAAGGAATCCTAAGTAAAATGAAAAATAAAAAATAAAGAAATTAAAGGATATAATATCAGACCAACAATAAAAGTAGCTGCCACAAATATATGGCTTCTCTATAGATGATCCTTTTATACCTTCCTTCTTGATGAGACGATGACATAGTTTGAAAACAGAACAGGAAAGGCTTTTCTAAGAGCAGCAAAGGTGTCTTAGAACTATTGAAAATATGGTTCTCTCTATAGAAGATTGTACATGGGAAGAACATTAAACTCTTAAGGAAATATGCCTCCTATTTCATTCCAGGGAAACATCTGATCAGTGCTTGAACACTTTAGAGCAGGGGTGTCCAAATTTTTTAAGTTGAGGGCTGGTTCACGGTCCCTCAACCCTTAACCAACATAAACGCATCTGTCATTCAATGGGAAGTTTGGGGCTGCTTTTGGGTGATGAGAAAGTTAAGTTAATTAGGAATGTTGTTGTTATGTGCCTTCAAGTCATTTCAGAAAGTGGCATATGCTACCTGAGTCTGGTAGAGTCTCCTTCTCTGGAGATTTTTCAACAGAGGTGGCATGACCATCTGTTGGGAGGGCTTTTATTGTAGGAGGGGGGCTTGCAGTTGCCGCATGGCTCTGTTGCACTCCAGGACAGGAAAAAAGCCCTCTGATTTTAAAACACACCACACATTAAGTGAAGAAACAAATCCTTTTTATTGAAGCTTAGTAAAATAGCCAGTAGAAAGAAATGCTTGTAAGAAAATAGGCAAGTTCCAAAAAGTTAAAGGTCAGTAAAATGCAGTAACTCAAAGCAATGTCCACAAATGATATAAATGCAATCCAAGGAAGTATTTATCCAGATAGGAATCAACAGGATGCAAAGACAATCCAAACGGTGCTAATCAACACCAAAAGGCTAGAAGTATCCACAGGAACAAGACCCCCTAGACAGGATTTCCACAGCACATGAACTTGATTTCCAAACAATACCTGATCTAACAGGTTTTCCCTTGAAACAATATATCCCAAAACCCAGAAACTGGTTTTGTTTTCCCCCACCCTTGGCTCTTATCTGACAAAGCCTTTTGGAGTGACGTAAATCTTGAGTTTGTTGTCGGTCCTGGCTGAACTCCAGTCGTCTGTTTTTCAACTCCCTTTCTGGCTGCTCATTAAAATTTCCAGGTGTCAGATTGTTTTCCAAACCCAAATCTTGAGAGCTCACAGAGGGAGGGAGTAAACCATCATCCCTATGCCCAGCAGGAATATTCTCATGAGAAACTGTCCTTTGCACTGGGGCCTCTCTGTCATTGTCTGCAAGAAAATAATTGACCAAATCATCTCCACCTTGCACCTCAGCCTCGGCACCATCATTTCCCTCATCATTTCTCACATCATTGCCCACATCAGAAGCATCATGATCCTGGAACACAAACACAGGCTGTTTCCCAACAAGCTCTTCCCTTTTCTTCCCAAGGGAGGAGCTGCTGTGAAGGACAACCTTTTTGGGAAATGTGGGGTGGTGACACGGGATGAAGATGGGGTGGAGAAGGAAGGGAGGGAAGCCAGGCAGGCACTCAGCCCCCAGAGCCTACCCTCCAGAGTTTGGGGGGGGGCACTGATTGTGGTTCTCCAGGGCAGAGGGAGATAGGGGAGGAGGAGGAGGCCTGGAGAGCATGAGAAGTTTCTTTTCACCCTTAGGCCATCTCCGGTCATATATAATTTGGATAACCAAGGTGGCAGGCCCTCTGGGTTAAAACTGCTGCTACTGCTTAATGCCAGGTCAGTGAATGGAAAAACAGCTACCTTCAGGGATTTGATTCTGGATGAGCATGCTCACCTGGCCTGCATCACAGAGACCTGGCTGGATGAGGGGTGTTTGTGTGTGTGTGTGTGGGGGGGGGGCAATCCCACCTAATTCTGCCCACCATGTTCCTCTGTGGAGTAGCAGGTGAGACCCGGGAGATGGGGAGTTTGACTAGGTACACCATTCCACGGTGAGGCACATTTAAGTGTGTCTACCTAAGGGTGGGTGGCCAGGACAGAACAGGGATTCTCTTGGTACACCGTCCACCCTGCTGCTCAACAGTCTCCCTGCCTGAGCTAGCCGGGGTAGTCTCAGGCCTGGTGGTGGAGTCTCACTACTAGACTACTAGTACTGGGGAATTTAACATCCACGCTGAGACACCCTGTAAGGAGTGGCTCAGGACTTCATGGCCACCATGACAAGCATGAGTCTATCCCAATTAGTTTCTGTCCCACACATATCACTGGGAACATTGTTGATTTGGTCTTCTGTTCAGGATGATATGATGGTGATGGTGTAGTGGAGAACTGTCCACAGACCCTTTGCCATGTACCAATCATGAGCTGGTCAAGTTTAGACTTACTGGGACTCTAAACCTCTGCAGGGATCAAGGAGCAATTAGGATGGTCCACTCCAGGAGACTTACGGATCTAAACAGATTCCTAATGGCTCTTGGGAACTTTCCTGCTACTCCAGTAGGTGATTCTGATGAAGCTCTGGTGGACCTCTGGAATCAGGAGGTAGCCAGGACAGTTGACACAACCACTCCCTAACATCTCTTCTCACAGAGCAGAGCCAAACTAATTCTCCGGTACTCCAGATATTTGGCAGCAATGAAGTAAATGAAGTGGAGGCTAGAGCAGTGTTGGCGGAGAACTCTGAGCAAATCAGACTGAGCATGGGCTAGAGCATGTTAAAAAGCCTACTTTGCAGCAATGAAGGCGGCACAGAAATCATTTGCTGCCATCAACATCACATCTGCAAAGAACCTTCCAAGAGAGCTGTTCCAAGTGGTAAATGACTTTTACACTCTGTCTTTAAGACTGGGACCCCTGACCAATCAGCAGCTCATTGTGAAGACTTTGCCAGGTTCTTTGCAAATAAAGTTGATTAGATCTGTTCCAACTTAGATGCCAGTATCAATGCAGTCTCGGTGGATGTAACTCAGGCTCTTGCTTGTCCTCTTTTGATGGATTGTGTATACAGCCTGATAATGTGGATAAGACATGAGGGTGACCACTTGTATCCTCGAAACTTGCCCTTGCTGGCTGATTAAACAAGCCAGAGGGGGATTGGCAGAGTGGGTGAAGATGCTGGTGAATGCCTCTTTGGCACAAGGCAAAATACCAGCCAGCCTAAAGGAAGCTGTAGTAAATTTTTTGTTAAAAAAGTTGGCACTGGATCCCACTCAATTGAATAACTATCGGACAGTTTCAAATCTCCTCTTTCTGGGCAAGGTTCTGGAGAGAGTGGTGGCCTCTCAGCTTCAAAGTTTGTTGGAAGAAACTGATTATCTGGATCCATTTAAATCTGGTTTTAGGCCTGGCTATGGAACAGAGACTGCATTGATTGACTTGATATATGATCTACAAAAAGGACCAGACAGGGGGAGTGTATGCTGTAACCCACCTCAGACAATGAGGAAAGGCATATAAGAAATAATAATAATATTGGCTAGCAAGCACATTTCAATAAGAATCTTAAAATACTTTCATTGAGAGACAGTTGTTCTTCTTGTCAACAATGCCATCAGAGGTGATTCCCATTGTGAAATGGAAAATATTCTTCTCCTATCCTTTGCCCCTCTTATTGAGTGATAAACCTCCACTATTCTTATAAAGAATTTAGATTGGATAATTGTTTCTTCTGTTCAGTAACACATTGTAAAATGTGTCACTAGTTCCAACTCTTCTATCAATAAATTGTCAATGCCCTCACCTAACACTCCAAGAAATAAGCTGCACGCCTCCCTCAGGCTGGGATTCTTGATCAGCTCCACAGCATCATTTTTGAGAGATAGGACTTAAGGAGTGTCTGAGCTGCTAAGATTCTTGATCCTAATAACGTCTGTTTGAGCAGGACATTTCCCACAAGAGTAGATTTAATTTTCTGTCTTGAGTTTGGTACATTGGCCTATCAAAGGGAATCTGGAATACTTTAAAAATATCTAGTGATCCATAATTCCTCTCTCTCTTGAAGTGGTCTGCCTTTTGAGAGATTGTTAATAGTGGATAAGTCTGCAAATTGGACTAACACCCTTGTAATTGAGTTTGTAGTAGAGAAAAAGTCAATTCCTATTGCATCAAAACCAAAACAAAACCAACAAGCTGAGTGAAACCAAGGTGTCCAGAAATATATAGGAAATGATTTGTTTTGTTTACTTTTGGGGAATGTACCTAAATCCCGGGGAAATTAGAAAAGAATAGGTATTTTCTCATTAAGATCAAATAACTCTATTTCCTTTCTTGGGATGATGGTCACTGGTAGCCAAGTGCATACTGTCAGCTAAAGCTAATTGTATCGGGTCTATCTGGGAATTACTGCCTTGAACAATTTTGGCATGTGGACTAAGAGGTTTTCTCTCTATATAATTTGATGGTCTTTAACCCCTCTCTACTCATTTCTCTCTTTTTAGGCTCTTGTGCCTTGTCCAGAATGATAAAAATGGGTTTGAAATTCATTCTTTGACCTTCTTGTTTGTGCTTACTTGTTGCTCTGACCACTTCCCATCCTTTTTTATCCCAAGATTTTAATATACTTCTGTCTTTTGGGCTTTTTTCTTTTTCTTTTCAGTATCTAACCATTTCTTTTTTTGAGATTTTGGATTATAGTCTAGTTTGGGAAAATTTTCTCTTGGAGCCCTTACCATCTCTAGCATTCTAGTCCTTTTAACTAGGGCAAGGGTTCCCAAACCTTTTCAGCCACGGACCCCTTTTTCAAGCAAAAGTTTCTTGTGGAGCCCCAAGAAATGTTTATGTATTATATTTTATTATATTTTTATTTTTAGTATATTTTATATTTTTAAAATTTGACAAATGGACCTGGCCAATGGCATATGGATGGAAAGTGTTTGTGTGAAATAACTGGGGGGGGGAAACCCATGAACAAATTCCTATGTACACTGCATAGGCATTATTTGTAGTGTAAAAAAGGAAAGAAAGAACAATACAATATTTAAAGTTAAGAACAATTTTTACCAACATACATTTAACAGTATTCAGCAGAAGAATAGGGCTCCACAGCCACATGCGGACCCACAAGGAAACCCATAATGGAAGACCATCTTACTCGTCCAACGAGGGATCGCCTAAGTAAGTAAGTAAGTAAGTAAGTAATTCAGCAGAAGACCACAGGGGGCATCCAGTCCAATCCCCTTCTGCCATGCAGGAAATGCATAATCAAAGCATTCCCAACAGATGGTCACCCAGACTTTGTAATAATAATGATAACAATAATAGAAGCAGCAGCAATAACAACAGAAACCCCAGGGGCTACCACATTCCTTCTGCTATGCAGGAAAAGCATAATCAAAGCACACCCTGAGTGGGAGGGAAATAGAGTTTTGGAAGCAAGGAAGACAATGGAGAAGATCTGGGCAGCAAAGTAGGTTGGGTGAAAAGGCTTTTGGAGACAAGGGAGGCAGGGGATAGGGGAGGAGTAGGAAAGAGGGGGAAAGCTTGGAGCAGGAGGGATAGGATGATGATGATGAGGAGGAGGAGGAGGAGGAGGAAACCACGGAGCCCCTCAGTATGCTTCATGGAGTCCTAAGGGCTCTACAAAACACACTTTGGGAACTGCTGAACTAAAGAGTTCAATTAAAGTAACAATAAGTTAATATCATTAAGACATGCTAGAGTAATGGTTTTTTCTACTGCTTCTAAAGATGTAACATTTTCTTTTGGAAGTTCTTTGATTGATCAGTTCATTCATCTCATGACACATCATTTTCCAGCATCAGAAGTATTCTATGGAGGGAGCTGCACTGCTGGCAGTCCCCTCTGGTAAGCTTTTTTGTGGGGGGGGGGATGGGGGGAATGGGGGGGGGCAGGAGGGGAGGAGATGGGTGCCCTCCTATACCTTCAGGCTCCAGGGACCCAAAGAACAGGGATGGCTGTGGAGATTGACCCCCAGGACTGCCAGGGCCCACACCTGTAAAAATCAGGACCTTAGTTTAAGGTCCAGATTTTTCCAGGTGTTTAATTAATGCAGAGTAAACCCAGTTTTCCACACATTAATTCACTTTTACCTGAGGTGTTGTTAGCATGCCTCAGGTAAAAGCGAGGTAGGTCCCACAGTTTGGATCTGTCTATAAGGCCCCTTAGAACTGGTTCACAAGGAATATATAGTCTTAGTCTTTCAGATCTCTCTCTCTCTCACACACACTCACACACAGGTATCACAGAGCAATCCTTTCTATGTTCTCCCATGTTTCACAGCCAGTGGTATAAGAAAGAGCATTTAGAGGTGTACAGCTCCACACTATTTTCTGAGCTGGAGTAATAGTATCAACTAGTGGAACATCAGAATAATTGCTAGTTTTGTTCTTGCTCTAGCTAGAAAATGAACCAGCAACAAGAGTTTCAAATTTTACTCATTTTTAAGAGGGATTATTTTAGTCAACGAATAAGAAAAGCTATCAAGTGGAAGTTGCATAATCCTTCCTGCTCTCTCTGATATGGTGCCTACTGCACTCAAGCAGTTCAAATGGTGGCATTCCTTTGAATGTTTGTTTGCATTGTCAGTCCAAAGGAAAAGGGTTGGATTTCAGCTGGCTAGAAATGTACTGCTAAAATGAATGTGCTATTTGAAGTAAGAGCCATTATGTTAACTGGAGTTTCTGACCAGGTAACTATGGAAAGGGTTACGCTCATGCTCCCTTAAACTTAATTGTGTGCATTATTTGTTTGTTTGCTTTTCACATCTGCGTTTCATGACAGCTTTTAAATGGCATGCTTTTTGCTGCCTTAGGTATATATAGACAGAGAGGAAAGTGTTTTTCGGGTAGCTCCAACAGAGCTACTCACACTTTCCTCTCAATTTCTCCATACGATGAGGGAAAGGGCAGTGGGGCAACATGTGGTGCCATCTTTTTTCTGATATGATGGGGACTGAATAGGGCATCAACATGCTTTGTCCCATCTCCACCATATGATGGGGTAAGAAGGGACGCAAAACGGCATGGCCCCAGAGGCTGTGTGAAGAGTTCTAAGAGTACCGGCACCAGTAATTAGTCAGCTATATTGCCCATTGCAAAGAAAGCATGCAAGAATGCACCATAGTATCATCTCAAAAAGGGTTCAGATCCCACTGTACAAATTGTGTCCATGAGAAAGGAGCAAATCATTTTAAATGTATTATCTCCCTCTCTCTCAAAGTAAAGGGTCACAAGTCCAATAAAGAGAAGACACCATTGCAAGAAGCCCAGAAGGACCACTTTGGGAGCTCATTGAGAAGTTTAAGATATTAGCCCAGGTCCTACCATAGACAGATTATATTTATGTCTGAGTACACATGCATAATACTCATGCACATACATTTCTGCCCCACTTAAGGTACCATTCCATCATTAGAAATCAGTGCTCTATTAGTACTATGTGATTTTACTTTGCCAGTGACTATATAATTGGCAGGTAAATATGTACAAGACCAATTTTCCTTCAGCTCAAAAATAAAATAATTAATATCACAGGGCAACAATTCTCTCTACAGATATTTTAACCAGTATATTCTTTGCCAACAAATTACTGGCATTTTGGCTCAAAATCAAATTGCATTGAAATATCACCATATCAAAAATAAGTCCAGATTGGTTACCTTTCTTCATCCTTGTGTGCCAAGGATTAATTTAGTGCAAGCAATAAGTGTAGAGCTGACACACTTATAGAGAGGTTTGAATGAAGATGATAGGAACCTTTTAAAGACACAATAATTTATTGTCAATAGAATGAAAAGTAGTTCTTTAAATATATTTCAGGTATCATTCCCACAGGCCCATCAATAATAGGTGTTGTTTTCCAAAATAGTTACATATTTTCAATTTAAATGATGCTCTTAAAATATTATTTTCCCCATGCTCCAATTCCATATAATTTTATTGCTAGGCTATAAACTGCAATTATAATGTGTTTGGTGGGTTTTTTTTATTTTACAAGTATTTACATAACTGCAAAAAAAAATGACAAAATAATCTTTTCCTCAAGATTGTATGCAATAAACTGCTACAACTAGCAGAATAATCAGGTTTGGGAAGTAGAAGGAGTGAAACCATGCCAAAGGACAGACAGACTCTGTCCAATAGAACAGAGTGGAAAGGGATTTTTCCTTGATTCCAGTGGAAGGAACAATCCCTATTCCAGTTTCTGGGCTAGTATAGTTACCCAGCCTGCAGCCAGCAGGTGAAATCAAAGGCACAGGTGGGCACCTGAAGCCCCTCATGAAAGAAGCAAGACTAGGTTGAGACCAGCAGGCTTCAATGGCCACTGATTATATGACAAGTGTGGATCAGCTGGCCATTTAAAGCTGATCTGTACCTGGATTGTCTTCCATAGCGACAGGGGTATAGTTATTCCAAAAAGCTCCATTTGGCACAACGGAAGGTCAGCCGGGAGCTGAGATTTGCCTGAGATTTGCCATGGGGTAAATTCGGGGATTGGTGATTCCCTACATGGAGATTGTGTTTAAAGGCCAGAGTTGTATTGGGCCATTGAGCACACCTCTCAGACTAAGGGAATGTGTCATTTGTTCATGACTTGTTTATTGATTGATTGATTTAGTGTCAAAAGCATTGTCATAAATAAGAATAAAACTAGAAGAAGCTCAGAGGAGAAGGCTGAGAGGAGATATGATAGCCATGTATAAATATGTGAGAGGAAGCCACAGGGAGGAGGGAGCAAGCTTGTTTTCTGCTTCCTTGGAGACTAGGACACGGAACAATGGCTTCAAACTACAAGAGAGGAGATTCCATCTGAACATTAGGAAGAACTTCCTGACTGTGAGAGCCGTTCAGCAGTGGAACTCTCTGCCCCGGAGTGTGGTGGAGGCTCCTTCTTTGGAAGCTTTTAAGCAGAGGCTGGATGGCCATTTGTCAGGGGTGATTTGAATGCAATATTCCTGCTTCTTGGCAGGGGGTTGGACTGGATGGCCCATGAGGTCTCTTCCAACTCTTTGATTCTATGATTCTATGATTCTAGGTGACTAAATAATTTTAGACCAAAAATGGGCAACAGCGACCATGTTTATTTATTTATTTATTTATTTATTTATTTATTGCGGGCACTTCTACCCCGCCCTTCTCAACCCCCCAGGGGGGACTCAGGGCGGCTTACAACCGGCACAATTTGATGCCAACAATTCATCAGATAAAATACATGACAGCAATAACTACAATAATTAAAACATTCAATTAATACAATAACAACTAAAAAGCCAATCTAGTGGCTATCGTTCACCGAGTTCTAAAATCCGTAAGTCCATTCAGCATTACCATAGTCCATTCCAAATTCTGGTCGTCATTACCTTGTCAGTCTGCCAGATTACCCAAAAGCCTGGTCCCATATCCATGTTTTCAGCTTCCTTCTGAAGGAGGGGAGGGATGTTGATGACCTAATTTCCCCGGAGATTGAATTCCACAGGCGATGGGCCACCACTGAGAAGGCCCTGTCCCTCGTCCCCACCAACCTCACTTGTGATAGAGGCGGGGCTGAGAGCAGGGCCTCCCCAGAAGATCTTAAACTCCGAGGTAGGACATAGAAGGAGATACGTTCGGATAGGTATGCTGGGCCGGAGCTGTATAGGGTTTTATAGGTCAAAACCAGCACTTTGTTGTCTGTAGCTTTAAACAATTCTTCCTCTGTGCATGAGGCAGGGCATTGTGAACATGCATACATATGTAGAGTTGTTTGTTCTGTTCCACAGTCACACAAAGTGGAAGATTCTTCTAGGTAGTGCCATTTTGCCAGGTTGTCTTTTGATCTGACCACTCCACTTCTGAGTCTGTTCAGGAACTTCCAAGTTGCCCATTCTTGGTTTGCCCCTGGAGGCACACCCTCATGGGGAGCCATCAAGTTTCCTAGTTTCCTGGGGTACAAATATGGCACTTCTTTGGCATGTTGGGAAAAAATAATTGTCAGATTAGCAGATTATTTGGGAAGCACTGTTCTATGCTATTGATCAAGACACAAAGAAACATAAAGAAGAGAGTGGAGAGAAAGTTAAGACCTTTCTTTTTACCTTTTATTTCTCCACTTTTTATCTGACAATTTTTAGACTTTTCAAGCTAAGCAAATGGATATCTCTTTATTGTATTTCTATACTGCTTTTTTGCAACTCCTAGGGGGACTCAAAGTGGTTTCCAACATAATAAATGGCAAAGATTCAATGCCTCACAATCATATAAAAACAATACATTAAAACTAAAAAAAGTGGATTTCAATGGCTTCTCTGTATAGTCTGACATTATGGTTGTCAGAGTGGTCCAGCATTCCTGTGTTCTCAAATGATATTCTGTGTCCAGGTTGGTTCTTCAAGTGCTTTGCTATAGCTGACTTCTTGAATAAGGGCCTTTCCACACAGCCATATAACCCAGATTATCAAGGTCGATAGTCCACAATATCTGCTTTGAACTGGGTTATCTGAGTCCACAATACCTAATAACCCAGTTCAAATCGGATCATGTGGGATTTTATACAGTTGTGTAGAAGGGGCCTTAGTCTTCAGTGCCTTTCATGTTCTTTGATTAGTGTTTGGGCACTGCATTTGGTGGTCTCTATGTAGACTTGTCTACAGCTGCATGGCCTACGGTAGACTCCTGCAGTGGTTAGAGGACCTTTCTTGTCCTTTGCTTAATGTAGCATTTGTTGGATTTTCTTGGTTTGTAGATTGTGTTTCTTCATTAGCTTCCTTATCTGGTCAGTGGTTCCCTTGATGTATGGTAGGAACACTTTTTCTCTAGGTGGATCTTTGTCTTTCCTCTTGTTGCTTGTTCTTGGGCTTGCAGCTCTTCTAATGTCTGTCCTAGAGTACCCATTGGCCTGTAGAACCCAGTTAAGGTAGTTAAGTTCACATTGGAAGAGGGGGACTCACAGATTCTGTTTGAACCATCTGCCAGGGATTTTATTGTGCTTCTTTTTTGAGCTGGGTGATGGTTGGCATTTTTATGTAAGTATCTATCTGTAGGTTTTCTATAGACCGTGTGGCCCAATTGTTGATTTGGTTTGCAGATGACTAGGACATCTAGAAATAGTAATTTTCCTTTGTTTTCTTTTTCCATGGTAAATTGGATGCTTGGATGGATATTGTTGATATGGTCCAGGAACTTGTTTAGTTCTTCTTCTCCATGGCTCTAAATAGTGAATGTGTAATTCACATATCTGAACCATATGGTGGTCTTTTTTGGTGCTGTTTCCAGGGCTTGTTTCTCAAAGTGTTCCATGTAGACAGGACTAAGAGGGTTCCCCATGTCTATACCATCTTTCTGTTCATAGAATTCATTGTCCCACTAGAAGTAGCTTGTGGTGAGGCAGCGTTGAAATGGAGCTGTGATGTCAGTTGACAAGTGTGATAGTGTTTGCTATTGGGGCCTTGGTGAATAGAGACAAAACATCAAAGCTGATCGGTTTGTCATTGGCACTGAGATTTTGAGCAATTATTTTAAAACTTTTCACATGAATCTTGAAATTCTACTTGAATATCTTACTTTAAAAAAAACCCCTCTGCTATCAATTGTACCATAGCTGTACTGGTAGCAGAGACATTACAGTTATTGACTATTGTTGGAGAGGCTCAGGATGTTGGGGCCACCCTCACATCATCACATTTCTAGCTCAAACTAAAACCATTACATTTTTTATAAATCCATACACAATGGATAAACTATGGCAGTGTATGCTGCATAAAATAATCCCCTCCCTGAAATATGCATATTTTACAATTTATACTTCTGGATTTTATGCCCCCAACTAGGGGCATATGCATCCACAACACAATAGTAGAGTGGTGTCATGAAATTACAAGAGAAACTTCTGTGCATTTAAAATGGGAGCAGTGCATTAATTTAATATGACACTGTAACTGATCAAATTATTATAATAACATTTATTCTTCACTATAAATTTACTTAGCTTTCATGTAATCTCTATAGCTACTATTAGCCACTAAATGTTCAAAGTGGTGATTTTGGACAATATCCTCTTTGTGAAATTTTCACAAACAGTCCCAAGATATGAAAAATGTAAAAAGTTCTAAATTTTTGTACACAAGAATTGCAATCCTACTCTCATCTTGGATTTTATTATTCCTAGTGAGTCATCAAAACTACTTCAATATACTACCATACTTCTCAACTGAGATAAATTATTAACATATCAGTATACCTGTTCTGTCATCCATGGTATCCTTCTTCTTTTGAGTAGTTTAAGGAAGAAAAGTCTACTGTGAATTAAGCATCTTGTGAGAGCCTCCCTGAAGGCTCTATTAGAACAAAAAAGTGTTCATGTGTGTGCGTGTGTGGGAGGGGAGGGGGATGGAGATCCCCATTGGTTTGCATTAAATATGAGTAAGAATCTGTCCATCAAAATCTTGATGTGAACCAGATTTTATTATCGTTTATAGCTCCTAGGATGACATTTCATCATGACCAGATCTGCTAAGCCTGCTCTATTTTTCTTTTTCATCACTACTACTTTTTTGGATTTTATGAATATGAAGTGGTAATTGCTCATGGATGAGGCAGAATAAAAATGAGTTTTGAGTTATGGAGTTTTATTTGCTTGATAAAAAGACAAGATTGTGATCCACTTTCATAATCTAATGCAGGTAAGTAGTTGCAGTACATTGCAGCTACATTATAAGAAAAATATATTGGCCTCAGTGCACTAATTCTGTCTCTAACCAATGCATTTATGTGACTGACCTACTTAGGAAAACACACACACAAACACACCAAGAAATATATATCCCAAGGGACAGGGAAACAACCAAGTTTTAAATCAGCATTTTCTCATGGTGCCTATTCAGCATTTCTCTGAAGTAGGCTTGCATATCAGTATACTTAGGCTGGTGGTTCCAGTGAAACAGTTAGGACTTGTCAAAGGCTGCTTTAGAGTAAAAAAAAAATTCACACTGAGTGGGAATGATATAATTTCATAATTTTACAGAAGGAATGGAAATTAGGTTATCCTAATTGAATAGGATTGTTGGACTCTAACTTCCAGCATTCCTCACTAGGGGGCTGATGGCAATTGTAGTCCAACAGCACTTTACTATCCATTCCCCTTTTCTACAAATAACAAATATCCTCACCTGTAATGCACTTTGGGATAAATTCAGATTTTATAAACATATTATTCAAACATGTGATTTTCTTGTAGTAGCCATAGCATGTACTCTCCTTTCTTGCAGTTCACCTTTAAGACAATATATAATTAGAAATCTCCAGTTCTGCCCTTTTCAGATCTACCCACACTGGTAACTTGCAACTGACAGAATTGTTAGCAATATTCTCCATGTTCTGGAACATTGACTGGATCTACACTATCATATAACCCAGCTTCAAAATGCGGATTATCTGCATTGACTGAATTTATATGAGTCTACACTGCCATATAATCCAGTTAAATGCAATCTGAAACTGCATTAAATATCAGTGTAGATGGGGCCCTAGTTTAGATCACTATATGAAGCAGTTTGGAATCTGCAGTGAGTTCAAATTGCAATACCAAGACTACTGACTACTTATCTGTTTCTAACCACAAGACAAAATGTTTGCCACCCACTTTTACAGGCATAAGTGTATTGGGATTCCTATTAATCATGCATGGGCAAATTTTCTAACTTGAGGGTTGCATGGTGGGCCAGAGCATGATAGGTGGGCTGGGAGGAGGGGGTTCTCCTCAAGTCCCCTCCCTGCCCTTTCTCCCCCTTCCTCTTCTCTTTTGGAGGCAGAAAGTGGAGGAATGACAGGAAACATTTAAATCCCATAAGAGTTAGCCTTAGTCAGGATGAGATAATGGACGCAAGAGGAAAAATTGCCTACTCCTGATATATAATCCTTGAATCCTAGAGCTGGAAAAGCCTCCAGCAAAGGAAGCTCTACCATACTCTGAGGCAGCCTATGCTCTTACCCTCAGGAAGTTCTTCTCAATCTTTTCAGTCAAATCTCTCTCCCTGCCATTTGAAACCATTGCTCCCTTGTGCCCCGGTCTCTAGAGCAGCATAAAATCAGTTTTCCCTCTCCTCCTCAATGGGACACCCTTTTAAATCTTGAACAATGGTTCTCATTTTCCCTCTCTACCTTCTCTTCATCCAGCTAAACATCCTCCAGGAGGAAGGAAAGAGAGAAGGAAGGAAGGAAGGAAGGAAGGAAGGAAGGAAGGAAGGAAGGAAGGAAGGAAGGAAGGAAGGAAGGAAGAATGGAATGGTGTGAGGGAGGAGGGCGTGAGGAAAGAGACCAAAAGGCTGCATCCAGCCCCTGGGTTTGCCCATACCTGCTATAAATAAATATCTGCCTTCTCCCACAAGAACCTGTCTCAATATTGATTTAATACCAAGAAGAAAACAAGTTTTTGATGCAAGAGATATGGTGCTTTTGAATAGGTTTGTGTGCATTTGAGTGTGCAGATCCTCTCCAGGAATGAAGTGTTTTGTCCAGTTGAGAGCTCAATATTTGTTACAGAAGTGTTCAGTTACCTTTTGACATTATCGGTTTCACTCCATTTTTCACCACTTTCAGTTTCTGTCACCAGCATTTCTATATAATTATGAAGTTAGTTTTATCAAAAGCTACATTTAAAAAAAATAAGTTCAAGGTGAGGAACACTCACCTGGTTTTAAAGCATAGCTGCCAATGAAATGCACAATTCTACTAAAATGAAGGTGTACACCCGCATGCACCATATTCTCTTGCGAAGAACTACTGATTGGGTTGTTGTAGGTTTTTTGGGCCGCATGGCCATGTTCTAGAAGCATTCTCTCCTGACGTTTCACCTGCATCTGTGGAAGGCATCCTCAGAGGTTGTGAGGTCTGTTGGAAACTCGGAAAATGGGATGTATATATCTGTGGAAGTTCTAGGGTGGGAGGAAGAACACTTGTCTGTTGGAGCTAGATGTGAATGTTTCACTTGGCCACCTTGATTAGCATTTGATGGCCTGACAGTTTTTAGGTGTGGCTTGTTACTACCTGGGAAATTGCTTTGTTGCAGCTGTTCCTGGTGGTTTCTTGTCTGGAATTCCCCGGTGTTTGAGATTTGCTCTTTATTTACTGTTATAATTTTAGAGTTTTTTAAATACTGGTAGCCAGATTTTGTTCATTTTCATGGTTTCTTCCTTTCTGTTGACATTGCCCACATGCTTGTGGATTTCAGTGGCTCCTCTGTGTAGCCTGACATGGTAGTCCAGCATTTCTGTGTTCTCAAATAATATGCTACGCCCAAGTTGTTTCATCAGGTGTTCTGCTATGACTGACTTCTCTGGTTGAAGTAGTCTGCAGTGCCTTTCATGTTCCTTGATTGCTGCGTTTGGTGGTCCCTATGTAGAAACATTCACACCTAAGTCCAACAGATAAGAGTTCTTCCTCACACCCTGGACTTATATAAACCCAATTTTCCTAGTTTCCAACAGACCTCACAACCTCTGAGGATGCCTGCCAAAGATGCAGGTGAAATGTCTGGAAAGAATGCTTATAGAACATAACCATACAGCCTGAAAAACCTACAACAACCTAGTGATTCCGGCCATGAAAACCTTTGACAATACATTTTCACTACTGACTGATTTTCCGACCATTGACTACTGAGCTTTGAGCTCTCTTTGTTTCAGTGATTTTTACAAGAGTGGTATTTATTTATTTATTTGCTTCATTAATACCACACCTTTCTCACCCAAGCCGGGGACTCAAGATGGCTAAATTCCTAAATTTCTTGTAAATGTATTTTTAAAAGAAAAAAAGTTCTATTTTAGTGTAGCAAAGTGATCATAATATGAAGCTCCAACAGGCATGT
The DNA here is from genome assembly GCF_037176765.1 of Anolis sagrei. NCBI lineage: Eukaryota > Metazoa > Chordata > Lepidosauria > Squamata > Anolidae > Anolis > Anolis sagrei. Next base: position 52,596,915 of record NC_090024.1, on the reverse strand, counting down.
ATACGGGAGAACCATGTGTGTTTCTCCCATATAGTTCAACATGTGATTAATCATTCTAAGAATTAACTATTTGGTAAGTACTACATACAGAAGAATTATAATAAGTATTTTCACATAAAAGTAGTGGCCAAATATTAGTGTTAGATCCAATCACTAGCAACAAAGAAAGAGAAAGAAAATTAAACAAAGTTAAGGAAGCAAGAGAAAAGGGGACCAAAAGGAAAGTCAGAAGTGGAAGCAAAAGGAAAGTTAGAAATGTGTCACTTTTATCTCTCACACACTTTTCTCCTCTAAAGTTTTTGATGACTTAGTGCTGCATAAGCTGTGGGAAATTTGATGATTGCCCTAAAATTTTTGGTAGCACAGCTGTTTTCCATTCATTCCATGTATCTCTCAGTTCTCTGGGTTGTTAGATTCTTGCAATACAGGAAACGGATGGTAAAATGAGCATTTAATCTCATTTCTGTGGCATTAGGAAAATGTTTCCATTTGTTGCCATACGATGCTTCTGGAAGGTATGATTTTATGGGTTTACCAAATTTCTTATTCCTTCTCTATTATGTTGTCATTTTTTCTCCCTTGGAAACTCAGGTTTCATTATTGCAATTTGTACTTAAGTGTTATCATCTTGAGGACAAAAGTGGCACAGTTTTAATGAATTAATTGATAATAGCCAACCTCAGAAAGCATACGGGATAATTTTTTTGCTACCTTTCCCCACTGCAGACAGAAGTGATATCTGGATGTCTTGCCATACACCGCTCAAGTGTGCTGAAATAGTTGGCTCTCATCTATTCACAACAGGAGTTCAAGTTCAACTGTTTTCCAAGTCATTCCCTACAGCTGATGCTGGTGATGAGCCTGGTGGTCTTCATGATCTGACTCATGAGATCAACATGATGCTGCCTCAAGGGAGAAAATTATTTTTTGTTAAATCACATGGCTATGCACCACATTTTTCACTCAATACTAAAGCAATGAAATGTAAGGAAAATTTTTGTAACACCAGCACATTCATACCATCACAGAAAAATGTTACAGAGTACAGTTCGTATCTTTATACGTATGAGTTACTAAAATGTAGATCTGGAGTTCACTTATTTTTTAGTAACACTTTTACACTTTCTTTTCTGCAAGCAACTGAAAAAGGCATATGTTTTTTCTCCTTACTGCTTTATCTTCCAAAGCACTCTGTGAAGCAGATCACATTGAAGGTGAGTGACTGATTGACCACTGAATTTTCACAGCTGAACATGGAACTATATTCCAGTCAGAAATCTCCAACCACTATACCACACTGGCTCTAAACTGAGTGCCTTTTCACAAAAAATGCTCTTTGGTCCAATGAGAATTCACTCTGGTAAAGAGAGAAGTGAGCAGTCCTGGCAATTTCTTCTCCTTTGAGTCTGATTCAGGGCTTCATCAGAAAGGGCATTTTTAGCATCCTGGGAGACTTCCACCCTGTTTTCAGGATGGAGCCCCATCACACAGCATCATGTGACTTCTGGCAGAGGCCCTGCCATGAACCATTATGGAAGCATCCTTGGACTCTTCTCTTCCAACATGGGAGCCTGTCTGTGTTGTTCTGGCTCCAATGGAGCCAGCATAAGTCCTCGCTGGGAGGGTGACGGGGAAAGTGTAATTGTGAGGGAGTGACATGTAGGGCAAAAAAAAAAAAAAAAATCACCCTGCTGCCCCCTCTTGCAGGCAGCAAAGTGAGATGCTTCATCTGGCTGTTGTGATGAGATTGTCAGAGGACTCTTAATTCAGTCCTCTAAGGCAGAGTTGGGTTGGGCAAGGATTAGAGAAGGTTGTAAACGAGTAAGAGGAATTGGCAGAACCCATCAGCAATGGGAATAGGTTGTGAGCAGAGTTCTATTCAAGTGATATATGTATTTGCACTTGCAAAATAGCTTCTGCACAGTGATATTCAAGTGAAATTAAATCTTTACATTATTTCTTCATTTCCCAGTAGTTTGGATTTCACCCACATTTCCACAATCTAAACATTACATCTATTGTTTGAGCAGAATGACAGACCGACCCCACTCAAAAATAGTTGTTAAATTCCATCAATTTAGTTTCAACTTAGAATGATGCTAAAAATGAAAAAACCCCAAGAGACTAATATTAACAGCTTGGCTCTGGTCTATGAAACTTCAGGTCATGGAAAACTTTCATAACAGAAAGTAGTGTTTCTACAGGAATGTGGCAGAGAGCCTTCCTTCGAAGAGAATGCTTTTACAAGAAAGAAATACATTAGATGCTCAGTTAACAAGAACTCAAGGAAATAGAAATCTCAAACGACTGGCAACAAACCAAAGAACGAGTACTTTAAATAAAAAAGCTTTGTTACATTAACTTAAGTTTGCTTTAAATTACTGTATTTCAATATTAATATGAAGTCAGTACAGAGTTTATGGTGGTATAGTATTACTTAGGCAAATTTTGAATAGTAATGCTCAAGCAACCAAAACTACATGTTTCCAGCATTTACCTGCCCCATGGACGCTGGTTAACTGAGAGTCTTCTGTATTCTCATGCATTAGTAAAGAAAACCTTTTACAATTCCCTCTGCTTGTTGGGAATGGAAAGATTTGAAAGCTATCTGAGTTTTATAAGTTGTACAGAGGCTTACAGACATTTTTTATGTGCTGCAACCTTCCCAAAAGGAAAGCTGTCACATAAATCAAAAGTATGATAATTTACACTCTATATGGCTTCTATTTTTCTTCCTTTCTAGTGATCTTATTTTTTATATTGGCTTTGATCTTACCCTACTGTGTCCCAGAAACTCACTATAGTTTTAAAAGTATCTTCCACACAAACCTGAAGATTATGACTTATAAACTGCCCTTTAATTTTTCCGAGTTCAGAAAGCTGTTTCCCTATCCTGAGGCAGTTGTCATGACTATGGCCAGAAACATCTATGATCAACCTAGTCTGACAAACCAACCATATCTTCTCTGGAATATAAACAATCTAGCCAATGTCACAGAGGTCTTTATAACAACCATGCCTTCTATCTGAGATAAGTTAGAAATTCATTTACAACACAGCAACTAGAGTTTTAACTGGAGTATGCCATCCAAAATATATACCACAATATTCTATCAAATTTAACATGGCTCACAGGTTATTTGTTTTAATTGTTAAATTATTTTTAAGTGCTGTTATCTACAGTTAACAGCCTACAGCCACAGCTGCAAAGAACAGCTTTTTTCCTGCTCCCTCTTCAGAGGCTCTGATTTGTGTTCCATACTGTCTAAGGTGAACTAGGATGGAATATTTATTTATTTATTTACAGCTTTTATATTCCACCCTTCTCACCCCGCAGGGGACTCAGGGCGGATTACAGTGTACACATATATGTTAAACATTCATTGCCAATTTTTGACATACAAACATATACAGACATACACAGAGGCTATTTCACTTTTTTTTTCTAGCTGCCAGGGGAGCTGTTGCTTTCATCATCCATCTGCGACGCTGATGAAGCACTTCCGCATTCCCCGCATGCTTCCCCACAGGAATGCTTTGCTGGAATCTTCTTTATGGCCTCATAAATCAGTTAATTTAGCCTCCCCACACTTTAAGGTGGTACCTAATTTTCCTACTTGACAGATGCAACTGTCTTTTGGGTTCATGGCCATCCCTTTGTTGCTGCTGCAATTGTTCAGTTTTTGGCTCATGCAACCATTATGAAGTTTTTGTATGGTTTTTTTTACAGAACTAAAAAAATGTACAACTATCATTTTCTATGTAATAAAGATTTATAGATATGGATGTAAATGATATAGTATATGCATGTAGTACATTGAAACCATGTTGCTGGAGACATCCATTCACCCATTCAAGCTGGAAGCTCTCTTTCTGTTGCATATTCAAGCAAGGGCATTCTGCAAGAAACTACAATATGGTGCTCATATCAACAGGAGATACATTTCCAGATTTCATTTGAACAGATGAATCCACAGATAATAGCAAACCCTATTATGTTTAATGAAGTGAATGATTGAAGTATTGATAAGAAGGTGTAGGTTGTACACGAGGCCCCTAGTGAATCAATGAGACCTTGAATAAGTAAAATGCATATATCACTTATGGGATTGTACTTTATACCTCTTTTCACAACATCTCCAAAAGTACATAGCTTGTGTACCTGAGATTTACACCAGTATATATGTTGGAGCTAGAATGACTTATATAACACTTATGTACTTTTGGATTTTTGTAAGTTTTTCAGGCTGTATGGCTATGTTTCATAAGCATTTTCTCCTGACATTTCACCTGCATCTATGGCAGGCTTCCTCAGAGGTTGTAAGGTCTGTTGGAAACTAGGAAAATGGGTTTTAAATATCTATGGAATGTCCAGGATGGGAGAAAGAACTCTTGTCTGTTGGAGGTAGGTGTGAATGTTTCAGTTGGCCAAACTCTCCCCTAGGCATACAGAAGAGTGGGTGATGTGGAAGGCGCTGAACAGACTGCACTCTGGCACCATGAGATGCAGAGCTAATCTTAAGAAATGGGGCTACAAAATGGAGTCCACAACATGCAAGTGTGGAGAAGAGCAAACCACAGATCGCCTACTGCAATGCAGTCTGAGCCCTGCCACAAGAACAATGACCTTCTTACAGCAACACCAGATGCACTCCGAATGTCCAGCTTCTGGTCAAAAGAAATTTAATGTAATACCAAGTTTTTCTATACATTATAACTATATTCTCAATTTGTTTCTGACATGATAAATAATCTGAAGTAATCCCATACCATCAACCCAGTAACAATCTTACTTGCAATAATTTCAATATAAAACAATACATTTTTCAAGGTCCTAATCCTATGAGCAATATCAGAGGATTTGGAGGCAATCTTTTTGTTTGGTTGTCTCCAAATTCAGAATGTTCTGAGTTTGCCGACATTTGTGCTACTGTTAAAATTTCAAAAAATGATTTATAATAATAATGCAGTCACCATTCTTGTTTAAAGCAGGCTAGAACATGAAAAGCAACTCCATCCTTCTGATCCATGGAATACATTTCTTGACATATACCTCCTTGTCAGCTTGTCTTTTTGTCAGCCTCTGATATGTCTGTGAGAAAGTCCCAAAAGTTTATAACTGGTCCTGTTCTCGTACGACAAAGATGAATTGTTTCAATGTCAATGTCTTTATTCTCCCATTGGAATCTTTATTTTTCATTATGTATCTACTTACCTTTCGTTGTCTTTATAACTGCGTTTTTGAATGCTTTTTGAGAAGAACTTACCAACCTTTTTAGATTTCTCCATAAAAAAGACCTGAAGACCTAAAAATAACTTTCACTCACAACTAAAAAACCCCCGCTTCAAATAAATAAAGTTCTATACAAGTTGACCTAGCAAGTTCCCATTAATTCAATTAATTCTATGGAAGTAACAGAGGAGAGAGTAAAAGTGGCTTAGTGCTTTGGGTCTTGGACTTGGAATTGACTTGAAAACACTCAAAAATAACATGATGAATTTGTATTTAGTAAATTAGTTAATGGCACTCCATTCAGCCATGCCGGTCACATGACCTTGGAAGCATCTACGGACAACACCAGCTCCTTGGGTTAGAAATGGAGATGAGCACCATCCCCCAGTAGGACATGACTAGAATTAATGTCAATGGGAAACCTTTACCTTTTTAAATTAGACAGATTGACCCATCCAAGTCTTGACATTTTAATTCATAAAAGTTTGGATTTTAGTCCCTGTGTATTCAACTGCATTTGTTATGCAGTGCTCTATTTCAGTTTACTTATAGGCTGTAAATTATGAAGTTCTTAATTATAAAGACCGATTAGATTAGAAATTTGTAAAGCAGAATAGAAGTTACTCGTTTCAAACCAAAACTTACAGAGCGGCCTGTCTCTTTCTCTTAATCACCTCAACCTAATAGCATGCATGCTACCAAATGATAGTTGATAAAGGGTGGCATTTTCTTAGCAGAAATTTCTTTCCCATCCCTCAGACTAATGACACAGCAAACTAAGGTCTCTAAATTGTGGAATAAACAATGGAGAACATTAATGCAGCTACAAAAGCAGTATTTCATCCTCCCATTTCTCAGGATTTCTCTGGCTATCCTTATCCTCTACTAATGTGACTGCTTAGGAAGGCTAAGCAACAGCAGCAGTAGCAACAAGAACAATGATGACTTTTGCTTTTATGGGAAATCATTTGCAAAAAGGGGTCTTCTTTACTTAATCAAACCCAGGGATAATAGAGTAGTATGGCCTCTCACTTTAACTAACCTAGCTAAACACACAATAAAAACAGTGAAAAGGTATTGGAACTTGGTGAGAGATTTACTGGGTTGTGAGAGACCCTCCCCCTCATTGCTCATAGGAGAACACAAAACATCAGGGATATTTTGATTCACTCAGATATAGACCATAAGCCAGTGATCACTAAAACTATTTTGATAGGCAACTATGCTTGTCATCATTGTTCTGTGTGCTCACAGTTCATACAAACTAAGTTCTTTCAGAACCAGCACACTAAAACTCAATACAGGATCAATCACTTTGCTACCTGCTCCACTGAAGGTGCAGTATATGCCATCACATGTCCCTGCTCACTTATTTACATTGGTCAAACAAGCAGAGAAGTCAGGCTCAGAATGTATTGTTGAAGGCTTTCATGGTCGGAATCACTGGGTTGTTGTAGGTTTTTTGGGCTATATGGCCATGTTCTAGAGGCATTTTTCTCCTGACATTTCGCCTGCATCTATGGCAAGCATCCTCAGAGGTAGTGAGGTCTGTTGGAAGTAGGAAAATGGGTTTATATGTCTGTGGAAAGACCAGGGTGGGACAAAGGACTTTCTGCTCAGGCTCAGAATCATTGAGCACAAAAGTAAAATCAGGAAACATTCCACTGATTCTATTCTGTATAACCCTTTTGTGGACCTGAACCACAGCCCTGAATTATTTCAAGTACAGATTTTAGAGGTGGTTACTCCACCCAGAGACACTGATTTCCAAACTAAACTTCTACAACAGAAATCCATCTGGATCTTTACCCTGCAAACAGAACATCCAAAAGGGTTAAACAACATCAATTCATATGACTGTTTTTTATATAACAGAGGAGGTTTTTCCCCAATGTATTCTGAACTGATAATGATATCACCATCACCTGACCAATGGACTTGCTATATTAGTAATGGGTTGAATTATTTCAATCCTATACTCGCTACAGAATAAAACGCTTTGCAGAGTATACTGACCAACAAAGACTAGCTGTGAGTATTATATTATTTTCATTTCATAGATATTATATTTCTTTATGTATGGCAAATAATTCATGTCACAGTGTAATACTACCTTTAGCTACTATGTATGTCCCCTTAGGATCCACCTCTCAAGAACATTGTTGGTGAATTACTTGCCTCAAAGTTGAGCTTTTTTTTTGATAGATGAGCCTTTTTCAATAAATAAGTAGAATGTCTGTATTTATATTTACAAACTTGATGTAACAAATTGTTCAACTGTATGTGTTTATTCATGATATGTGTTGTTTGTAGACCCAACCACCTGATGAAGGCTCTTGTGAGTCGAAACCGGTTGCAGGTTGGAGTCGACTCGTGTGTAACGAAGGGAATAGGATACCTGTTGTGACTACTGGGGTCTACTCGTTTGCAATAAAGAATAGGGCATTTATGGTCATTCAAGGACTATCCATACTCACATGAAGGTTTTGTTTCATACTTCAAGAAAAGAACCAATTGTTTCTGCTTAATGTGATGTGGCAGCTCTGTGTTTTTTTGATATGTGTATTTATGATGGAAAGGTAACATTGGGAAGAAGTGATCAGAGGGAATCTGTGTACTGTTTGGGACTTTTGGCAGGCTGAACCTGACTTTTTGGGTTGGGGTTCCCTTCTTGTTTCTTATTCAAAGAGAACTCATTGGTCTTGAGCACAGGAGAAAGATGTAGGGAACTCAACCAATAACTGCAAAAAAAGAATCAATCACTAGCTACAAGCTGAAGTGTATCTATTTTCAAATATTTTTCACTTTGCAAAACATGTAGGGTCACTCAAAACACCTTTTTTCTGATGTTGCCATTTTATGAATTGAGATGTTAGAAGCTTGATATTCACTTGTAATTGACATTTTTGCCTTTTCTGGCTGTATAAGTGAACAGTATCAAATCTGTCCTCACAAAAAACCTTTGATATTATCTGCCCATCTATGATGGAGCATGGATTGCCTTGGCAGCATTTGAGATTTCTGAACACGTCAGGCTCTAACAAGCCAGACATATTTCTGCAGTAAAGCAGGCCTGACTTATGAGGCAGGCGATTGCCTTTTACAAGACAGCCCCAAAAGGAGCCATTACAGTTTCGACATGTGAAATAAAAGGTCAGCGAATGACCTGGTTTGAGTTAAAATCATTTATTATATTTGTCGGCAAGACAGGGCAAGTAGCTATAAAAATGGTTAAAAGCTTCATTGCCAAAGCAGAAGGTTTCCCATTATTTGATTAAATTTGCCTAGCAGCATACAATCCAGACACAGAATGGAGTAAATAAATAACTAGGTAATAATTGCAAGGAACCTCATGTGTCTGAACATGGGCAACATCTATTGGAATAATTCTCAAGTACTCAACTTCTAAGTATCAAAGGCTTCTGAATTATCATAAGATGCAAAGGTGGCAGTGCTAATTCCATTATCAGTTGGCTCATGGGAAAAATAATTCAAGCTTTTGACAGCTCAGCTAATGGGACTCATTGCAGACAGCAACCATTATATACGCTATTATTCCTATCCCAGAGTTTTCTAGCAAGCACTTTTTGTTAAAGATAGATCCATTATGCCCTTCAATGAAGTAGACGCCATCGTGTATTGTTATTGCCAATGGGTGTATTTTATAATAGCTTATTATGAATGAACATAGAGAGAGTGAGAGGGAAAAACAGACACACATGTGCCATTTGAAAATGAGCAATTTAGACAAAGCCAAACTGTTGAAGTCAAAGCAAAAAAAAAAGAAAAGAAAAAAAAGAAAAAAAAAGAGGCTTCAGGGTTTTTCAGGGTTCAAATCATAACATATTTTTAAAAGTCATGATATTGTTCTTCAGTACAAATACACACACACAAGATATACACAGTATGTATATATATACACACACACACATATACACATACACACACCCCACCTGCGCGGGACCATAGCAACACCTCTTTGGCTCACTGCCTTACAACTCCTGGGCGGGGTGCCTCCCCAACCCCCATAAAGGATTGGTAATATGGATGACGAAACTGGATCGCGATTTAATTAGGAGATGCATTGGATTGTTATTGATGTGCTAATATTGTGTATTATGTTTTTATGGTTTTAAATTGTATACTGTTGATTGTTGCATTTTGTTGTAAACCGCATTGAGTCGCCAGTTAGGCTGAGAAACAGCGGTATACAAGTACAGTAAATAAATAAATAAATAAATAATAAATAAACTCGCCATGCAAGTACTTCAACAGCCTTGCCGTCCGCTGCCTGGCCATAGTATCATCTCTTTGGCATGCCTCTAGAGCCCACTACCTTGCTGTTTGGTTACTCTAGCATGCTGGCCTGAAGTAGTGGGGGGGGGGGGCTCCACGGACCTACCACCCTGCCACTCGGACAATTGCTGCCCCATTGTTGGTGTTTTGAGGTTGCCTCTCCTCGTCTGCTGTCTACTTTGGCTGTGTTTATTCCAACGGCCCACTTTGGTTGGGATTGAATGCATGCTTTTAAGTTGTTTTATTGTACTTATATTGTATTGTACTTATATCTTATATTTTAACTGTTTCATTGTACTTATATCTTGACTGTTTAAATTTAAATGTTGTATTTATTGTTGTATATGTAATGTGGCTTTGAATTTGCCATGGTCTGTAAGCTGCCCAAAGTCCCTCTAGGGGTGAGAAGAGCATGGTATAAATATAGTATAAATAACAACAACAACAACAACCTCTTTGATAACCAAATACAGCAACAAACTTAACATCCCTCCTGCTTCCCCAAGCAATATGAGCCAGAAAACATTGGCAGAACAAACTTGGGGGGGGGGGGGGGATCATAGTAATATTCTATGTAAAAGTATAATAATTAACTCTGGTAGGTTTAGACATGTTTCTGCAATACAAAAAATAGAACGTTATATAAAATTGGGGCAATGCCATCATTTTCTGGCAATGAAGGCTGTGTTTGCAATGTGAATGTATTATATACTTGTTAATTTTATAGCAGTCTCATGTTGGAGGAGGCATATGATTGCGCAAGTGCTTATCATACATGTCAAAAACTGAGAAATATATCTCTAAAACCAATTAACCTACTAGTAAAGAGATATTAGCGTATATAATTCACCACTTTTGATGACTGCCATCCTTTCAATAGGAAAAAATAGGATTGCCAGTGGATCCCAGGCTTGCAAAAAATAAAAAAAGAAACCCAATAAATAAGGCTACTCTTCAAATCAGTCTGCCATGAAGCATCACATCAGTCTTTCTGTCTTTTGCACACATAGGAACCAATTGTCTATCTATGCTGTATCCTGCAGCTATACTCCAGTGTCTTGTCCTTTGCTTCTCCTGGACTTGAATAAGATCTTTTGGAAGACTTACATTTAAGAGTGTGTTTAAGAATGTCTGAACATGGGTAAAGGCCTTACTAAGGGATTAGACTAAATCTTTATTTGTGCATCACATCTAAAGTCATCTCAACTATTTTCAGAGTACTGGGGCATGCAAACATTTTTATCATGTGAAAATATTTATTTATTATTCAAACTTATATGCTGCCACTCCCCTGGGCTCGGAGCGGCTTACAAGAACAGGCTAAAATCTAACACAATTTAAAAACAATTTTAAACAATTTTAAAACAGCAATATCAAAGATCAAAGGCCTGTCAAAACAGATATGTCTTACATTCCCTGTGGAAAGCTGATAAGTCCCGCAAGGCACGGACTTCAGGTGGCAGAGTATTCCAGAGAGATGGTGCCACTGCTGTAAAGGCTCTGTGTCTGGTTGCTGTTAGACGCAAGGTCTTGACACTGGGAATTTCCAACAAATCTTGGTCCTCAGAACAGAGGGATCTCTGGGGTTGGTAGGGGGTGAGGCGGTCCCTCAGGTATATGGGCCCTATATCATGCAAGGCCTTAAAGGTGAGTGCCATCACTTTGCAAGTGATCTGGTGCTCAATTCGTAACCAATGCAGCTGCAGTAAGATTGGTGTTATGTGACATCTCATCGGAATTCCCGCAATAAGCCAAGCAGCTGCATTTTGTACCAGCTTGAGCTTCCGGATCACCGACAGAGGAAGGGCAATGTAGAGGGCATTACAGTAGTCCAGTCTTGAGATGACTATAGCCTGGATCACCGTAGCTAGGTCGTCCCTGGACAGGTGGGAGGGGCCAATCGTCTAGACTGCCACAAATGAAAAAAAGGTGGTTCTGCTAATGGCGGAGACCTGGGCCTAATAGGGTTTAGATTTCACTACACTTCTGGCTCTTCCATGAAAGATAGGTGAGAATTAATATTGTGCATGTTGACCATGGAGAGACTGAACTAAAACATTGGCACTCTACCACAACTGCTATGTTTGAGAGGATGGTTGAACTAAATTCCCAGCTCCAAAGAAAATGGGGAACTCCCATTGGAATTGGGTTACATAACCTTTGTCCAACTTTTCAGCATTGGAATATGCTGCCTTGCAGGATGGTGGAGTCTCATCTGGAGGTTTTAAAGCAGAGGCTAGATGGCCATCTATCAAGAGTGCTTTGATTGTGCTTTTCCTACACAGCAGGGGTTGGACTGGATGGCCCTTATGATCATCTTCTACTCTATGATCCTATTATTCTTCATTGGAATGCAAGGCAACATGCCAATCAGTACTGTGACCCAAATAAACATGAAAGTAATACGTTAAGACATTACAAATTGAAAAATGTATGCGATTTCAGTATTCTATGGGTGCTTCTTTTGTAATGCCATATTTTAGTGCATTTATGAATAAGATTCAGGTAAATTGATGTAGGCCTGCCCATGAAAATTTAGACAAAATCTTCCAGTAATCTATTTTCTATTTCTCCACCCATAGCATTTTCCCTCCTGCTACCACAGGATTCCAGCCAATATATGCAGATTTTCAGCTTTGCACATATTTGGAAATGACTTCTATGAATTAAATTGGATTTGCTTTTCAGTAAAGTACAGGTTTAGGAATTATTGCCTAAATTTTACTGCTAGTTTCTAACTAAAGAAACCTATTGAATCAATTACTGAATAGTAATAACTTACATAATACTGATTGATTAAATGAGTTAGAATTAGCAATTTGATTTACGCTTATGTCTTCAAGTGCATTACTATTGTTGCTCAGTTATTGTGTTTTAAACATCTTGCTTATGTACACTTTGCATTTTCATCCGCCTATTGATATCAGGTTTGCCCTGATAAAAAGGAATTCTGGCAGATCCCTCCCTGATGATTATTTTAAAATACTATCAACAACCCAGATGGACTGTATTACAGGAATAAAGGCAAATCTTTAAATCATTATTCCAAGAGAGGCTGTATATTTACTCTATGAGAATTTAGAACACTTGTTATAAGGGTCGATTTGGCACGAGTCTAGGTCACATTATTTTACTAAACTGTTTCATCAAATTCTATGGCATGGTTGGCTGAGAGTGCAGGGATCAAAAGTTCTAAGATGAGCAATAGGATAATCATTGATTTTTTTTCTTGCTGAATAAGCAGAACACCAGCAAGGAAAAGATAGCAATAGGATATGGATGCCATAAAGAAAACAGCGATAGACCTTTAACAAATGTTAACTTGGAGATGGGGATGAATGGAAAGGGATTTGGGGGAGGCCCTTGAAGATTGTACACATTACACCCAATTTCCCATTTTGACCTTGGATTATTTAAAATGTGTTTCTCCTTTCCTTTTCATATTTTTTAAAAAATTAAACCTAGTCCACTCATTCCCCCAGGGACAATTTTGACATATTTTTGCACCTCTCTGAGGCTACTTTAGATCTAGAAGATATTTTATTTAACCAGGAAGTAATGCAGAATTAGGGCTTACTTTCTAATTAAAGAAAGTCATATCCTGATCCTAAACAAGTCGGGGGGAAGAGAAAATGGATTATTGTCCTTATACACTTAAGGTGTAGAATGTCATTTAATATACATTAGAAGTGTTTGTGGACATTTGGTACTATTTTTACTAAATTAATGAAGGAAGGGCTGGCAGGCAGGCAGGCAACCCTTGGGCTGAACTTTTCTCTATGTACTTGATATATAAGATCACAAGACATTTCCATATATAGAAGCAAAAGGTTCTATGTCCTGCCTTGGAGTCTAAGATCGTCCAGGGAGGCCCTGCTCTTGATTCTGTCCCTGTTGCAAATGCGCTTGGTGGAGATGAGAGACAGAGCCTTCTCGGTGGTGGCCCCTCACCATGGAACATGCTCCCCAGTGAAATTAGGTCAACCACACCCCTCCTTTCCTTCAGGAAGAAGCTGAAAACATGATTGTGGGACCAGGCATTTGGGTAGCAAGCTGACAATAATCACAATGTCTTTGAGAACGGACTATGGACAGGTTTTGGACTGGGTCGTTGCTGAATCGGATTTAGATATGGCTATTTAGTTAATACTATTTTAAATGGATTTTTAACCTAATGATTTTACTTATTATGCAATTGTCATGTTTTACTGTGTCTTGTATGTGGGGGCATCAAATTGTTGCCGGCTGTAAGCTGCCCTGAGTCCCCCCTTCGGGGGTTGAGAAGGGTGGGGTGCAAATGTTTGAAATAATAAATAATAAGGTTCTTCCATTACATAGGATGTCAAGCATTCTTTGATTCTGTAAGAGAAATGTACGTTTGGTGCTGAGTTTATCACTAAAAGGAATGTGGATGTGTTTCGAAGAAAGAATATGCACTTGCAAACGTGCAGCCCTAAACTGAGCTAAAGCTTTCTAACACCCTTAAGGAATACTTGGGCTGTATTTTAAACAAGATTGCTTTCATCTTTCAGCATATGCTAGATAACTCTGAATAATTAAGATAGTGGCAAATAAGATGGATCCCGCCCCATCATTATAACAAGGAGGGAAAGAAAGAGAGAGAGAAAGGGACTGGGGGAATAGTAGATTCTATAACTTATCACCAAATGTGGTTCAATAAATTGATCTGATTCCCAGCAGTGTACTTGAACTTGGTTTGAAGATTACCTGAAGCCCTTTCCACGCAGCCCTATATCCCAGAATATCAAGGCAGAAAATCCCAGTTCAAAGCAGATATTGTGGGATTTTCTGTCTTGATGTCCTGGGATATAGAGCTGTGTGGAAGACCTTTAGTTGATTGTGAGGTAGAAAGGCCAAGAAATAGTTATTTTAGGAGTCTAAATTGTGATAAGTGATCTCCAGCAGTGTGACAGCTATTGTGTCTTTTCCTTTGGCATGGCAGGATTTGCCATGTGATTTCTCTATGCACAGAGTGCCTTTTGGCAATCTGTTTGTGTTAGATCAGGCAGAAGGTCTAATTAAAAAACAATTCAAAAAATGATAAAAACAACTCAAGTAAACCAGATATGACACAATACACAATTTCAATAGTTTACCAAAGAGACTTAACTTAGGTAGAGGGAAAATGTGGGCAAGGGAAGATATTAAACTGACCAAATAGTTCTGGGTATCTGCATTGTTGAGTTAAAAGAAAAATGTTGGAGGAAAAAAACAGGCATGAAGAAAGAGGAATGATGAGGAAGATACAACATGAGCAGAGAAATAATAGTACCAAATAGTTGTTTGGTGTAAACCAATCAATAAATCTGTCAATCAGTACTAAGAGTGCAATCATGCACAAACTTTCAAATAAGACCCACTTGTCAAAAAGGGATTGACTTGTTTCTAAGTAAGCATGCACAGGACTGAGCTACACAACTTTTACTGAAATTAAAGAGAGAATGTGGAGGGAGATCATCTTGAAACAGGATGCTGACAAAATAAATAAATCAAGTCTAAAATTAAATGATATGTTTATGTATTTGTGTGTAGGCATCATAAGTGCATCATCATTCTCAGAGCTAGGAACATTACTTTTTTTAAAAAAGAATTGCATTAGCCAAAGCAGCCATTTATTAAAAAAATCGCAAAGTGTTACTGATTGCTTCTACAATTAATAAAGTGCAGTGGGGGCAAAAAATATGTTCAACAGAAGTATTTTTCAAAGAAGGGGAAATGACTCCAAATCCTACAGCATCACCAACATTTCATAGCAATATTAATTAAAAAATCCCAAAATAATGCTATCATAAGTTGTTCTCTTATTGACATGGCAATCAAAGTTGTATCAAACTGTAAAAATTCTACAGTGTAGATGTACCCCAAGAAAAAAGCAAATGTTGAAATGTTAATTATTCTGTAACCAGCCTTGAGCCACGAGGAGAGGTGGGTAAAATAATAATAATAATAATAATAATAATAATAATAATAATCCTGTGTTTTTTCTGCCCCATTAACAGGATGCCATTTTCCATCATGATAAAAAGTTAAGTGTATTTCCATGATAAAGAGTTCTAGTATTCTGAAAACAGCCTTTGCTTGCCATATATATATTTATTGTATTGTATTGACCATAAAAACATTGAAGTAATATTGCTAATATCTTGCTCTTTCCTAATTTTCTGATTTATTAGTTTCTTCAAAACATTGTTGATCCATACTTTTTAAACAAGACACGGGTATAAATTATCATTGTCAAAGGCTTGAAGATATGACTTCTATTGACTTGTGATTGCTATTGTTTTATTGCAATGTATGCAATTTTGTTAGTACGATTGTGCCTTTGGTTTGTGAATATTCTTTGTCTTCGTGTTCAGCAAGACCCATTTGTTTCTAGGTATTGATAGAAAACTGTATTGTAGGATGAAGGAAATTTATTTATTTATTTATTTATTTATTTATTTATTTGGTATGCTTGTATACCGCTAATATCTCAGCCTATGCGGCGACTCATTGCGGTTTACAACATGTTAAAATATACAATGTTAAAATATACAATTCACTTAAGCATATAAAATTAAAATTAAGAATACATACAAAAAACATACGCAGCATTGGGCCACCAATACAGATCGGGACATCTCATAGTTAAAATCGTCATCCAATTCGTTGTCTTGATTGCTAATCCATGGTCAGATAAAACATCACGACGAAGGTCAATTGAAGACTTGCTCAAACATCCAGGTTTTTAGTTTTTTCCTAAATGCCATTAGCGAAGTGGCTGACCTTAATTCAGTAGGGAGGGCATTCCAAAGCCGGGGGGCCACCACAGAAAAGGCCCTATCTCTCGTTCCCACGAGCCGCACCTGTGAAGCAGGTGGGATAGAGAGAAGGGCTTCTCCTGAAGATCTAAGGGTCCTGGTGGGCTGATATGCCGAGATACGTTCGGATAGGTATGTAGGGCCAGAACCGTTTAGGGCTTTAAAGGTCAAAACCAGCACTTTGAATTGGGCTCGGTAGCTAATCGGTAGCCAGTGAAGCTGGTACAGCAGAGGAGTTGTGTGCTCCCTGCGCCCAGCCCCTGTTAATACCATGGCTGCCGCCCGTTGGACTAGTTGGAGCTTCCGGGCCGTCTTCAAAGGCAACCCCACGTAGAGAGCGTTGCAGTAATCAAGACGGGATGTAACCAGAGCGTGGACTACCGTGGCCAAGTCAGACTTCCCAAGGTACGGTCGCAGTTGGCGCACGAGTCTTAACTGTGCGAATGCTCCCCTGGTCACCGCCGAAACCTGGGGCTCCAGGCTCAGCGATGAGTCCAGGATCACACCCAAACTGCGAACCTGTGTCTTCAGGGGGAGTGCGACCCCGTCTAACACAGGCTGTAACCCTATACCCTGTTCGGCCTTGCGACTGACCAGGAAATATAGCAGTCTCCCAAACAATAAGATGCAAGGAGTTATTTGAGCTTGAGATGAGACACCTTAAGCCTTAATTTAATTTCAGACATTCTTTCTAGATAATGAGTTATAAATTCTGGCAAGAGTTATCTGTTCCAAACTAAAAGCTCCTACTGAATAGTGGGAGGATGGGGGAAAGAGGACAAGAGAAAAATAAGTGATTCCACCTGCTATTGCCTTTAGTCTTCTGCAACACTAGTAAGTGGACATCAGAGAATAAACCAGAGGTATGGAGAAAAGACTTCCAACCCAGGTGAACCGATTTCTCTATTCAATCATTTTGTCCACACGAAAAGCATCATTCTGCCACCACCCTTTTGCACTTTAAATTATGATATGCTTGTTGTTTGATCCATCCTTCTCTACTCTGGTGCCTTCCAGGTCTTTTGTTCTAATTTTTTTTACCAGCCCTGGATAGCATGGTCAATGGCCAGGGCTTGTGGTGTTGGTCCAAAATATCTGAAGTGCACCATGTTATGGAAAACTGGTCTGATGAAAGGTGATATTTGCATTGAGCATTTAATGTAGTTTCAAACCCATATTGAAGAAATTGTCTTCACTCTGAAGATGATTACACAGGAAATCCTGGAAACATATAGCCTGGAGAAGTCAGACAGGATAGCCTGGAGAAGACAATGATGCTGGGGAAAATGGAAGGAAAAAGGAAGAGGGGCCAACCAACAGCAAGATGGATGGATGTTATCCTTGAAATGACTGGCTTGACCTTGAAGGAACTTGTGTGGTGATGGCTGACAGGGAGCTCTGGCGTGGGATGGTCCATGAGGTCACGAAGAGCTGAAAATGACTGAACAAATAAACAACAACTTGGAGCCGGTTTGAGGCTCAGATGACATTTACACAAACAACAGAGCAATGATCTCCATTAAAGGCTTTCTTGTGTGATCTACAAAAAATGATTCAAAAGTCATTACAGAACTGGGGGGCACTGGCATTTCATTTCTAAAGAGTTTCTAAAGTATAGTTAGTGAAAAAACTGTTACTATAATGAGAGTAATGAAATTTTGTTACTATTTTGTTATAGTAATTGTGCACAATTGTGATAATTGAGGAAACTTCAGGAGCTCCTTTCTCCCTCAGTTTTACAACTATTGGGGTTATTTTACTTGCTATAGTTGTAGAACACATTTACCACTCTTAGCCCATGTTTCACTTATCCACAGATTTTTGGGGGAATTTTCAATGTTTTTATAAACAACTTTTTAATAATAGAAAAAACATGTTCCCAGTTTGAAAGTGTTATTTCCTGTTTAATTGTGTAATCCTTACTTTGAAAGTAGTAGTTCTACTCCAGGAACCTTGTTTTTGTGCCAAAACCTTTGTCAAATGGGTGGATGATGATGTTAAGTTGGTGGATGGAATAGTATACTATAGCAAAATGTGCTCTAGCATGTTGTTCCTTGTGCAAAGACAATGTTTTTGCAGCTTAATAAACCTTTGCCATGCTTTTATGACAGAAACAATTAGGAAATGACATTTATAACTCAGGAACATTAATACTAATGTATTGGAATTCTGTCCAGCTACGGAGGGGCAAATCTTTCTGATGCTGAGCTTTGCACTGCATTCTGGAATGTGCAGCTTAGGGCAAAGCCTTTTGACTTCTCTGGCACAGGGCTTCTCCCTTCCCAAACTACATTTCCCACAGTTCTGTGATATTCCCAGAAAACACTTCTCCCCTTTTCCCCTGCTCCTAATGCTGAGACTCCATTAATTTACAGAGAAAAGGCAAGGCACTAAGGCAACCTTTTTGGCTTTTGCTCAGGTTTGATTCCTTGCATTGAATATGAAACTGACTTTGGGAGCCTTCCGAGATTTACAAAAGTAAAATGAAGAAAGTATGGGGCAAGTTTTGATTCTTAAATATTTAGCGTGGGCCACACCCATGTATCTGATCTTGCCTCGTAAGTACAAATTTAACAAATTTCTTCAAATTACAAGGATTAATGAAAAAAATGCACATATCTACTGGCCACCACAGTTTAAAGCTAGTTTCGAACTACATCAAATGGTCAGTGGAGATAAGGTCTAGATGACTTGAGTTAATCCTAATTTTATATTGGCTGCTAGTATTGTGTAATTAATGGGAAATTAGATATTATGTAATTGATGATAAAATATGTATGTCTTGCCTTGATTGAAGTACGTATCATATACTTAAGATAACTAACAAACAGAGCATTTTTTTATTGGAGTATAGTAATTGAAGTGTTTCCTTACCAGTTGGTGAGAGAATATCAGTGTCTTGTAGGGGAGGGATGCACTTTGGATGTTCATCTTTGGTAGCAAAATTACTGGGTCATCTCTTACCACAGCAATCAGTATGAGTGTTAGCTACCCACTGGGACTGTTATCTCTAGTACAAGTGAAAGGAAGTGATTTTAATGCCACTTTGATTGCAGCTGACACAGTTCTGAAAATGCTAGTAGACAGATTTCAAAGTAAACTTCTGATAACATGGCATTTTAAAGAATTTTGCATTGGAGAAAGACAACACTGATTAGGCTCATTATACACCACGTTTTATTCAAATCTATTGTGAAGAATGTAAGATTTGTAACCTAGGTTTTTTTTAATATTTGTTTAAATAACATTGGTTTCTCATGTCTGTGCAATGCTTACATTGACATCCTGCCATTATCTTAATAACTAAGGGATTGGTATATTTTCCAGTAACCAAACCTTTCTGGTTTAATTTTTGTGAATTATTAGATTCAAACCATCAAGGATCATGAGAGACAATATTTACCCAGTTCAAAAACAGTGTGAATATTCATAGATCCTTCAAGTTTTAGAGGTTTTAGATCAATGAGATGAGCAGTGAGGATACTCTTGGGACTAGTGAATGAGTAGAGGTTGATTTCCTGACTCTGGTGCATTCATGGGAAGCTCAGTGGAGGTTAGACGAAATTCTGGAGTCATACTCCCCAGATGGACATCCAAAGATTAGAACATCAACTTTAGTGTAAATAATGTGCTGACTAACCCCAGAATATCAGGTATCCTAAAGACCAACAGTCAATTACCAACCACACCAACATACAAAAACACCACTAATATTCACCAAAGTCACTATGCCAAGTCCAAGGGTAATCCAGAGAAATTAGTCTAAAGTTCAAATTCAGAAATCAAGGCTGGAGCAATCAGGTCAATGATAATCCAAAGCAGACATCAAGGTCCAGAAATTTTCAATGAAATACAAACAGTGGGTACAGCACAAATGCAACACACTCCCACAACTAACCCATATCTTTCACTGTTGCTTTATAGTAAGCCAGCAAGCTATGAGCTGGATCCTGACTGCACTTTGGCAGTTCCTCTCTTTTGCTCCCTTACAGCTGAGCAAGCACTTCTATGCCTTTCCTTTAACACAGTGGTTCTTAACCTTTGGGTCCCCATGTCTTTTGGCCTACAACTCCCAGAAATTCCAGCCAGTTTAACAGCTGTTAGGATTTCTGGAAGGCCAAAATATGAGGGGACCCACAGGTTGAGAATCACTGCTTTAAACCTTAGCCACTGTTGCCTTTGCTCTCTTGGTGACTCTGGTGAGCTGGGGGTCTGCTCAGGAGCAGCTAGTGGTTGATTACAGAGTGGAGGCAAACCCTTACCCTGCGTTTGCTCCTGCTTTGTCTCTGCAGGCTGAGGCGTTACTACATTTCCACCCTCCTCTGGTGCCTCTGGCTCAGGGGCTAAGTCTATATCCACATTTGGGTCTGGAATTCCCTCCTGCTCATGGCTCTGTGGAAACAATACAACTCCCTCAAATTCTGTCCTTTATACTTTGCAATGTTAAACAGAACTTGAATAACAATTGGGGAAATACAGAGATCTGTTTTGTTTTCTAAAAATTGCTCATTATGCACTGGACCTCATATGCACATGAACACATCTCTGGAGTGTTTATTTAAACTTTCCCTGGATGTCTCCCATCCACCCTCCATCTTAATCAGTTTCAAAAGACAGCTGTGGGGACAGTGAGGGACTATGCAGCAGGGCTGACAGGTCTGTGTTTAGATTCCCTTTGAGATCCCGTATTTTAAAAACCAATTTCTTTGTCCTGCGTTTTGGCACTGTATGGAAGTGCCCTCAGTTAAATTGCTTGTGTTCAAGGATTGTGAATATAATGCAAGAAAAAGAATTCTCTACCAGTGAAAGCATTTATGAAATATCTGTATGTTGCTTTAGAATCCACTATGAAATTATGAAGAACCTGACAACGATGAGAATGATATGAATATTAAGGTAGATGAAATGGTTTAGAGGGATGATTATCTTCTATATAGAGAGATCAAGTTTCTATCCTTATAAAAAGCTCCCTTGAATGTATCACATCTTGATGGCTATACAATATGATGTAATGGTGCCTTACATGCAATGTAATGCTATATAATGAAACCTGAGCATTCAGAAATAGTGATGCCCATATTTCTTCCAAAGAGAATTTCTATGCATATATGGCTGTGTCCACACTGTAGAATTAATGCAGTTTGACAAAACTGTGGAATCATGGGAATTGTAATTTTCAAGGCATTTGCTTATTTTGCCAAAAAGCACTGGGTTGTCACAAAATTAAAACTGCCATAATTCCATAGCATTGAGCCATGACTGTTAAAGTGGTGTCAAACTGCATTAAATCAACAGTTTAGATGCACCATCAATCTACAGATACTTAGAATAAATAATCTAGAAAGAGTACTGAAGGAAGCTCAATTGCTATTTAAATATCCTGAAACTTCAAGAGTTAAAAAAAGGCAAAAGTGTTGGGCTAAATCTGACCACCAACATTTGGGCACTCCATTGGTGGGCTAGGAGTGGAAATTGATGGAGATAACCCCAAAGAGAATTCAGAATTAGCTGACAAATAGCAAGGAATTCAAAACCCTCAGTCTAGGATAAAGGTGGGGAACCTTACCTGTTTTATATGATAACTTTCCAAATAGGATATAGCTACATATATTATAAAGATTTTCCTACATAAAGTCCTATTATTAGGCATACCTGCTTGCTTGATGAATGCAAGTGGGTAAGGAGGAAAGTGTTAAGGTTGAAGAAATGAAAAAGGTGCAAGATAACCTTTCAACAGCAGCAGCATCTATTTGTGTGGCTGAACACTGGGGTATCGCAGAAACAACTGGTGGTGGGAATTAATGAAAAATGATTTGAATATGGGGACTATAAGAGGCAGGAACAAACCCTGCAACACTTCTTATTAATTTAGCCTTGTGTACATAGCAGTCATCTGTTCCATGTTTGGGTAAAATAAATGCACAAGGAAGTTTTCTTGGGAACATTTTTAAATTGTTGTTGTAATTTTCTGGGATTGTGTTGAAATACCATGTTTCTAATTGTAATAGAAG
Organism: Anolis sagrei; assembly: GCF_037176765.1. Lineage (NCBI taxonomy): Eukaryota > Metazoa > Chordata > Lepidosauria > Squamata > Anolidae > Anolis > Anolis sagrei. The sequence continues at coordinate 52,574,554 of NC_090024.1, read as the reverse complement.
CTTGCTCAAGTTGATGGATAAGTATTACACCATTTTAACATTTATGGCTTTTTATAAATCAGTTAAAACTGCAATAGTCTTCAGGCACATTAAGATAGTCTAATACTTTCCTCCATATAATATGTTCTTGAAATAGCATGAATTAAATACTATCTGATTGTTCCACAATTGAAAATCAACCCAAGGACCTAGATAATATCTAACCTCTGAACCCTGCGAACCTATGAATAAAACATAAGGCTATGCAGAATCCTCAGTGAAGTGAAGAGAATGAAAAAATCAAGGAAATTAATCTTAAGGGAACTATAATTCTGGTTTATGTATATGTGTGAGATGTAACTTCTTTGTTGTCATTACCAAGATAAAATCACTTCAGTTGATTTTTTTATCCATCTGGGAATAACTCTTGTGTCCAAGGCACAGGGGAAGTATTGACCTCTCAATTTAAGAAAATCACTGCATGTTAAAAGCTCCCACTGGCAGAAAAGAATCTCTACCATTTTTATATATTTCTTGGCAAGAAAGGGAGTCCCTCTGTGTGTGGTTAATGCTGCTTTAAGAAATCAATGTTCTATAATTCAGAGAGCAGCTTCCTATGGTAGCTGAATATCGCAATTAAAGTACTGGAAATTTGGACTGAGAGTTTCTCTTATAAAATACCTTCAGGAAAAAAGTGTCAAGAAGGTTCAGTCAATACAGTTAAGTCTAGTACATCCCCACTGCTCATTAAGGAGGAGGGAAAGGCTGGCAAAGGAGGAGGGAGTAATATCAGTCATCCGGAACTGCTGTATTGAACAGTTACTGCCACTTCATCAGGTTGCACCACAAATTACTACATTTGTGAAAGACTACCCAGAAGTACCCCAAAAGCCTAAAACCCAGATCTCTTCAGTTCTTTAGTGGGGGAAAATTCATGTGTATGTCACATAACCATGCCAATATAAGAGCATGGGGATAATGCATTGAAAAGCAATTTGCACACTTTTTGGTGACACAAACATTAATTTCTTTAGCTGTTAGATTATTTCTACCATGTCAGAAGCTTAAGGAGGTTCTCCCTTATTTTACAGTCATTTTCTCCCTCTTTGTTTCTGTGATATCCTGTTTCCTACAGGGATTCCTTACCTCCAGTCTTAGTGTGACAAATTCCAAGACTTACAAATAGAATGTTAAGAATGCATAAATTTGCTAGTTCAATTCAATTAAACATGGACCAGCAATGATCACATTCTCTGTACACGGAAACAAAATGATTAAACAGTAATGATCACATGTTCTGTACATGGAAACAAAATGAACAGAAGTTCTATATTAGAGAGAAAAATGGGGCTAGGAAATTGAAATTGATCAATAAGGGAATTGGTTTGGTGCTAAACATCTAGCAAGTGTAGATCTACATAAAGAAAAGCTAGAGGTGTAACCCAAAATGCTACTGGGGAGGAGCAGAGGATAAGTTCAACTAGCCCCAGATGTGATGACGCAGCTAGCTCAAAGCCAAAAGGAAGGCTAGCGGCCGACGGTACTGGAGGTGAACGACGAATCCGATGCTCTAAAGATCAACACACCATAGGAACCTGGAATGTAAGATCTATGAGCCAGGGCAAATTGGATGTTGTTATTGGTGAGATGTCAAGACTAAAGATAGACATTCTGGGGGTCAGCGAACTGAAATGGACTGGAATGGGCCACTTCACATCAGATGACCACCAGATCTACTACTGCGGACAAGAGGAACATCGAAGAAATGGAGTAGCCTTCATAATTAATAAGAAATTAGCTAAAGCGGTGCTTGGATACAACCCAAAAAATGACAGAATGATCTCAATTCGAGTGCAAGGAAAGCCTTTCAACATTACAGTGATCCAAATATACGCCTCAACCACAGCTGCTGAAGAAGCAGAAGTAGATCAGTTCTATGAGGATCTGCAGGACCTACTGGATAATACACCAAAAAGAGACATTATTTTCATTACAGGAGACTGGAATGCCAAGGTGGGAAGTCAAATGACAACAGGGATCACAGGCAAGCATGGTCTGGGAGAACAAAATGAAGCGGGACGCAGGCTGATAGAATTTTTCCAGGAAAACTCGCTGTGTATAACGAATACTCTCTTCCAACAACCTAAAAGGCGGCTTTACACATGGACCTCACCAGACGGTCAACACCGAAATCAGATTGACTACATCCTTTGCAGCCAAAGGTGGCGGACATCCATCCAGTCGGTGAAAACAAGACCTGGGGCTGACTGTAGCTCAGATCACGAACTTCTTATTGCCCAATTTAGAATAAAACTAAAGAGATCAGGGAAAATACACAGACCAGTTAGATATGATCTCACTAACATTCCTAGTGAATATACAGTGGAAGTGAAGAACAGATTTGAAGGACTAGATTTAGTAAACAGAGTCCCAGAAGAACTATGGACAGAAGTCCGAGACATTGTTCAGGAGGCGGCAACAAAGTACGACCCAAAGAAAAAGAAAACCAAGAAGGCAAAATGGTTGTCTGCTGAGACACTGGAAGTAGCCCAAGAAAGGAGGAAAGCAAAAGGAAACAGGGATAAGGAGAGATATGCCCAGTTAAATGTGAAATTCCAGAAGTTAGCCAGAAGAGATAAGGAACTATTTTTAAATAAGCAATGCATGGAAGTGGAAGAAGACAACAGAATAGGAAGGACAAGAGACCTCTTCCAGAAAATTAGAAACATTGGAGGTAAATTTCAGGCAAAAATTGGTATGATAAGAAACAAAGATGGCAGGGACCTAATTGCCAATATCCGCTGGATAATGGAGAAAGGCAGGGAGTTTCAGAAAAACATCTACTTCTGCTTCATTGACTATTCTAAAGCCTTTGACTGTGTGGATCATAATAAATTGTGGCAAGTTCTTAGTGGGATGGGCATCCCAAGCCACCTTGTCTCTCTCCTGAGGAATCTGTACAAGGACCAAGTAGCAACAGTAAGAACTAACCATGGAACAACAGACTGGTTCAAGATTGGGAAAGGCGTACGGCAAGGCTGCATCCTCTCACCCAACCTTTTTAACTTGTATGCAGAACACATCATGCGATGTGCGGGGCTGGATGAATGCAAAGCTGGGGTGAAAATTGCTGGAAGAAACATTAACAACCTCAGATATGCAGATGACACCACTCTGATGGCCGAAAGCGAGGAGGAGCTGAGGAGCCTTTTAATCAAGGTGAAAGAAGAAAGCGCAAAAGCCGGGTTGCAGCTAAACGTCAAAAAAACCAAGATTATGGCAACAAGAATGATTGACAACTGGAAAATAGAGGGAGAAACCGTGGAGGCCATGACAGACTTTGTATTTCTAGGTGCAAAGATTACTGCAGATGCAGACTGTGGCCAGGAAATCAGAAGACGCTTACTTCTTGGGAGGAGAGCAATGTCCAATCTCGATAAAATAGTAAAGAGTAGAGACATCAGACTGGCAACAAAGATCCGCCTAGTCAAAGCCATGGTATTCCCTGTAGTAACCTACGGATGTGAGAGCTGGACCTTAGGGAAGGCTGAGCGAAGGAAGATCGATGCTTTTGAGCTGTGGTGTTGGAGGAAAGTTCTGCGAGTGCCTTGGACTGCGAGAAGATCCAACCAGTCCATCCTCCAGGAAATAAAGCCCGACTGCTCACTGGAGGGAAAGATACTAGAGACAAAGTTGAAGTACTTTGGCCACATCATGAGGAGACAGGAAAGCCTAGAGAAGACAATTATGCTGGGGAAAGTGGAAGGCAAAAGGAAGAGGGGCCGACCAAGGGCAAGATGGATGGATGGCATCCTTGAAGTGACTGGACTGACCTTGAGGGAGCTGGGGGTGGTAACGGCCGACAGGGAGCTCTGGCGTGGGCTGGTCCATGAGGTCACGAAGAGTCAGAGACGACTGAACGAATGAACAACAGAGGTGTAACCACAATTTATCTAAGTTCCAACCTGTACTCCCCATCCTTGTTTCTATATCATGCTATAGGACTTTAAATTGATTCCACACAGGATTTTTTTTTGTTCTGGTCTCAGACCTATTAGTTGCTCCATCTATTGACAACAGAAACACAAAGTTGGAAGATATCATGAGAGCCATCCAATCAACCCACCTAATTGCTGGGTGCTAGGGGTGTGCATGATGCCAGAGGCTTCTTCAATGTCTATGCCATAAAAAGTGCTGCTGGGAAAGTGAGTTCCTGGTGGGGGTCTCTCTGGAGGAGAGGCCTAGGGAAGCCTTTCCCACCTCTTCCCCCCTCTCAGTCTCTCTCTCTATTTCCTGCCTTATTTGCCTTAAATGGGTGCTCTGCCAGGGAGGGGGGCTTTGGGAATAATGGAGGAGGGTTATAGGGAAGAAAAAAAGAGGAGGAGCTGCCACTGCTAGGCACCCGCTCTTGCCTGATTTACGAGGCTGCCCACATGCTGCAACCTCCGCTGCAGGTAGAGTGTTGTTCAGTCCCATTACCCCCATTAGTCAAAACATCTGGATGCTAATGATCCGTTCTGGTTAAGGCTTCAGCCAGGTCCTGTCCAGTCTGTTTTTCACAATCCGGCTGCCAGATCACTCAATTTTCCTGGATCCTGAATCGCCAAACAGATTCCTGCACACCCCTGCTGAATGGGAAATCGACATGTTCTTAAACTGCTTTGATTCAATGCATTTACTTGAGTTGGATTTAGGCTACTCTGTGTTGAATATATTCCACAATTTCTACAAATGCTAGATAATTTATGCTCTTTTTCTCAATAGCAAAAGCATGTTTCTGTATATTTCATATTTTGAATTATGCATATTTGAGCCATTTGCATGTTAAAGTAGTATTTTTGTCTGCACTTTATATCTTAGAACACCCTGTTAAGTCCCATAAATACATGAATGCTGGAGGCGAGGGGTACATTTTCTCATAAACAAGTCTTGGAAGGTGCAAAATGTTGCTTTCATAAGAACTGTCTATTCCAACGATTTTCCCTTCTGAAACAAGGCAAATATGGACTGGATTGACACAGGATAGAGAACCTGTAGGGATTGCAGAGAGATTAAAGAGAAAATTGGAAGTCAAGACTGAACCAAAATAATCTGACAGGCAGCTGGACCAGAGGAGTTGACTGTCAAGTGAAAAGACTTCTACTCTGTGATAAGATTACAATGAGATATGGGGACAGCCTTATTGACAACTGGAAAATAAAGATTAATTTATGTTAAACATATACAATTTATTTTGAAATATTGGCTACAATCCTGCACTCCACAACTCACATTTTAGTGCCAGGAGCCCATCTTCCACAACTGTTTAAGGAGTGGCAGAGAGCAGAGAGCATCAGTGAAGTACCTGTTGCCAAATATGGAGGAATGATATAATCAATCCACAACTTCAGATGATCCTGGAAGGTCTCAATGGATGATGTGCTTTGCATTTGACTATAGAAACACAGCAATAATAATAATAATAATAATAATAATAATAATAATAATAAAAATAAAATATTATTATATTTATTTATAACCTGCCCTGTCTCCCCGAGGAAACTCAGAGCAGTTAGCTAGCTGTTTCTATGACACCTTTGGCTCTCCACCAGGAATAGATGGCTGTAAAGAAGGGTTTTCTTTGTAGGGATCAGGAGAGAGAATTTGGGTCACTGTGTGAGATTGATTGAGAATTACCACCTCTGCAGCAGCCAAAAGAATTGACTTATGATACTATAAATATTAACCATGTAAGAACAATAATAACATTTTAATATAGATAATAGAATTTTTATATTTTCATTTTTAAATTTGCCATCTTGTTTTTTTCTTCAAATAAATCAGTAGATATTTAATAGAGTCTGGAAACCATATTCAGTTAGAAGTTAAATGGTATTACATTGTCATAACTGTCCACTCCCCACTTACTTCATTGTAGTCTTTCTTTTTCTGAAAGGAGGAGCTTTTCAACCTTGTTAAGTCTTGAATTAAATGGTGGCTTCTATTCCTTGTTTCTTTGGGATCATTTTTCTGTGGACCATTGTGTTACTTGTTACACAGCATACAAAAACTTTTATTATATACAAAAGCCAAACCTGTTAATCATCTTGAAAATACCAAGGGATTCTAGAGCATTATAAAGATAGCAAAATTTTGCCAGCAATTTATCATTGACTTCCTGCATAGTCAAGAGAGTGTAACTTGCCCAAAGTCACCAGATAGATTTCCAAGGCCAAATGGAGAAAGTGTGGACTTGAACTCTAGTCCAGTGTCCTACTGCAACACTCAGACGTCGACATCACAGCTCCTAAGTAGTTTCAATGTGCTTTCAAGGTACTTTGATGTGCTTTCAAGCTATGTGCTTTCAAGGTACTTGTATACTGTTGCAGAGAATTGAGCTCAGCTGCATGCTTTTAGATTTTGCACTTATGAAGAAATAAGCCATCAGCACCATTCCTGGATTGGACTGAGCTCTAAGACTAAGGATGATTCCAAAGTCTTGGGTCATAACGTGCCTCCATATAAGATCTTACCATGCTATTTAACCACCAAAACAGCATCTTATGGAATCCTGGGGTTTGTAGTTTCGTGAGAATCTAGAGCTCTCTGACTGAGAACTCCAAACAGCCCTCCTTAAGCTGCAAATCCCAGGATTTCATAGACTATTGCCACAGGAGTCAAAGTAGAATGTAACACATTGGTGTTGTATGAAGGGACCCAGTTTCACTCCCTTTCCCTACCTATAGTGAACGGGCCTGTAATCCTTTTAATCATTTAGTCCACTGTAATATTTCATTAGGTGCCAAGATAGTATAGTGCTGGACTATGACTCCAGGGGACCAGGGTTCATATCTCCACTGACCCACTTGGGCAGCTAGGGCTCAAATTTCCACTTACATTCAATGATTTTGGGCAATGCATACTCTCTCAACTCTAGATGAAGGCAATGGCAAATTTCCTGTGGAGAAAATCCTCCAGTAAAGTACACAATACACTGTAACTGACTTGAAAGCACATAACAGCAACAACAATGTTCTATTATGCCAATGTGGTCCCTGCTTTTTGGCTAAAATAAGGGGGTTTGCTTTTAAGCAATATGCTCTTCAAGTATTAGAGGGCAGGGATATCACTTTATTGAACATCTGTTTTAAATGATGCATGACACAGATGGTCAAAGAGCAGATGGGAACCTTTGTTTATATAATAGCTACATGCCAGTTTACTTGATCTTTAAATCTCTAAGGCAAAAACCTAAAAAATACATTCCAATGATACTTGGCAGAGACAGAAATTCATTAGTATTTATAGAACTAATGAGTGCTCAAGTTTTAGATATTACAATTGAATATTTTTTTAAACCTAGAAATGCCATGAAGTCACCCTAATGCTCTGGAGGGATCTAACATTTGACAGTTTAAGAGAAGTGGACAGAAACCATAACTGGATCATAATGAGCACAGTACCATGCATCTCCTTACCAGTAAACTATTTTAGACAGCTGTAACTAAGAAGGTGGACATGATCTGAATAATCCCTCCAGGCTTTCTTTCAGTAAATGTTTCAGCATCTAAGTTTTCTGATTCAGCAGCCTGGACCATCTCCAAACAAAAGAAGTTCACAAGGTTGGCATTTGACATACTTATACTTATGTTCTCATAGAAAATTAATACAAGAATAGAATGATGCTGTAAGAAACACTTTTGTCTGAAAGTATGAAAGATGCGGAAAATGTCAATTTACGCATGACTTCTGGATGGATTAATATGATTAACTGATGTTTCATAGAATGAGGCCAATTCTATGGTCAGATCTTCAGAGCTTGCATACAACTCAGAGAAGAATTACACTGATGCAAAACTGAACATCAGTGAGACAAGACCAATGTACTTAGCCTGGGGCTGTTCCAAGGAGAGATCAAGACAGAATGTTGGGTATAAACCAGCGTTCTGCTCTACTAATTCTGGCCCAGCAGTCTGCCACAATTCCATGTGTTCCATGCTGTGTCTGAGAGTAGACCACTGGCAACTATGACATAGAGTGGCATTGGAGTGCCATGTGTTCTGTTCCCTTCTACCCTGGCAGCCTCTTCAACCTGAAGAACATATTCTTCAGTAACTATCTTTTCACGTCAATTTTCAGGCTATTCTTTCATGCTGGGAAGAGCACATGGCATAAAGGAAAAAATAATAGTCAAATAAGCAAACTAGCAATAAAGCCAGAAGAGTAAAAAATAGGAATACAATTTTAATATGAGTGTGCAAAGTGGATAAGGCTGTAATCCTCTCTTGACACTGAGAACAATGCCCATTGAGTTCTGGACAGGCCTGTAGCGAGGGGGTGGTTTTAGGGGTTCAAACCCCCCCTGAAATGTTTCAGATTTTTTAAAAAAACCTGGTTTACTCATGAATTTTAACTGGTTAACCAAATCCCCATGCTAAGTCTATGAGATGCAAAAAATTAAGAGTCCCTCCAGAACTGTAAGCACTATCTCAAGCAAATATTGACAATTTATTCACACTGTCATTACTTGCAGAAATAGCCGATGTAGTGAAGCAACCAAGTTGTATGTGTGTGTGTTGAATGCTCTCATTAAGGAGACCAGACTTGGTGGAGGTGGTTGACAGGGGTGGAGCTGCAGGCTATTGAAGGCTGCTCTGCCCCCTGCTGTGCTCTTTGCTTCAGCGTGAGCTAGGAGGCAGGTTTCAACCCCCCCCAATTTTCAACCCCCTCCCCCGAAATTTTCAACCCCCCCCCCCCCAAAATTTTGAAACCCTCCCCCACTCAAAATTGTCAACCCTCCCCGAAATTTTTTTCTGGCTACGGCCCTGGTTCTGGATATCATTTAAACATTGAGGTTTATTGTGTCTGTTTATAGACTTTTTTAAAGGAAAAAAGAAAAAGAAAAATCAATCCTTGGACCATTGCTTAGTATGTGACCTTTCCTATGTGCTGATTAAGAGTCGTGCAGTGTACATTACAAAACTTCCCTCTTTGAAGTGAAGCTCCTTAGAATTTGCAAAAAGCAAAGGAAAAATATCAAGGGTACAATTCTAGGAAAATATAATTGGATGGAATAAGTCTGATTGAACTTTTGAGTAGATTGTACAACAAGTGGTACAAACACTACAGTATGATTCAAATGACATGGAACATTTACCATTACACTCCTAGGGTATTATGTTCTATCTTAGCATACAGCAAACCAGGTTGTCTGAAATTTTCTGGTCTAATCTCTCAGTCTATGTACTTGTGTATACATGTGCACATGCACACATATAACATGCAGATTGCCTTGGTATTATGAATGGGTAGAACTGGTAAAAGTTAATCAGACCTAAAGTCCTCATTCACCAGGCTCAAAAAGATTACTTCATATGCTTGGTTAGGGATTTGGGGAACTGTAATTCAAAACAAGCTTTGGGGGTGCTTTTTCAAGGATAAATTCTAGTGAGCCAGACTGACTTAAATTAAACTTTTATTCATGACACCAGAGTTCTCTTCCAACTTCAGAAATATTATTATTGCTATTTATGGAATTAAAATGACAGGCCGCTGCCATGCTTGTCAAAAGAGGAAGGTGGCAGTCTGCTATATATACACGATCCCATTTTCTTGTTACCAGCGTCCTATAAAGCAGGACTGAGGACATCCGTTCAGTCTGGGAGCAACATATGTTTAAAGGTTTCTTCCATTGTTGTATTATCTAAGTGGCTGTGGGGTTAATTTCTCCACGTTTTTGTTTTGGCATCTTTTACATTAGGAAAAATGCTTTTTCCTCTCTGGTTATATGACTCCAATTGTTTGGAAAGGACCTCTGTCAGCTGAAAATAGTTCTAGTGTCCTGTGGTTGGAAAGCCACTAAATATCTTAACTGATCCATGGACTACTCTTTGCCTAACTGTCCTTTTAAATGTGCTCAAAGACCAATTGGGTTTAAGAAACCCATTTGGATGTGGGTTAAAGTCCACACACCTTCCCCCAAAACATGCACTTTTTTGGAGGGGTCTGTCTAGATGTCATGCCAGACCTTCCGGCAGAGCACCCAGAACCAAAAGAAATGACTCACCAGGAAAGGGGGAGGCGAGGTGAGTTTGAGGGAGGAGACATGCCATAATTCCACTTGATAGAACTTTACAGTAATCATCCTGATCAAGGATCTGCAAAATACAAATCAGTGGTAGTTTTATACCATATTCAACATGGCAAGCCCTACATAAACACATATGGGGGCGGGGGGAGGGGGTACAGAGTCAGACAGAGGCAAAGGGAAATTCAGCTGAGTTTTGAATTCTTCTAGCTAATGACAACTGGGAATGGAGTTTTCCACTGGTGTGGCTTTTGACCTGTGTTCTGCTTTTATTATTCTACAATAAATCCAAATACCATTAAGTCTTGACTGACCTTCACTTCACCCAAATGAAACCAAACCTGCATGTGGGTCTTCTTACTACTTTGTAAAGTGGACTGCACGAAATAGTATTTATTTTCTGTGGGAGGTCTACAAAAATAACTAACAGCAGGGGTCTCATCTGACACACAGTCAGGAAAATAGAGTTAGAGAAGGAAATAGCAAAAGGAAGATGTATGTTCTTAAGGAGAAGAGAGGGTCAAAGTGGAAGAGAAGCTGAAGGAGAGGGAGATTGCAAGCCTGAATTCTGAAAACTAATTGGAGATGGGAGCAAAAAAATGGCTAGAAATGTGACCATATTTTGACTACTTGTCACTGTATTTATGCCCACACTGCAATATTCTCTGTATTATTCCTAGTTGTCCTGCATATCTTTATGAGTCTCACATTATGTGAAAATCTTGGAGCAAAATTCAAATAATAATGTCTTCCCAAGATATATGTATCTAAGAACACCAGATCCCATCTGATATTGGAAGCTGGGGAGGTTCAGTCCTGGTTAATATTTGGGTAGAAAAAATATATTTGGGTAGAAGACAGAATGTCGAGGTCTGTTGGCTATATTTCAGACAAGGGCACTGAAAAAACCTCTCTCAATATTCCTTGCATAGGAAACCCCTATGAAATCCAAGAGCTCTTTCATCTTGCAGGTTATCCAGCAAGATGAAAGAAGAAATAAAAAGAAAGTCATCAGTTATTCAGAAGTCCTTACAGCAAGTCAGCAATTCAAATAAATGAAGTCAGCAAAGACTAATACAGAGTCATCAGTTGTAGCCAGTCCAAGGTCAAAAGAACCAAAATACTGGAGGTATTGCCAACAGCCAAGACAGAATGGTTGAAAGCAACAAAGATGCCAGGGAGCTAATAGGAAATTTATAGGCAGTGGCTTCAGGTCATCAGGTGCTTAATGAATCAGTATTTTGTATTTAACAGATGCTGGGGTGCTGCACAGACCTTGTTTTTTCATTACTGTTCAAAGAGTAGAGGCAAGTTTTCAGTGTCTGCCACCTCCTGTTGGAAAGTGAGTATCAACTGCCATATACCCTAGCCCAGTGATTCTCAACCTGTGGGTCCCCAGATGTTTTGGCCTTAAACTCCCAGAAATCCTAACAGCTGGTGGACTGGCTGGGAATTCTGGGAGTTGTAGGCCAAAACACCTGGGGACCCACAGGTTGAGAACCACTGCCTTAGCCCCTTGGACTCAAGAGGGCCACTATTGTCTGGAGCCATAAATTTCCGGCAGTCTGACTCCACTGTGTCCAATTTCAGAAGGTGAGTTATAGCAACAGAGTTACCATTAGTGAATTGTAGGCACATATGCACATACACAGAACAGCCATACCATAGCTATCAATCATCTCTCCACTACCAATGTGAAACACCTTGGAAAAGAGGATGTATCTTTACTTGCAATTTTACTTCCTACAGTTTAACACTCAGAATCCGACATTCCTTAATTTGTATAGAGTGAACATTGCATATTAAATATGTTGCTGAAATAATTTGAGGGAAAATACATTCCCGTTAAACTCAATATAGAAAGGAAGCATCAGTCCGCCACCATACACGCAAAGAAAAAAGGCTGATGGCAATACCCCCTCCCCCCCCCACACACACACAACCCAGCCAGTTCTTCTCTTGCTCTGTCAGTTTTTCAGTGCACAATATATCACATGCTGCTAGCTGCAGGAGCTCATCCTTCTTGGCCTTCCTCACAGTTAAAGATACTGAAAGAATAGTAGGTGTTCTTCTCTCTCTTTATGCCGATAATCTGTCTGACAAGAAGAAGACTGACAAGCACCTCCCTGGCATACATTTCTGTATAAGGGTGAAAAAGTTCAGTGCACAGTGAGAGCTAGGATTGCTTAAACTGGGTGATGTCTGGGTCAAACGTGAGCTGAGACATGAAATCAGTGACTGGCCTTGGGTAAGCCATTCTCTGCATCTCAGCTTTTGTGTCTGTAATTCAAAGATGCTTAACACAGGTACATCTTTAAAAGCGATTTGTAGATCACTAACATTTATGGAAACCTTATAATATTGTGAACTATTAGATACTAGTATCCATGTAAAGCAGTGACCTCCCACAACGTGTTTCCTCAACTGATGAGGACCAGAAGAAAGTCTTTCCAATAGATCTCAATTATTGGGCAGGCATAGGTTGAGCCTTTGCCTCAAGTATCAAAGTTTAAAAGGGCACTGAAGTTTTTTGTGTTTTTTTTTAAGATCTCATTTTCATGTTAACATCACCAAATAATTAGAGGTAGATTAGGCTGGGTGACCTTGGGTAAATCATGCATTCTCAACCCCAGAAAGCCTTGTGATAGGTTCACCACGTAAAAATTGGAAATTATTTGTAGGCACACAACATGGCTGAAAGACATTGAAATTAACATGACTGTTCACTATACTTTTGAACAAAAAGTGGTCACATCTGGATCTACTTATTTTTAGTGAGATTGTCTAGAATATATAGACATTCAATATTTCCTACCTACTGCAGCAACCATGTCCCCACCTCAGGCTAGATTATACCAATGTGTATTCTTGGATTCTTTTTTCATTAGCATTTAGTACTACAGAGATTATCACTATGGGATTGTTTCCATGTCCTCTTTGGGACAAAAACAATAACTGATTTCATAGAGCTATTTAGAAACTGCTCAAACATTCTCAGGAGATAGTTTTACTAACTTCAGCACCAGCTCCAAAGCAAGATAAATTAATCTACTGGATTTTGTTGCAAATGTATAATAACTCTATTTTGTAGTGCCTGTTTCCTTGGAGGGGAAAGCATATTTGAGTCCTTTCCAGACCTATCTCTATGACATTCATTATGTCGACTTTCTGTGTTTTGTATGTGACATGTAACAGTTCAATGCACAGTGTGAGTAATTAGAGATGTTTAACTACAAAAATCATTGAAATTTGAAAGGATAAAGCATAAATGTGCCCAGAATGGAAGACTAGTATGGTTTAGGATCTGGTGACAGATGTCAGAATTATTGACCTATGGGGAACAGTACATATACACTAGGGCTGGGCGGTTTCGTTCGTTAATTTTGTATATCGATTTTTTTCTCATTAATTTCCCATATACGAAATGATATCAAACTTTTTTCCAAACCCGGAAGTGTATTTTCAAAATCGAAACAGCATGCGCCAAATATTTTTGTATTTCCGTCCATTTCGGAAATACGTAAGATGGCTAGATGCTTGCTGGGAGCTCTCCTCTCTCTCCTCTCCTTAGCCAGTCAGAGCCTGAAAGAGGAGGAGGAGGAGGAGAGGGCGGGGAAGGCGCCGGCTGAGCAAGCGAGCGAGAGGGCGAGCGACCCTCAGCGGGAAGGCGGCCCCGTCCCTCCTTCCTCAACTTTGCGGTGGGTGTGCTTCGGAGGAGCCGGGCCCGACTCGGCGGCAGCGCTTGAGGGCCCGCCAGAGTGAGTGCCTGCCTTCCCTCCTTTCCCTTCCTCTTTTCTTTCTTCTCCTTTCCCTCCTTTTGGTGGAGAGAGAAAGAGAGAGAGAGAGAGAGCCCGCAGGACTCAGGAGGGTGGGACGGAGTTGGGAGCAGCGGGGAGGCTCAGTCTGTTTGCCCTGTGGCTCTTTTCGGCAAGCATTTTCTGCCAAATATTTTTTTTATTATTAAAAATAATAATAATTAAATTTAAAAAATATTGAAAAAATATTTTGTTGATGCTTTGCGCATGCGCAACCGTGGGCGCCATCTTTACAAAATGTTTTGTAAATATTAACGAAATTTCGTAAATACCAAACTTTTTTTTATGGAAAATTTCGGATATATTTTTGAATACAAAACGCTGAGGCACCCTAAAAACGAAACGATATTAGAAACAAATTTTTCCGTTGTTACCCAGGCCTAATATACACTACTAAGCTATAAAATCTGATATATTCCAGAGTGGGAACATGTGCAAAAAAAAAAACCCATACAGTTACACTGAATGTTTCCAATTAGTTTGAAAAATATTAAAAAGGGCACTGAAAAGGATAAAATCCCAGGAAAGATATTCTGGAGTCATGGTAGAAATGATTAAAAACATTAATTGTGCCAATGAAAGATATACTCAACCTGTTAGTGCACATCTGATATATGCTGTTTCACCAGAAGCAACCATGCCAGCAGTATATTATATGCACCAGCCCTGCTCCAGTCACAAGTTCATGTCACCTATATACACACTATAATGAATTGGAAGAACCCGTGTGTGTACACACATGTATGTTCTTCATGGAGAGTGCAAACCCAATCATTTGAAGTAGCCACAGGGGACATCAGAATAAAATTCTGAGTGGTTAGTGTTCTAAGTCCAAATGCCACTTGATTTCCCACCAGAGTTAGATACTGCTTTTGTTATGCTTGCACTGACTAAAAAAGGTGACAAACTGCAAAGTCAGACTAATTTCAGATGTTTCAAGCTCATCAACTCGCATTTTTAATGCTGTTGCTATTTTTCATTCATTTAGATTCTTTTGAGCCGTGGAGTAGAACATCTGTGTAATTGAATCTTTCAGCAGTCTAGTATCTATGGAACAAGGGAAATTTGATTTGGGGGTGGGGTGGGGGAGTATGTGGGGAAGTGAGCTTCCATCGCTGCAACTATTTCAAAAAGTGATATTACCTTCTATTTGTGCATTCTTTCATTTATGTCTTCTTATAACCTAACATTTTGACCTTGGAGTCACACAACACAGTTAATGTCTTTTGATGCCACTTTAACTGTTGTAGGTCCATCTTAGGGATTTCCTGGGATTTGTCATTTAATGAGTACTTTCAATTCTTTGTTAGAAAGCTCTATAGTTCAAGAGGAGCAAACTGAAAGATTCTACATGGCTTTGAAAACTACAGATGTCATAATTAGCCACTGCAGATAAAACAGGACTTCAATAATAGGGCGGTGTGTCTAGCTAATGTCACACTGGGCTGCTTCTCATCCCAATCTGGGATTCTAGCACTTCCAAAAAGCTATTAAAGGCACAGGAACCATCCCTAATTTTCAGTCTGACAGCTGTGTAGACAGATACATTAAAAAAATATAGGATAGTAATTCCCAAGCTCTAGTCCAGGGGTTCTCAACTTGTGGGTCCCAAGATGTTTTGGCCTTCAGCTCCCAGAAATCTTAACATATGGTCAACTGGCTGGGATTTCTGTTGTAGGCCAAAACACCTGGGGACCCACAAGTTAAAAACCACTGCTCTAGTCCTTCAGGGATTTTGGACTTAACTTTTTTGGGCAATGATCAGAGATTTTGGAAGCCGAAGTCCACAACACCTAGAAGGGAAGGGTTTGGGAAACACAGTAATAAGAGAAGAAAAATGGCAATACTGGAATCAAGATGGGCCTGTATCTTGATAGATTTTTCCAGGCAGAAGCAAGAAAGGACTAAATATAAAGCCAGTAAAAGCCAGGCAGTTGAATGTTTACCTCTGTTAAAAACAAAGCAACTTTCTTAGGGTCTAGGCCATTTGTGGCAATGTTCACTCTCATACCTTTAATTTATGCATTGGAAACAATAAACTTTAGTGAGTTTTGCTTACAAAAGCTCTGCCTATTAGAAAGTGAGTGATGAGTTGGTATTAATGAAAGTGAGTATTTTAAAAACACAACCGGGTTTCATTTCATGAGTATTTTACTAGTATTTTTTAAAAAATGCATGTCTGACTTGCTGTTCAGATTTGACACATTAAGTTTGTTTTCTGCTGCACTGGAGACTAGAACATGGATCAATAGATTCAAATTGCAGGAAAAAGATCCTACCTAAACATTAGGGAGACTTTTTTATTATAAGAGCTCTTTGGCAGTGGAATATGCTGCCTCGGAGCATGGTGGAGTCTTCTTCCTTGGAGGTTTTAAAGCAGAAGCTGGATGGCCATCTGTTGGGGTGCTTTTATTCTGTGTTCCTGCATGGCAGGTGGTTGGACTGGATGGCCCTTGTGGTCTCTTTTATGACAATAATGTGCATGGCCCTTAACACACATGCTTGCAGTTGTCCTCAAACTAATAGGCAAAAATCACCAACAGAAACTGGTTGTTGCTTTTCTTACTTTTTCTTTTGAAAGGACGCAGCTACTTTTTTTCCTGAGTGGTCTAGAGAACAGCCCAATTCTTTAGATGTTTAGAATTCCAGATGCATGAATGAATAAATTAAAAAGGTTACATAAGAAAAGCTGTTGGAAAATAACCAGATAATGAGAAGTGTCCTACTTACTGCATTACTAGTGCAAACAGAATTGCTCACTGACTGTTGTTTGATAGGATTTTTCTTTTTTGTTTCTTTTTAGATTTTGATATCTTCATATTGGTTCATGCTTAAAGACATTATTTTAATAATTTTGATACAAACTTTCTGTCATCTTCTGGGATGCCGTGGGAATGTATGCAAAACCTACACAGGACTGTCATGTAAAAATGACAAGGTGTTGATTTCTTAAGATTTATCAAATTGTCCAATTGGTCAATGTAGCTCAGTACTGTCAGGTATGGATAAACTTCCGCTGTCCAGATATTTTGGACTTTAACTCCCAGAAATCCCAGCCAGTTTACTGGCTGTTAGAAATTGAGGGAGTTCAAGTCCGAAATATCAGGAGGAAATAAATTTGCCCATGCCTGGGTTACGTTGTAAATGGCTAACATGTTTCTGGTCCCAGAAAACACTCCTGGAAACTTTGCTTGTCAGCTAGAAATGCTATAACAAAGCAAACAAATAGCTTAAGTAAAGGGTTCAAGTGACTCTGTGATGAATATATATAGTAGGCATGAGCAAAGTTTCGCCTTCCAGGTGTTTTGGACTTCAACTCCCAGACATGCCAGACAGTTTACCAGCTGTTAGGAATTGTGGGAGTTGAAGTCCAAAACACCTGGAGGCCCAAAGTTTGCCTGCGCCTGATATATAGGAACGATGTTGGGCTTATCTTCACAAGGTGCAAATATGCCCTCAAGCAGTTCCAGATCTGACACTCATGCTGAATTCAGGGGTGTTATCTAGATGACCTGGAAGTACATTGGCTCTAGTAGAGTAGCTGTCATCTCCTCCATATTGCTCCTGCTGCTGCTCCTATCTGACCACAGAGCTTTGTTTGAGTACCTCACCATCACAAATGCCTCCACTGATATCAGAATAGGATGCCCACACAACCAGAAATAAAGAAAGGATTGTCCCCCCCCCCCCCGCCTTCCTCTTGGTCACATGGGTATCTCTGCTGATATCAGAATGGGTACTTGAGTGACCAGAAAGAAGGGTCACCCTATTTTGAATTCATCAAAAGCAACCACAACGGTCAAGAACACTGATGGAGGTCCTGCAATCTAAGCCCTGTGGATTACTCAACTGAGGCCCTCTACCTGTAATGCAATCTCCATATTTTCCTACTTCCTTTCACTGTCCTAACCAGCTCTTCTCTCTCGTGTAGACTTCCTCATGATGTCCAGAGTACAATAACCTTAGCTTATTTAGGTTTCAGGTTATTTAGGTTCAGGTTCAAACTACTGCCAGATTTGAAATAAAGTTAAAATAACTTGAGGTCCAAGTTTGCCCATGCCTGGTCTAGGGGCACATTTTTTGATGTCATGGCACACATGATGTCAATTACCTTTGGCATAGATCGCAGGTGAACTAAGCTGATAGAAGCAAGTACAGTACCTTCCCACCTGTACGGGAAGTATTTTAAAATTGATGCTTCACATTAGCACTGAATTTATATTGCTGACTGCTAGGTTCCTTGTTTGACCCAGTTACATATTATAGTTAGAAGATGGAAAGCCCAGCACAGGAGGCAATCATTCCCCCCTCCTTCCAATGCTAGTTTGTGTGTTTGGTTTTTTTTTTAGTTATATTTCACCTGTACAAAGGTGCCCTGAATTTTTGCAGGACTTTGGTTAGAATTTTGTACAGATTCTTGCTGTGGAATTGTAATTTTAATGAGTATTTAAGAGTGGTACAAGGCTAATACAATGCATTGAAAAAGTTAAAGAACTTTAATCAAAGATAAAATTACTGTAAATGTGTTGCAGAATCATTTATGTATTTGTCCTAATATTGAAAATAGACATGTCAAGTCAAAACAGCTATGAAGAATTATGAAGGATTAAATGCCCTAAAGTAATAGATACTAAGGTTCAGTTTAGTTATTCTTCCTAGATTCCAATAACTTAAAGGCCCTGTCAATGTTATAGGTTTATACTTACAAGTAAGACCTTTCTGGTGGCCAGCACAAAACTGTGATAGCATCTACATTGGTTACTGGCATCTTTGGTTAACTAAATACCAAAGCCTAATGGATTACCCTTAGCATGCACAAACATAACTCTGGAAGAAAACTGAATTATTTGGTATAAACTATTATCGCCAAGGGCAAGGTCATACATGAATCTACATTCTTTGACCTGGCATCATTTGCTAATATTGGTTGAGTTGCAATGGAACATGTTGTTGACTATCTTGAAAAACATTAGAGTAAAAATGTCAACTGATATGAATTCTGTTACAGTGTTTTCATATTCACAGTACAGTCATCTCTTCATGCTCTCCACTGATGCATGTGTACTTATAAACCACTCACAAGATGACATGAAACAAACATGAAATTGCTTCATAGCACATCCAAATTATGTGTGGTAACATTATTGCAGCATTCCTTCTTTCAAAATGCCATAGCATCTTGATTTTCTGGCCTTGTGGTGAAATAATGAATTCAGGCCACAATTCACAATAACCCATACTTCCTTTGTATTTTTTTTGAAACTTTGCATGAAATATTTTGTCCCCTCTTACTGCTGCCTATGGCCATGTTCTGGCAGATTTAGGCTGGCATTCCGTTAATGCCATACACTTGTATATTTGTTGTTATGGTCTTTGTAGATATAAGTATTCCATTCATCCCTCTGCAATGGTACAAAATATATCACTGTGTTGCTCTAACAGTCCCAGTCTTTCCACTGGTGATGGAGAGCAAAGGTCTTGCAGAAGCATTGGATTATGTTCCTATATTTAGATCCAGACTGGTGTGATCATCTGCTGAGATCTCTGGAAGACCGTAGTAGATTTGGCAGAATGTGTCCCCATCTGTATTTTTGACAATGGAAAAATAGTCTTCCCTCCTCTCCATCAGCTCAGTATTGTTATTAGAAGGGAACTATGAAATTGGCATGGTGAGTCCTGGGGCTGGTAACAGGGAAGCCACAGTGGTGTTCTGTATATGGAACTCTCAGTTGTCATTCTCATTTTTGTCTGCAATATGCTAGTTCTACCAATCTTCAAAAATCAAACACCATCACTCTTATTTGCAAACTTTGATCTTTCAGTCTTACTTCACAGCAGCTTCCTGTTTTTCCAAAGACAAGAAGAACAGAAAACTTTGATCATCTGACTTCATATTGCCTTGAACCAGAGTCTACCCATGCAGAAATATCTTAAGGGAAAGCACAGCAGTGCCTCAATGACCTTAACTTGAAAGACAGATAGTAACCTACAACCTTAGACACTTCTGTAGGCATAGTGTCTGTTCTTTTGAAGAGCTGCCTTCAGAAGGGAGAGTTTGAATCTTCATCTTAAATTTCTACTTCAGCCATTCACATACCCAATCACTACTTTGTTGCATGTTTGGCAAAAATGTGATTTTGTTTTTGGTATTAATATAAAAATTCCATAATAGTCTTTCCTGGGAGCATAGAAGTTAGCATTTTGCTGTTGGGCTATGCTACTTCGATAAAGAAAAAATCCCAGACAAGTGTGCAGCATAGATTATGACAGCTATAGTTCCAACAATAATATGTATAAACTCATTTCTCTACTCAGTTTGTCCCAGAACTTGGAAAATATGTTTAGAACATTTCATAAGTTCACACTGTTCCACCCAGCTAAAAGTATAATATTCAAGACAGCTATACATAGATGGTAGGATGATGACTCAGCAGCCTGCATTCAAATATGTTTCAAATACCATTGCCTAAAACCCATGATGTCACATAGGGTTTGTTCCCATCCCTCCTTGTTGAGTTCCACTAATAGAAATGATAGATATGCTGTTCGTTAGCAGGGTGAACGCAAATGGTTTAATTTGGGAAAGTTTTCATGCAATCTTGTATTAGTTGGCCACACTGGGAGAAAGTCAAACTTCAGAGATAGAAGGAAGTAGCTAAAATGTTGTGCTTTTTGACTTGAAATCAATGGGGCTTCATGATGTCAAATGTGGGTTGGGTCTCAATCAATCATTTTACAGCAGCTGCCCAGTTAAATGGGAAGGCGGAAAAGATCACATTGCAGAACAATCTAATACAATCGACATATGTGGACCTAGCTGATGAGGTTAGGTTAAGAGACAGATTGTTTATAAAATCTGAAACCAAGAAAAAATGTGAGGAGTGACTCCTATCTTAGAAACAATGCAAGTGGGAGGGGTGATCAAGTATATTTAAAACCTCTTCTTGCTAAAAATATAAATAATTAGCTGGAGAACTGCACTTGAATCTTATGCACTCGAAGGAAAAACTAGAAATTATGCCAGCAATGCCCATATAGATTATTTTGACAGCTGCTGTCCAGTTTACAGAATGTATGTAAGAGACAAGACCCATAAGGTGAATGTATTATTTAATAAATAATTATCTACATGGTTCGCTTGTCTTCACCAGGAGAATTCATTAAGCATCTTGCTAGATGCCAGTTGCATCTCATTCTAACATATGCAGAAGAGTTGACGGTAACATTTAGAGCCCCGGTTCCTCTATGAATGTTTTAAGGAGATGCAATTGTCATTGAGCTAATTGCACAATGAATCCTCTTTTGATCAAGAGAAACACAGTGCATTGGTAATTACTTATTAAATAACATTTGCAGCTAATTGGCCTAACCTCTTGAATATTACTGTCAAGGCAAGCTATTTATTTGACATCATGACATGGCTTCCAATTCTACTGTCATGGGAAGGATATTTTTTTAGACAAGATATTCCTGTCTTCTTCAGTTGGAATAGCAGCTATGGAAAGAGTGGCAATGCAATCTAGTGCAGATTCACTATCCCTAACACATCAGATTAATGATGGCTGGAAGGTTTGCTTTTTTCAGTCATGATTACAGACCTGCAAAGGACCAGCATGGTGTCGTGGTTTGAGTAGTAGTGGACTACTACTTTGGATAACAGAGTTCACATCACTATAGTGATTTGGGCATGTCACACTTTCAACTCCAGAGGGAAACAAAGGTACCCCCCTCTGAACAAATCTTGCCAAGAAATCCCCATGAAATGTTTGTCTTAGGTCACCATACATCAAAAATTACTTGAAGGCACAGAACAATGCAATGTTGTCATAAGGAGACATATGGATATAGTCCATTACAACTGCATTTAATTGACCTTTCCTTTTGAATATTTTTAATCAGATCTCAAAACCAACAAACAGAGTTCATAAGGAACATTATAATATCGTTATCCAAACTTGAAATCTATGCAAATCAAGCCAATTTAGAAAAGCATACTTCATATGCTAACTTTTCTATAGAATGAACATAGATTCTAACTACGTCTGCTTCAAATAGCATATTTCCTTTGTGTCACTTATTGACAGCTGGAAAACAGACAAATTAATTAGTTTGTATTTCAGACTTGTGTTGTTGTAAAATGACATGAGTTGTTCCATCAGATAATATTTCTTGTTTTTTGTGTCAATCTTCTACCACTCATCTGAATAAAAAAAAATTAAGTTACTGTCTCCATGAGAGCATTGTCAATGTGGTATAATAATGTATAATTTTAATTGTCTCTTGCTTTCCATTAAGACAAAAGCTCTGCATTGCACTTTTTGACATCTTCTGTTTTATGTTTTTGTCAGTTTTACACCAGGTAATCAGTCTAGATGTATCCTTAAAAAGTTACAGGCTAGACATAATGTCAGAGAGTTATGAGCTCTCACATAACTCAAATCATACCTGATCAGCAGATTTTCAATTTGACATCACTGTTTGGAATGAGTGATGGATTGGTTTAAGAACTATCTAGACTCAGCAGTAAAAATGACTGAGGACAAGCCTTCAGAGCTGAACATTACATGAAATGTTGTAATACCTCAG
Organism: Anolis sagrei; assembly: GCF_037176765.1. NCBI lineage: Eukaryota > Metazoa > Chordata > Lepidosauria > Squamata > Anolidae > Anolis > Anolis sagrei. The sequence continues at coordinate 52,552,108 of NC_090024.1, read as the reverse complement.
GGGAGAGGTGGGAGGAGGGATGGAGGCCTAGTAGCCCCTTCCTCCTTACTGTCAGCCCCTCCCCTCAACATCTGCGTGCTTTACCCCAAAATTATATTTTCCAAATTCCCACTCCCTCTCTAAACTTTACAGCAGTGGTTCTCAAACTATGGGTCCCCAGGTGTTTTGGCCTACAACTCCCAGGTGTTTTGGCCTACAACAGTTTACCAACTGTTATGATTTCTGGGAGTTAAAGGCCAAAACATCTGGGGACCCACAGGTTGAGAACCACTGCTTTACAGCCTGTACCTTCCCCTCTGTTCTCTTAAAACTTCAGACCTGTTTTTCTGATGTGAGCAGAATTCTGGGAAATGTAGTTTTGGAAGGCTAGCAGAGTATTCAAAAGGCCCCACCCTAAACTACATTTCACAGAATTCTGCTCACAACAGAAGAACGGGGCTACCCATGTTAAAGTCCCAGTGTAGGTGAATCACATGTGCTTAAACTGAAAAAAAAATCAGTGGACTGACTGATTGTTCTGAAACTTGGCAGGCTTGCTGCCCTGCACATGTTGTCTCACTGTGCCACAATTTGAATGGATACATCTTGTAGTTTTTAAAAATAATTTTTAATTTGAATTTTAAAAAATCCTAAAAATTGGTAGATGAATTAATCTTTCTGAAACTTTGCAGGATTGATGATTATCTTATTGTGCAGAAATTCAAGAAGATACCTTTTGTAGTTTTTAAAATTTGTATAAACTTTTTAAAGTTCTTTAAAATTAGTGGATGAATGATAGCCATAAATTGACAGAGAAACCAGCATCACAGTTTTCCCCATTGCTGCTTATGGAACAAATCTTAATGAAGCAATTACAAAGCTTCAGGGATTCGTATTACGAATCAGAAAAGGACCCCCTCTGAGTCTTTACTAGTTGACACGGGGGCCATCCAAATCTCCGAAACGAATTATTAATCAGATTTCTGCTGTTTAGAACACCTCTGCTATCTATATCCCTCTATCTATACACACACTAGAAAGAAGATAACAGTATTGTTCTACTGACAGATGTTATTGGTCATGGTAGAACAATTTATCCCTATTGCTTCCCTTTTTAAATATAGTGTTACAACTCTGAACCTTATCCTATGGGAAGGGGGGAAGGGGGGAGTGGAAAGCAGAGGAAAGCATCCTTAAGAGTGGGGATGTGACCTACCCCAGCAAGGTTCATCTTTGGGGATGGCCAGTCATCCCACAATGTTATGTCTTCCTCTTCTGGCTGTCCTCTGTTTCCTGCCACTGTCTTCAATCAGGAGTTGGGAGAGCACCCAACTCCTGAAAATGAATGCCTCTCTTTGCCTTTGCATGCTGCCTCCTGATTCGGCATTTCCTCCAGCCAGGAGAATGCTACAGGAAGTTTCTGTGGGTGCCAACCACTTTTGGGTAAGTTTTAGGGGTGAAATCAGGGGCTGAGGGGAGGAGATAGATACGTTCACACACCTTGTAGCTCCAGAAGCCCAAAAGTATGAGATGGCTGTGAAGATTGACCCCTGGTATTGTGGAACGCAATACTGGAAGTCAATCCCCACAGGCCCAATACCTCATCACTTTAATTAAGGTCCAGATCTGATGAGGTTTTTAATGAATGCGGAGTAAACTATGAAAACCAATTTACTGCACATTAATTGGCTTTTACCAAAGACATAATTTGGACACCTCTGGTAAAACCAAGCCAGGTATCAGGTTAAAGATCTGTCTGGAAGAGCCCTTTTTGCTCAGTTTTCTCAGTTTCTTTCTTGCCATATACAATTTGAGAAATCTTTCTGACAAGTCTTAAATTAGGACATCATTTGTGAATAATCAATATTCTTCCAATCAATAATTATTGCAGTGTATTTTTTTTGTAATTTTTTCTCCCACTTCAAATTGTTTTTTTCATAATATTCTGAAATAAATTTGTTTTCATTAGTCAAGATATTTCACTTTTTTCTTAACTTCAAAAGTTGCTATTTCCTCAAATTCAGATCATGTTCCTTTGCCAATTTCTCATCAGTACTGATATATCAGCACTACTGTATCCTCCCAGATGGGACACAAAATTAGGATGGCAAAAAAAAAATCTCAGTGGCCAAAGCAATTGATTCGTTGGGACAATTTTGGTGACATTATTTTTTTATTTGTTAAAAGAAAACAAGTACATTGTTCACGAGTCTTCAAATAACTATGTCATTACATGTCAACCTTGTAGGTGAATTGTGCAACAGAATACAGTTCTGTTAAACTAAAATATCCCTTCCAAATGCCTGGGCTTTATTTTAAAGCATTAAACTTCATTTCACCCTCTAGTCCAAAGGTATTCAGCATGGCAACTAGTTCCACAATGTATGCATCCTTCTTTTACTAACACAAATGTATCTGCTTTTAATATTTGTACAATGAAAATCTGTCAGGAACAGTTATTACTTCATGCAGTGAACTAATAAGTGGGTTGTAATGTGAAATTGCAACTTTATGTGTTTTTTTAAAAATAAAATATTAAAACCATATATTCTTCTTGACACAAAGGAGCTAAATTCTGCTAAAGAAAATGTTATCCTTAATGTCTAATATCATAACCTTTTAAAACATACAGAATTCTTAGAACCATGGAGTTGGAAAGGTGCTATGGGTAATTAGAGCCAATTCTCAGCATAGGATCTCCCACTAAAACATTCCCCACCAGGTAGTTTTCCAGCCTTTTTTATTGAAAAATGTTCAGTGTTCAACTAAGGAGACTCAACTGTCTTTCCTGGCAGTTGGTTCCATTGTCAAACAGATGTCATTGTCAAGAATATATTTTTAATGTTCAGTCAAGAATTACATATTTGTAACTTTAACCATTAAACCCATTTCTACCCACTTAGGCCCCTTCCACACAACTGTATAAATTCCACATTGAACTGGATTATATGGCAGTGTGGACTAAGATAACCCAGTTCAAAGCAGGTATTGTGGATTATCTGCCTTGATATTCTGGGTTATATGGCTGTGTGGAATGGCCCTTAGAAACATTTTTCTCTTAATACAGACATTTTCCTTCTTTGCTGCATCATCATTATGATGCCTTATGTTTATAATGGAACTGGAGGAGCCCCCGGTGGCGCAGTGGGTTAAAGCCCTGTGCCGGCAGGACTGAAGACCGACAGGTCGCAGGTTCGAATCCAGGGAGAGGTGGATGACTTCCCTCTATCAACTCCAGCTTCTCGTGCAGGGGCATGAGAGAAGCCTCCCAGAAGGATGATAAAAACATCAAATCATCCGGGCATCCTCTGGGCAACGTCCTTGCAGACGGCCAATTCTCTCACACCAGAAGAGACTTGCAGTTTCTCAAGTTGCTCCTGACACAACAAAAAATATATAATTAACCACAATCCCAAGGTTCTTTCCACATATACTGCCAAGGCAAGTTTTCCCCATCTTATACTTGTGCATTTGGCTTCTATGACTTAAATGTTGAAATTTGTATTTCTTTCTGTTGAATTTCATCTTATTAATTTTAGCTTAGTTTTCTTGTGTATCAATGTCTTTTTAAATGACCTCCTATCTTTCAATGTGTTAGAAAACCATACCAGTTTTATATAATATGAAAATTGATAGAAATTGCTTCCACCTCATCATCTAAAACACCGATAAAAATATTGTAGAATTTCATCGCAGGACAAAATGCCAAGGTACTCCACTTATTTATTTATTTAAAACATTCTCAACCCCTGAGGGTGGGAGGGGGAAGGCATGGTTTTTGGAGGGATGAACTGGGGATCCGAGATGCCTTCAAGGTATCTTTGAATGCTCTTGGTTCCATTGGTTGTGAAGTGTATTTTCATGGATATTTTTGTGCTCTGGCATGGCATGAGGAATTGGCAGTAACAGGTTTATTTCCAGATTTAACATTTCTGGATTTGTGGCAGCAGCTAAATAGAAAAATAATTATAACCTAATGAAATTAATGAAGTTTTACCTTAGAAGGGATTCCTAATAGTGTGGGGAAGGAATTCTGGTAGTAATTCTGGTGGAAGGGAAGAATAACAGATGGTATAGAGGACAGGAAGGCAAGAGACCTATCTTAAGTCAATATTTGAGTAAGCCAAGGCCGGAGCTGGGCTATATGTGGAAGGTTACAAGAGTTGGTGCCAAGAACAAATTGATAATTATTAATCTAAGGAGAAGCAAACATTTGAAGATATGGTATAACAGCGCCACCTCCTGTCTGGTTGAAGTAAATAGCAGACAAATTTGATATACCTTTTTAAATGATCAATTGAGGAAACTAATGTATTGTGAATGTATTGTGAAGGTAATTAAGGAGAATTAATAAGGGAAATGCTTGCTTTGAATAAGTTAAAGATACATATATGAAGATGTGTGGAATCATATAATATGATGTGTGAAGAAATATATGAAGTTATGATTCATTTTAAAGATTCACTTTAATGTAAATCATCTGGGAGCGTGGTCAGATGATGTAAGGGGAGTTGTGGAAAATATAATATTTTGCCAACAAATGTTCTTGCCAACAAATGTTCTTGGCCACGATTCGAGGACAAACTGATTAGATTGTGTAAATGTTAAGTAAATTGTACGCATGTGCGAACTGGATAATTTTGCCTATAAATACTGGGTGTTTTGGGTTAGTGCTTTGTACCACATCAGCCAGATTGAAGCTGAGGTGCCCTTACCCGGGTAAGCATTAAATTCTGTGAACTTGCAAAGCTGTCTCTGTCTCTTCCTTCTTCTTCGATCTCCTGGATTATTGGAAATTGGGGACCCCTCCCCGCTACAAAATGGCGCCCGAACAGGGACTGGAGAACAGGAAGAAGGAAAGGTAAGCTTTTGGGGGCTGATGCCTCTCACTCGGGGGGCCGGACAGGGTGTGGATCAGGGGAGACGAAAAAGGGTACCCATAAGAAAAAATCGCCTCCACTGGCCTGTTCCTTCATCGGCCCCTTGACTGAAGTGCATTGAGAAGTAACAGCTGCAGTTCCAGAAAAAGGGAGAAGCTAGCTTTTTAAGGTATAGGCATTTGTGGATATGCCTGGGGAAACATTTTTGGGGGAACATTTTTTCAAAAGAGGTACTGCAGACCTCAAGAAAGAAAACCCCCTGAGTGTCGCTTGCGCCACAGAAAGCTCACTCTTAGGTTGGAAAAGTGCACTTTTAAAAAGGGAAAAAGTGTTCAGGTTGGGAAAAAGGGAAAATTGTTATGTTGATCCTATGTGTTGTGTATTGTGGAATCTGGCTGTGTCTATATGCATTGTCCCTTCTAGCTGCTTTGCAACCGTATGTTTGTTTCTGTTTTTGTTTTGTTTCTTTGTTAAATGTCAGTATGTTCATTAAGAAAAGAAACTAATGGTTATAGGCTTCCGAGAAAAAGCCAAAAGAAAAAGAAAGAAAAAGAAAGAAATGATGATGAAATGAGAAAAATAATGAAAAAAAAAAGGAAAAGAGAAAAGAAAAATATGTGAAATATGTGTCTGTCTTTTGGGAAAAAAAGGGAAAATGTCTGTATATATTTTCTGGAAAACTTGAATGTGTGTATGGCTAGCCAAGAATGTGTGTAGCTGTTTGTGTTGTGAGAGAAATAATCTTTACAGGTTTCAAATAAAAGGAAAAAGAGGATAATTCAGGAAAAACCTGGAACAATACATATGATGGGGAAAGACCAAGTATGTGGGTAAGAGAAAGTCATCCAAGAAGAAAGTTAAGGTATGTTGAGAATATGTTGAGAAAGCAAGGAAAAAGTAAGTCAGAAGAGCGAAATGGTTAATCACAGGAGAAAAACCAGAGTGTGTGATTACCATGTGGGAAAAGAATTGAAAAGAGAGAGAATGAGAATGTAAAAGAAAGTCATACAGTAGTGATGAAATGTTAGTACAGAAGTAAAGAGGGATTAAAGATAATGAAAGAAGAAAACTGTTGAGATGTGTGAGATTAAGAAGTGTGAGAAGTGAATGATTAGATTCCCTTTTGAGAAAAGAATTGCAGTAAAGAGTAAATGAGTGTATGTATGAAATCAGTTTTGGGATGAATAAGATTGTTGTGTGAGGTTGTGTGAGGTAGTGTGAGGTTGATTGTTTGCAAATGCCTGGTGAGGTTGAAAAGGGAAATTATGTGTTGAGAGTATTCAAGAATGGCCACTTGAATGCCCTCACGGGGAGAGAAGAAATTGGAAAATCTTTTGGGGAAAAAATTGATATTAGTTGTGAAACTGTCTGAGAGAGAAAAAGTAGTGACAATTTGAGATGCATTTAAATTTAGAAGATTTTGTGGGGAGAGCTGTGATAAAGTGAATGTTATGGGGTTGCTTTGCTAAAATACTGAGATGCTTTTTAAGGTTCAAAAATATTAGTAATTGAATTGGTAAAAGGAATAAAGATAAGCTGTTGCAATATGAGGTGGAAGTGAGGAGGATTAAGCATCATGGAAAGAAGTACAGATTTTAAAAATGTTAATTAATTACCTGTTACAGTATCCCCCTGTTTTACCAGAAGATTTAAAGTGGCTGAAAGATCCTGGGGAGTGTGACATCTGAGACAGGAGTGAAAGGGGTCTGCTACTTGATGAATTCCCACTGGTATGAGGAAGTGTCAAATTGTGGATGAGCTAAGCCTGCTTAAAAGAGAGAGAAGACTACACAGCAGAGGACCCTGACTTACAGCAAATAAACTTAAGAGTTGGATGATTGAATAAAGAACTAATTAAACCATACATAAATAAAATAAAAAGACGTACTTCAAAGACTTAAAACATAAGAATAAAGTTGCCCTGAATAGGAGAGAGACTTAGTTTTTGAAACTGCAATCAAGCAAGAAGCAAGAAGAAAGAAGAAAGAAGATTGAATGGACTTTTTGGGTGAAGGGGGTGTAATTGTGGGACTCCTTATTATTTTAGGGTTGATCTGGTTGGGTTACTATTATAAGCATGTTTTATGGGGGAAAGCTTATTCATTTTGGAATGTGGAATACTTATTACCTGATTGTGTTGAGTGTGATTGTCCCAAAGTTAGTGCAGGGAGGATGGGAGCAGAATATATTCCACCAGATGATTCGGGATATAGCAAATGAGACAGAAGCTACTGAATGTTGGATTTGTAGTCATGGGCCTACTTCCCAGCGTGAGGGATGGCCACTTATGGTAGGAACATTATTAAGTCAAAAAGGATGGAGCACTTTAAGGCCTCAAAATTATGAGATGACTGAAACTTTACTTGATCCAGGACAAGCTATAGTAACACATGAAGGGACTTCGCCAGAGGCCCCAGCATGCATTACTTGGGAGAAAGATGAGAGATGGACCCAAGATAGGGACAACCCTCTCCACACACACCAAATAGAACTTGGTCATTATCCCAATTGCAATCTCCTTCTCCATGTATTCAAAACAGAGGCTTCTGAAGACATTAGCCTCCTAGCCCGTTTGGAACACTCAAGAAGGGTAAAAAGATTTGATGGAGTTGTTTCACCAGAATTGGGCACTCACGTTAAACAGGCCCAGGCAAAAGTAGCCAGCAGGGGTCGTGATCCACCAAAGGCTCCTATCAAAGGGCTGCCTCAGGGCCAGGGGGAACCACCTGTTGAAGGGCCACAGCAGAGTAGAGGAGAATCAAATCCTGCAAAAGTGGTAAAAGGGGTGGAAGCCCACCAGGAAGTGCCTAAATCGTTGGTAGCCAAAGGAGGCTTGTCTCAGGGATTGTATTGGATCTGTGGACAATGGGCAGGAAAGATTTTACCGCCTTTTTGGGAAGGTACGTGCACGATTGGTACCCTGATGTTAGCAGATGTGACAATATACCCAGAACAACAATCCCAGGTGACTTGGAGAAGGGAGCGTGAAGAACAGCGTTTGAAAAGAGCTTATGATGAAACACTTGGATATGATCCAGACCAAACTTATTTAAATGAAGGAGAAAGGCTGGGAGCCATCTTGTTCCCTGCTGTGGGCGTAGCTCTAAATATAAAACAGATTCGGAGACTCTCAGCTCAAGTGGAGAGGCTGGCGAACAAAACTGTGGCTGGAATAAGAGCTCTGCAGACGGAAGTTGATTCCTTGGCAGGGGTCCTGATGCAACACAAACTTGCTTTGGACTACCTATTGTCTGTAGAAGGAGGATTATGTTCTTTTCTTAATACCACATGTTGCCACTATATCAACAAATCAGGAGAGGTTGAATCTGATATAAATAAGATACAGAAAGTAGTATCTACCATCAGAATTGGATACGCCCCAAAGGGAGAGAGTGTTTTTGGCTGGTTAACTGCTTGGTTGCCGAATTTCCAATGGTTAAAAGACCTCATCATCATAGGATTTGTTATCTTGATAATTGGTATTCTAATCATGTTCCTACTACCTTGTGTGATTGCTTGCTTAAGAAATATGATTGAAAGAATTGTTACTGCGGCAAATGCCCGACATGGAAGTCAATTGAAACAACTTATGACTATAGAGATAGAAGAGATGCAACAGTTATCCAGGGGAAATAAGGTGATATAATCACACTAAGGGTGTGACTCCGAAAAGTGAAAGTTTTCTTCGTCACAAGATTTTGTGGGGTATGTGGCAGCAGCTAAATAGAAAAATAATTATAACCTAATGAAATTAATGAAGTTTTACCTTAGAAGGGATTCCTAATAGTGTGGGGAAGGAATTCTGGTAGTAATTCTGGTGGAAGGGAAGAATAACAGATGGTATAGAGGACAGGAAGGCAAGAGACCTATCTTAAGTCAATATTTGAGTAAGCCAAGGCCGGAGCTGGGCTATATGTGGAAGGTTACAAGAGTTGGTGCCAAGAACAAATTGATAATTATTAATCTAAGGAGAAGCAAACATTTGAAGATATGGTATAACAGCGCCACCTCCTGTCTGGTTGAAGTAAATAGCAGACAAATTTGATATACCTTTTTAAATGATCAATTGAGGAAACTAATGTATTGTGAATGTATTGTGAAGGTAATTAAGGAGAATTAATAAGGGAAATGCTTGCTTTGAATAAGTTAAAGATACATATATGAAGATGTGTGGAATCATATAATATGATGTGTGAAGAAATATATGAAGTTATGATTCATTTTAAAGATTCACTTTAATGTAAATCATCTGGGAGCGTGGTCAGATGATGTAAGGGGAGTTGTGGAAAATATAATATTTTGCCAACAAATGTTCTTGCCAACAAATGTTCTTGGCCACGATTCGAGGACAAACTGATTAGATTGTGTAAATGTTAAGTAAATTGTACGCATGTGCGAACTGGATAATTTTGCCTATAAATACTGGGTGTTTTGGGTTAGTGCTTTGTACCACATCAGCCAGATTGAAGCTGAGGTGCCCTTACCCGGGTAAGCATTAAATTCTGTGAACTTGCAAAGCTGTCTCTGTCTCTTCCTTCTTCTTCGATCTCCTGGATTATTGGAAATTGGGGACCCCTCCCCGCTACAGATTTTTTTTTCCTGATCATGGTGACCATTTGGGACAAGTAGTCAACTAACTCAATTTATGATTTAATAATTTGACCAAAATACAGATGACCAATTATTTATCCTCTAGTATCCTACAAGTCTTGTGTCTGGTATGAGTCTTTCATTCAAAGGTGATCCCTCATGGCCGTGTATGATTGTCTTAGTGGTGGATCCATAAGTGAATATAGATCCACATGGTCAGTCACAATGAAAGTGGCCACCACAAGAGTTCCTTCCTCTCAGCACATTTCTTCTTTTTGCCTTCTATTTGTGCCTCCGCAGAATCCATAGCACCGCTGGTAATAGCTGACCTCCAGTTATTTATTTATTTATTTATTTATTTCAATTACTTCTACCCCGCCCTTCTCACCCCCGAGGGGGGACTCAGGGCAGCTTACAAACGAAGGCACAAGTCGATGCCTAAATCAATAAACAACAATACATAAAAACAATTTAAACGATTAACAAGTTACAATACTTGAGTGCCAAGAATCCCTGGTTCTTGGTGTTTGTGCTACATTTTTGAAGGTTAGCTTAAAGCCACACATGGCATGGATTTTTTAAAAATAAATAAATAAATTACACTCATGGATGCCAAGCACTTAACAGAAATGAAAAAGAATCTGCTGTCCACAGTGACATCATCTAGGAGAAAAATTGATTTGTGCTATCATTGCAAACCATTTTTATAATAAAGGCCAAACATTTTAATTCATTTCACAAAGGCATTGATGGTAACTGGCAATATAATTCATTCCAAGCAAGATACACCTTTGAAACAGGATTTGTTTTTAGTCACCAACTTCAAAATGATTACTTCTCTCGTACAAAAACATATTTTGAGCAGTTTCTATGAAATGATTTGTTGTGTGACTTGCTTCTCATTTCTGACATGATGTAATTCCAAAGAACAATTGCAAAAACAACAGGGTATTACAAATTACAGCATTCACATATCCATCATATCCACTATCACAATATTTTAATCATGCACTCACCAGCCATGCACTATTACAATATTTTACTCATGGGAGGACTGTGCATGCATCAGAGTGGATAGACGGACCTCAGTTAGATCCCTGACTGTAAAAGAAAATAAAGTTTCTTAAAAACCCAGTAAGATCATAAATATCCCCTCAACTTAGACCTGGATTGAAAGAAAGAAAAAGGAAGTTAAGGAGGTCATGATTTGAAGAGGCTGGAGCTGGGATACTCGGAAAATAAGACAAAAGACCAGGTGAGAAAGAACTAAAAGTAAGCCCTGTGATGGCAGAGGGAGAGGAATGGGGAGTGAAACTGGACAAAATAAAAAAAAACATTGAAAGAGCTAAAGATAAGCGCTGAAGGGCTAAAGAAGGGCAATGATGAAATAAAGGAGCAAGTTAAAGTGATTAATACCTAGCTGGGGGTAATTGAGTCAAAGGTGGAAGAGTATGAAAGAAGATTTAAGAAGGAGGCAGAGGAAACCAGAAAAATCAAAGTTATCACCTTCAAAGTAGTTTCCTACACAGTGATGAAGCCATTCTTTCCATTGTTCATAGCAATGCTGGAAGGCTTCTCTGGAATGCATTTCAGCTTGTTGGTTATGCTTTTCTAGATATTATCCAAAATGCCAAAATGATACCCTTTCAGGTGGTTTTTGAGCTTGCACAGTAAAATGAAATCACAGGGATTGAGATGCAGTGAATAAGGAGGCCAGGGAACCACAGGAATGCTTTTTTTCTGCCAAAAACCAATTGATGGAGACTGCTGTGTGACATGGGGCATTGTCATTGTGCAGTATCCAAAGGTGTGCAATGCCTGGTCACACACGTTCCACCCAATTCCTGAACCTATCAAGGACTTCTCAATAAAAAGTTTGACTTTTTGCTCCTGCCCAGGGAACAGCTCCTTCTGGAATACTAAAGCCTGAATGAATTGAGATTTAGGGCAGAGATGGGCTGCACAAGGCTTTGGGACAGCATAGACAGCACTGGGGCCACCCCTCCCCCCCTCCACCTTATGCTGTGATTCCCAAATCTGTGGTCAACATTTGTGCCACTAAAACTGGCACTTATACAATATGATTGTTATTTTTGCTGTCAAAGTAAGTACCCCAGCTGACCCCTGAACCTACTGCCTCACTTCTTGCCACCCACATTTTCCTCTACCATTGTTTAAAGTAGACTTTAGTGTGGATGGCACATTAAGAAGTAAAATATCTCGAATTTTATATGAAAACCAGCAAATTGGATTTAAATTTCACAAGGAGCTTGAAAGTGATTTATACAGTTGTGCTACAGTATGTCAATATCAACAATATTGGCCATACTGCCCATGAGATGCTTTAAAAGTGTTCTGCATTGCTTCAGAATACCCCCTAGAAAATTTAAAAAGATTAATTAAAAGCAGGCATGGCTTAATTAAGTCTAATGGCAAACTGAAGAAAATCACTGCTATGCAATTTATTTTGCATATACTTTATATAGAAAAGACAAGTAGTGAAAAACAAACCTGTACCAGATAGTGTGTGATAGTCCATGGAGGATTAATTGAAAAAAAGTTACAAGCTGTTCAATGATGGGCATGCTCTAACAATGGTATGTTTCCAACAAAAAATGCACCCTGTTTGAACAAATGTAACTAGAAAGTAGGGGTTTTGAATTTGGCAAAAACTTGTGCTGCTTTCAATGTCCAGTTTTCAGCTGTCCCTCTGTTCTGTTTTTAAGGGAACTTCCTGAATTCAGGAGGTGTTTGTTTTCATGCTGGAAAGATTTGGTCCATTGGCCCTGCAACGATGGCCACCAGATTGTGAAGATTTAACCAATTTGTAATGAAGATACCACCAATTTGTGAAGAAGCCACCAGTTTGTAACAATTTTGTAAAGATGTCACCACTTTGTAAGGGCTTATTAAATTGATAGTGTAGCTAATAGCTAGTGATATTGATTTGGTCTTTCTTCAGTGTGTAGTGTGACTTGGAAAGGATTTGTAACAGAGACCAGGCTTTAAAAGAAATGGTAATAAGTTTATTGAAATGTATCAGAAGCTTGATGGTTTCAATGTTTCTTATCTCTTAGAGACACATGTCTTCAGAGGTTACATTTATAACATTCCTTAAAACAACTCTGGAAAGGACTCTTCCTTATACTAAGCAGGTTTCAAACTTATTTTTCTTCAAACTGTGTTTCTTTCCTTAGTAGATTACTTCAGACACGAGCTTATTCTTTCTTTGTGATATTTCTGTTGCAATAAAGATTCTCGCTGTGTTTCTCTCACCCTTTCTACTCATATACTAACTACTAATATAAATAAGTCAACTCGATTTATCTAAACTACCTAGGCTAAAAGCCAAACCCTTCCTGATTCTCACTACAGTAGAATCAGCCTTATCCTGTAGTTTTTAAACTACAGATTACCTTCCTGGTTCTCACTACTACAGAACCAGCCACTCCTGCAGTTCACAGACTACAGACTGACTGTTTTAAAATGGCTGCCCTGCCAAGTGGCAGTTGGCTCCACCCCTATTTCCATAGCAACCCAGCTCAAAATGAGCTGAGCTGGCTGCCATCCCCCCCAGTTATGCAACTTTAAATACTTACCCTCTCAAACGCCTATCTATAATTATACATAACAGTAGATTAAAATTTACACTTCACCACAGGCCCCAATGGGAAAAATTTAGAGGCTAATTTCTTTGTCATTTTTAGGTCTATCAGCAAGAAACTTGCCTCAGTTATAGGGCACATCTTCTACTGCAAACCTGCCAAGTTTCAGAACACTTCACCAATCCACTATTCTTTTGGAAATTTTTAATTTTTTATCAGAACATATATTGTTTTATAAAACCTACAAGAGGGGATTCTGGGAATTGAGGTCCCAAGGGCATGCTACAAGAGGGGAGGAGAAAGGATTGGACACAGTCAAGCAGGTCTCGAATTGGTTGAGAAAGAAAGTGAGAAACACACACAGAGAAAAACCTCAACTCTCATGTCCCAGGAGGGAGCACAAGACTCCTTCAATGCTTGTGCTGCACAAAGTGCTGCTGGGAAAGCGAGTTACCATTTGCCTCAAACAGGAGTGAGGGGTGGGCTGTGGGAAGGGATGGAGGAGTCTGCTGGGAAAGAAAGCAAAGCAGGAGCCACAACTTTTCTAATTAGCAAGGCTGCCCTGCCCACATGGCGCCACCTCGGACTCTGGTAGAGTGCTGTTCAGCCCCATTGGTTCCCATTATTAGCCCCTATTAACTGAAAACATCTGGCTGCTGCGATCTGTACTGGCTAAGGCTTTGGTTGCCCTGTGCCAGGCTGAGATGGCAAGCAAAGCTATCACCTACATACCTTCACTTTCTGAACCAAGTGCGTAAAACAGGGATGTGCTTGTGCAATTGTCCTGAGTCAGAAGTCCTCAATGAATCTCTGCCCAATCCATCATCCAATCTTCTATTGCCATTATCAAAATTAGAAAGCAACCATAGAGAATCTCTGTATTGCCAGAAATTGCCAAAAGAACACACTGAATCACAGGCTCATTTGCATCCATATAAACACTATACTGCAAGACCAGGTATGAACACTCCTAATAGTTTCAGTTAGAACCATTTAATCAATGAAATTCAGTATCTTACTATTGAATAGTTGCTTCGATGTGTCCACTTTAGCAGAGACTACGAGTAGAATTATATAGAATCATGAAGCTGGAAAGGACCACAAAAGCCATGTAATCCAACCACCTTGCTTTCTAAAACATACAAGAGTGCTTCCAATGGAACTTATTCCACTGTCAAACAGGTTTTACCATCAAGAGCTTCCTAGTGTTCATTTTTTTCATAATTTGAAGCCATTGATTCATGTTCTGGCCTCTGGAGAGAGAGAAAACAAGCTTCCTATTTAATTTACATGGCAGCTTTTTCAAAAAATTAAAGATTACTATCATATGTCTTCTCTAAGTTGTATATGCAGCTCCCTAAACTGTTACTCATAGGACTTTGTTTCCAGACCTTCAGACTTCTCAATATCCTTCCTGAACTTAGAGGTCTAGAATTTGACATAGTATACTAGGTAAGGTCTGATGTGGAGGGGCAAACCTTCAAACTTCTCAATATCATTCCTGAACTTAGTTGTCTAGAATTTGACATAGTATACTAGGTAAGGTCTGATGTGGAGTGGGGCAGAGGTAGAGACAGACAGATATACAGGCAATTACTTCACACAATCTGGATGTTGTAATCTTCGAGCTGCATTTGCTAAAGACTATTAATTTATATTTAACTTGTGGTCTACTAAGACCCCTGGATTCTTTCCCTATGTACTGCTGACAAGCCAGATGTTAGGCTTAGTGCCTCCTCTTCATTGCTGCTACCAGGCAACACTCTCAGCCAGACACCATGTTGTGAACAAGCAGGAAATTTGCCTGATATTGACAGCAGTGCTTAGTGGAGCTGTGCCTCCTATACTAGAAGCTGCCAGCACCACTATCAAAATTATGCCGTATTGACACCAACAGTATAGAGAATTGTTGACACATAAAAGCTGCCACAATTAAGACAGTTGCACTGGGAAGACCAAGCATGAAGTTCATTTTTTTTCTTTTGAATCATTCCAGTTTTAAAAACATGAATGTTTATTACAAGGCGATCAATAAAACCTTACCCAATTTAAGTGGCTTGATCTGAGGATGAAATCTACCTGCATTGGAGCTAAAGAAACCATGCAAAGGGCAGGTGGGGGGGGGGGAGGATATGAAACATGCATAGTATATGCTTCACACAAAGGAAAACTTTTTATAAGGGATAAAATATCTGAATCTCTAAGTTAGAAGGAACTGTATCTTAAATGTCACATTTAATTGGGAAATTTATGCATGCTTTTATTAAAATATTTTTTGATTTATTGACCACAATGCTCCTGTTGATCAAATTGTGTTAACATAAGATTTAATAGAACAAAGAATACAATCTTTATTTGCTGGTTTCTGAAACACAGAATAAAATATATGCAACAAACACATCATCTTTTATTCTAGGACATTTTCCCAAATGTTAGAAGGATTGTAATCATTTCCTTGGCAACCACTTTTACTTTGATGAGGCTGCCATAGTATTTTTCCTTCCATTTATATAAGTCTAGTCTTTCAGTAATAACTCTGGGTTTTTTCTTTAGCTTTCTTCATATTAAAAAGTAAAACACTACTGGTAACTCATCGACAATTCTGATCATTAGCTTTAGCCAATCACTGTCCCCAGACAGATAGGAACGTAGCCAGAAAGTGCTAGGAACAAATATGAAAACTAGTCTCTTTACTCGATTTTTTTTCAGTATTTCAGACATACTTCTGTCAGTCATTCTCCATTGGGAAAAGGTTTGGGTAGAGAAGTGCAGAATTACTGCTTAGAGAAATTTCTGCAGATTTCTCTTTTCTGTCACTTTCAGACAGGGTGAACTATGGCTATTCAGTACTATATTGTCATACAAATCAAGCCATATAGATTAGGTCAGAGGATAATGTTCTTCCTGCACATTCAGATTAAGGAAAAGAGCTATATGATTCTCTGTCACTTCCCCCGTTGTCTACTAATATTGACATGGACAGCTTGGAAGGGATGTCATGCTGAAAGGTTAAGTTGTGAGGATAGAATTTGGTTACTGCATGGTCATATCAAAATTCCAGCCTCCACAATAACCAAAAGAGTAGGTTGTATGATGGCATAAAGTTCACCAAATGACTTATATTATGCACTTTCTATAATTTCTAATGACTATTAAAGCATTATTCAGTATGGATGAAAATTCATTAAGCCCAATCTCTCCATCCCTGGTTCAGTCACTACCCATATATGGAGGGTGAGAATCTAAAGCAAAACGTCTCTAGTATCTCTGGAAATTCATTTCCTGAGCAAGAACTCTGATTTTCCTGGCTTCTAATTTGTGTAAGAAACTTTCATAAACAGGCTTTCTACTTTAGACTTATCTCCACAAGCAGAAGTTGTGACATATGAGCTCGAGCTACTACACTGAATCAACATGCTATAGCTATGATTTAATAGGGACCACCGAATGCAGTGCCCAAATGCAAATCAAGGAACATGAAAGGCATTGCAGATTATTTCAACCAGAGAAGTCAGCCATAACAGAGCACCTGATGAACCAACCTGGACACAGCATATTATTTGAGAACACAGAAATGTTGTACCACTCTAACAAATACCATGTCAGACTACAAAGAAAAGCCACTGAAATCCACAAGCATGTGGACAATTTCAACAGAAAGGAAGAAACCATGAATATGACCAAAATCTGGCTACTAGTATTAAAAAAACTGTAAAATCATAACAGTAAATAAAGAACAACATTCAAAAAGAGTGGAACTCCAGTCAAGAAACAATCAGGGACAGGTAATCACCTTCCCCACGCGGTAAGAAGTCACACCTTGAAAACTGCTAGGCCATTAAATGCTAATCAAGGTGACCAATTGAAACACACACCTACCTTCAACAGACAAGAGATCTTTTCCCACCCTGGGTATTCCACAGATATAGAAACTAGGCCTGGGTAACAACGGAAAAAAATTGTTTCTAAAATCGATTTGTATTTGGGGGGTTTTTTTGTTTCGATATTTAAAATAATTACAAAATTTTCCTTTTAAAAAGTTTGATATTTACGAAATTTCGTAAATGGTAAAAAATTAACGAATCGATTTCCGAAACAATAACGAATCGATTCGTTAATGGCGGACGCGACCGCGAAATACGCTAAAAAACCTCCAAAACCTTCTGAAGCTTCCCTCTCCCTCTGTTGTTGACTGTTGGTGTGATATTATAATTTTTTTTCACTAATTAAACCATAAAACTGACCCAGACATGCGGAAATAATAACGAAACGACCTCAAAACAATAACGAAACGAATACAATATTAAAATACGAAGCATTTACAAAACGTTTTTGAAAATTCATTTTTTTAATAATTGCTCCAGAATGGTTCGTTATCGTTTTGTAATTGAAAAAATTAACGAATTATTAACGAATTACGAATTAACGAAACGAAACTGCCCAGCCCTAATAGAAACCCCATTTTCCTAGTTTCCAACAGACCTACAACTTCTGAGGATGCCTGCCATAGATGCAGTGAAATGGCAGAAGAGAATGCTTCTGGAAACATGACCATACAGCCCAAAAAACTTACAACAACCCCCTTGATTCCGGCCATGAAAGCCTTCAACAATAAATATGACTGAATAGTTCCTTCCTCCCCCAATATTTTATATATGTGTTTTATTGATTATGTTGTTACACATTTAAGGTCCTGGTGCAGTAGCATCCTGTATTCCATTTGTCTGTGTAATTTCCATGTCAGAAGTGTCAAAAGTACAATGCAGACTTTATTCTAGGCATTAAACGAACTATCCAAGGTGCTGAACCTACCCTGTAGCTAGATTTCAGCACCTTAGGAATAAAACCCAATTCAATGGTGTTTGAAGAAAATATGTCAGTCATAGTATCTCTCTGGTCTTTTAACTTGCAGTACTGAGGCCTTTCATTTTTTAAAAAAATTGGAGTTGCTACTGTTAGTGCCAGAGAAATACAGTATATAAGAGTGGGCAGCTACAGAAACCACTCCCTGGTCCATATTTCTGTCCTTTTCCACTTTGCAAGCTTGCTAGGGATCTTGCCAAAACGGTAGTAGTGGGCAGAGGGCGTACATCCATGGTGATAATTGAGGAGATATCCAACCTGGCAACAAATTTAATCAGCTTTTTACTACTAGTAGTAGTTTTGCCACAAAACTTTCCTAGCAGGAAAAAAAGAGGACAACAACATTTTATTTTGGTCCATAGACCCATCGGTAAAGCAGGAAAAAAGAGGACTATGTAAAACATATGAACAAATCGAAGGATTATCATTAATACTTTATAAATAGATTAAAATAACAGTAAAAACTGAACTCTAGAGTCATAATACTGTCTTTGACAACATCTGAGGAGGCACTTAATGTACCTGCCATGCAAAGGACACATTTTACAGTATTATAAAAAGGATTAGTTTCTCTGACAGCATGTCAAAAATGTGATGGCTTAGACAAAAAGCTTTGGATTACAATATTAGGGAAATCAAAGAGCATGGACGGCAACATATGGCTTTTGTTTTATAAGAACAGAAACAAGCTTATTTCATTTGAACTGCAAGAGAATGAAGGCCAGTATGAAGCAGAGAGGAGATAAACCACTTGAAAGAAAATCTATTTCTCTATCCAAGCTAAATGCTTCTTGTAAACATCTTAATGGGAATTCCAACCCAATTTGAACTTTACAAAATATCTCTCTATAAGTTCACACATGTGCATAGGATTAAATTGAGAGAAGGAGCAGAGCAGAGCCTGCTCCTGATGCTACATATCCCACAAACCCCTCCAAAACTCAGTGCAGAAATCTGTCACTTTATATTAATTATTGTGGCTCAACATTAGAAAACATAATTGCACTTTGTGTGTTCTAATGCTTTTAGTAGTCTACATCGAACAAATATCCAGTATGTACAACAGTGTCTTGTAGTGTAGAGAGCAGTAATATTTCAGAGAATCATAGAGCTGGAAGAGACCACAAGGGCCACCCAGTCCAACTCTCTGCCACACAGGAACACACAATCAAGGCATTCCTGACAGATGGCCATCTAGCTTCTGTTCAAAAACCTTCAGATTGGGTTTTAAGCAGAAGCTTAAAATGGAATGGGGAAATAAGAACAGTCTGTGTGCCTTTTAAAACAAGTTGTATCTTGATGTAAGGAGACTTCTAAATTGGCAATGCTTCTTGGAGACACAGAGATGGGATAGTAATGAGAGGAACAGCAAGATCCCAAAGCGAAGCAAGATATTGGGCATGAGAAATCAGACTCACTTGGCCAAATTTTGCACTCTGGAACCAGGAGGAGGAGGAAGAGGAGGAGGAGGAGGGAAAAAGGAGATGAAAAGTGGGGCTTTCCCACTACACTATTATAGTGCTAGGAATTCACATTATCTTCCATAGATCCATCTTATGGAATTGTGAGGTACTTCAAATTATCAGCTAGAGAGCTCTAGATTATCCTCATACTACACTGTTCAAAACTCCACTGGTTGCAGCTATGGCAGGAAATTATAGTAAATATTTTGGGGCAAAGGTATGCTCAATTGTATACCAAAGAGCTCTCGACATTGCTGCACAAAATGATCTAATGAACATAGCGCAAGCTAGAGCCACTCCATACCTGGCCAAATTTAAATGTAATGTGGGCATGGAACATTACCTCTCTTTTATACTTCCACTTTATATTAGAAAATTTTTTACCCGGGCTAGATTTGAGCAGCTCGACATTAAGTCCAAGTTGGGACGACATCAGAATATTCCCTACACGAGGAGAACCTGTGGGTGTCGTGAGGTAGATGCAGAAGTGGAGGACTCAGAACATTTTTTCTTAAAATGTCCCTACTACAACAGGATCCGGTCTTACTACCTAGAGCCTCTGCTGGAGAATCATACTTATTCAGAGAATAAGGAGAAATTGCACATCCTCCTTCAGGGCTCAGATAAAAACTCTATTTTAAAATTGACCCTTTTTATCCAAAAAGCGCTGGCCATCCGTGAGAAGATGGAAGCAGAGAGAGGCGACCTTGCTGCCATCAACAAAACTCAAACTTAAAAACTTAATATGGACACGCCACTAGTTTTACCTACCCATGCCCCCCACTCTAACCCTATTTTAAGGAATTAAACAATTTTAATCTTTTAACCTTTTTATCTCGTAGTTGCTCAATTATTTAGGAGTGGGTTGACAGGCCAGTAGGCCATGATGCCTCGTATTCATATATGGTTTTACTGTATGTGTATGTTTTGTATGTTTTGATATGGTCAAAATTGACTAATCAATAAAGAATTGTATTGTATAGTAAATATGTAGTGTGAAATGATCCAGTGATGTCCAACCCTTTTGCAAGGTTCTTATTGCACACACCCACACACACTCCCACCTCAGGAAGCTTTTATGCTGTATTTAGGATTGTATATTTCCCACATCATGTTGGTTGATATTGAGAGATCATTCCAAGTTAGTTTACTCATAAAAAGGAGGAAGGAAAACTTTGGGGATAATGACCCCATGATACCATATGGGCATAGCAGAAAAGTATGAAAAACCTCACAACCTCTGAGGATGCTTCCTACAGATGCAGGCCAAACGTCAGGAGAGAATGCTTCTAAAACATGGCCATACAGCCCGAAAAACCTACAACATCCCAGTGATTCTGGCCATGAAAGCCTTTGACAATACATAGTATAAAAAAGCATACGCATAAATTTTTCAAAAATACATTGTGTCAAACACTTATATGGGTAAGTAATTTCGGATACTGGTAAGAAGAGGCAGTACATCTTATTCAGTCAATGACTTCTAGTGATCTGATGGCTCCTGTTGGAAGACTGGAAATAAAACTGATGAACGGCAGAAAGTTTGAAAAAGATAGTGGGAGGAGTCAAAGAAGTAGAACACACTTTTGTCAACGGCAGAATAACACTAGAAATGGCATCCTCTGTGACAGAGCAAGCTCATGTGGGATTTTAAAAACACACTTACAAAAGGAACTGAAGCTAAACAGAGTTATTCTGGAATTAAAATACTGGCAGTTATGATGTGTACAAAAGCTGGTTCAGTTGGATGTAAGAGTGAGTCATCTGAGATGAAAAAATGAGAAAGCGCAAAAAACTGTGATCCACCCCTTGAAACACCACATTTCTTTGGCATGGATTCCCCTTGCGGGAAAGCACAGTACAAAATGCTTCAAACATTATATGGAAGCTTTCACTTCTGTTTAGAGATTTGTCATAACTTGATGCTCTGACTTAATGAGAGACATTCAGATGCTGCTGGTTGTCACAGCCATTGACATCAAAACCTCCCATCATCAAATGGTTCAAAGACTGTGTGAAACAGTTTTAAATAAGAGAAATTTCTTATTTATTTTATGAGCTCAAGACATGTAAGAGGGTATCCTCATTCCTGTGACAGATATCTGGACTGGTACTGAAGCTCAGCTTTGATTTAGATTGTCCCCCATAGACATGCCTTTGTTTGCATTTTGATCTACTTGTCATAAAACCTATCACTGATCTACTTGTCATAAAACCTATCACAATTATAGAGCACATAGGTTTCCTCAGCAATCTAAAAACTACCCTGCTGCAGCTACTCATTTGCCCTAAAGCTTTAGAATTTCCCCCCTTTAATAACTGATCATATCTAGCATTTCTCAGCTTCCCCACTCCTACACATTTACTCTTTTCCATGGGAGAAAACTGTAGCCAGTTGAAAACATCAATATGCATATCATGAATATTAATTCAAATGTAATTCTCCATGGAAGAGCATGAATATAGCAAAGTTATATTCTTGTTTTTAAATGGGGCTGAAAATGTACTTTAATTAACATGGCTTATGCTCACCAAGTAACCCTGATTTTGATGAGCTTTGTTTACAGCATCCATTGCTTTACTAAACAGACAGGCTACTTTAAAAATAAAAAAAAACCTAATTTCCTCCACACTGTCTTGTGTCTCAGGAAATATATACACATTTCTGTCTTAAAACTAATTATTAAAGGTCATGTAGTACACAACCATTCAAAATCCTGTTCAGCCATTTAATTCAGTGATTTAATGGAACTGCTTATTTCTCCATGTTAAAATGAGATGGAGGGTTAGGGGTGAAGCTACAAGGAAGACGATTCCCTTCCAAATGGGGTGGGGGGGGATTCAAATAAATGTTCTATTGGTTCTCAAATGTATAATGTTCCACAGATGAGGTCCTCAAGCAGGTGGAAAGCAGGGGCATCTGTGGTGCAACAGGGCAAGTTTGGAAGGCAGTGGAAGACACCATTGCTCCATGCCCCACATCACTCCTTTCCCCATCCCACAGAGGGAAGCGTCACCTCCCAGCTTTCTCCTGCTTGTCCCATGATAACACAGGAAGCCACCCATGTTCTCAAGGCTCTGTCCTAGGACACTGCCAGGACACTGGGAGGACACTGATGGGATCCGACAGGCTCCATCCCCCCCAGTGTCCTGGCAGCATCTGAGGACCCTGAAAAAGTCAAATATGATGAAGTTCAAAGACAGAATCAAATTCATTCACCCACAGAACCCTTATATTGTTAGTATCCAAATTCCCTTGGTAATTTTACACTCACATTTATTTTTTTATGCTTAAACTATATTTCTAATTGGAAATATGGACAATGAAAGGATATTTCACTGGAGGAGCAGACTTTTTCTTTGGGAACTATGGGTCCATTTTATTCCTCTGCCCTGATCAACTTCAAACGAGATTCAGGGTTACCAAGTCAGAAGCTGTGGAAGCAAGAAGTATCTGGTGCCAAAGCAGGTCAAGGCCACGTATTTAATTAATACCTCGGAGGTACCTCAGCATCTTCTACCAGTCTTGAACACAGCAAACCAACTTAGAGGATTAAGTGGCACACATTGTCCCATCTTTCAGTGATATACCATCAGTGTTTCTTTTCTCTGGTCTGCGTTAAGCACCTCCCTCATTCAGTGTAATGCAAAGGAAATCTATGCAACCAAGAACCATGTTATCTGGGATTACAATTGAAGATTTGGAAACTGCAGATGGTGAAGAAAGCTGCTCCAGGGGCAGTGTCAGAGTTTAGTTACTAGGAGCATATTACAGTGACACTTTCAAAACTATTTTGGTTTTCCGTTCATTTCTGGTCTATTTTGAAGTGCTAGGTCTGTCAGTGCTAGCCCAGTTGTAAATGGTCTTGGCCCAGTGTATTTGAAGAATCATTGGTTTCCTTGTGTGTGTGACAATTAAGATATTTGGAGGGCGCATGAAGCTATGGCTCACTTTTAATAGAGGTCAGTTTGATGAGATAAACTCATTCTATAAAGTAGTATACCACCAGTAGCATTCATTGCCTTCTTTCTCCTTCACCTCCTTCTCCTTTTTGCTCTGCTTTTTCAATTAATAATAATAATAATAATAATTTTATTTCTTACCCGCCTCTCCTCATGGCTCAAGGCAGGTTACAGAATAATTAAACACATAGATAATGTAAAAATACCACAAATACATTTATTAAAATGTATTTCTATAAAAGATACATATTTAAATGTATTTCTATAAAATACATATTAAAATACATAAAACAGATTGAACAAAGGACACGAATACTAAAATTCATGTTTAAAAACTTATCTCTTCAGGTACCCAATTTTAAAATATGTGAGTACATGTACCCTCAAGTTGTTGTCTGACTTACAGAAACCTCATGAATTTTATAGGGGTTTTTAAGGCTAGGAAACTCTGATGCGGTTTTACCGGTTTCTTCCTCTGAAATAGCACCTACAGCACTTGGTATTTGTTGGCCATCTTCCACCCACGTACTAACTAGAGGTGCTTAGCTTTCTAGATCAGATGGGATCTCATGCCTTTAGGGCTCAACTGTATAAAAATTATAAAATATTTAACGTAATAGAAAGCTCTATGGCTATACATATTGGGACTGCACAGGAACTCTCAAGCAGAGAATTCAAGCATCCAATCAAACTGTAAAATCTTTAGGGTGGAGCTATGACAGTTAATGTGTTATTACTATAACTATGCAGCACCTCAGTATAAATTAACTTATATTCCAAACATTTTAAATAATGCCCCTGGTTTAACCGATCTTTGCCTAATTGCTAGTGCATTATAGTGACCTCCCGATTGTTTTTTTTTTTACCACATCCACCATCTTTCCACATTTAACCTGCTGCAGTTTTTCTTCTTCCTACTCCATTTGTCTATGTGTTTGACTCTGCACAAGTAATCTGTACATAATGTATGTTTTACAAAAAAGAATGAGCGCATTTCTCTTCATGATCAGACCATATGTGAGGAGAAACCATTGTTCATCTTGTGTTTTGCCAGTCTGATTACTTCACTTGGGATATCTAGTATGAACTCCAAGAGAAGAACACTCTCTCCTGTGACAAGTGCAATAGTCCTGTGTCAATCACTTGGATTTAATTTATTGTCATTGTGGAAGTATGGGAAACATTATCCCTGATGTAAGAAGTCAACCTTTTAAAAACATTTTTTGTGATTAAAAAAGGTATACAATTGTTTTAATAATAGTTGAATTATTAAACAATATAAATCTGTGCAATTCTGCATTGTGTTTGTTGTCTCCCTTACAGTTCCTCAATATGTGCAGCTGAGTATGTGAAAAGAGGAATGCTTTGCAGTCTTTTTGATGTTACCTTGAAAGACGAGATTCTTCTCTAGAAAATATACTTAGAAACAAACAAACAAACTGAAGACTTCTGACCTGATTTGTTGAAGTTAGGGTAAAGAGATACTATTTTCAACAGTTAAATGAGACTTGCTGACAAACAAGGACAACTCAAAATCAAAAACTGTATAAAACCCCAAGGCTAAGTGAATAGCTCTTCTTAAAAATAGTCTCACAGAAGGTCCCAAAAAAGTTCATGCTGTTGTCACCATTGACTCTACAGTCCCCACACCTAAAAAAGGAAAGGATTTCAAATGAATAACAATTCTGGGTTGTGAGTTGCCAATTTTCCCATGAAAATCCCAAAAGATTTGCATTACTTCACATGTTCATCATAATGAGTGACTAACTGGTTATTTCCTCAAACCAACCAATAACAGAGATTCTTTGATCAGTGTACAAATAGTATATGATGTAAAAAAAAAAAACCACTGATAAGGCAGCACATCATAAAACCAAGAAAAACTAACAACAAAAATAACAATACTTCTGCATAGTTTATAGAATAACATGTTTAGTAAAAATGATAAGAGAGCATGATTTTTATTTGCTCTAATCCAATGCACATTAGTATGTACAATGTACCCTATATGTGTGTGTATACTTTAATCTTGCATAATCTGACTCGTTGCAAGAGTAAATTGGATCATTAAATTGAGTAAGTTTTCAGTTTTATTCCAGAAGATTGGGTGATTAACATGTTTAGCTGCAAACTAAAGGTTCAAGACTTCAAAGAAGAGACCAGTAGCCAAGTCACAATGTAACCAAAGGACAAAGAGTCATGTTGACTAGGGTAAGTTAATAGCTAGCGTTCTAGGAAGATTTGTGAAAAAGCTGGGCAGCCAGATCATTCATGGCACGTGCTACTACTATCACAATAGGCTGAATTCCACACTATGAGCTTCTACATAGAAGTATCAGCTTTGGCTATATTTGCAGCTTTTAATTTCAGCCTGCTTCTCTCTTCCCGCCCATTATTGGACCCAGGGTGCATTAAACTGTATTGGAGTTTGTGGTAATGAGCAACAAAGTAAGACATCCTCAATGCACTCATAGCACTTCAGAAGATCTCATTCAGATGCTTCATATAACAATTGAATGACATTAGAGACAGGATACAGAGCACACACACCCCCCCACCCCATATCCATGAATGATAAATTCCTGGACTTAACACAGAAAACAGGAATCTATAAATAATAGTGAACCCTAGTGAAGCAAAAGACGTCTGCTGGAAGTTACAATAGCATTTCACTGGAAGACTTGCTAGGTTCTCCAACAAGACTGCATGGCAATTTCTGGTAGAAGCATACCATAGAATGACTTGGAGGGCCTAAAAAATTCCTAGAGTGAGTGAGTAGGTGACACCATGAGTATCAAACCCCTGGAGTAGAAGGGTCTCACTGTACTTCCGTGTGAAAGATATGGAGTACCAATCTCATCTTGTGTTTCCTATATTTAAAAGTGGGCATGAGAAGCAGTTGGATTATGAATATCTGTGATATTGTAGTAAAATCGGGCTTTGCTTTAACATTTAAGCTTATGCATTATCTCTTTTATGTTATTGCTTCCTATTCATATATGCTATGCACATGCCCTATGAAATTCCCTTAATAGGGGCCATTAAACTGGAGAAAGGGAAATGGGCAATTCTGTTCTGAAGCTATGCTCCTGTTAAAAATGAACTTCATAGTCACCTAATTAATTCATGAGGGGATTTACCCCTCCTGTTTTTGATATATAACCAGGTATTTTAAGCACTTGTCATTGTCTCTTTCCTTGACTATAGGCTGTGCAGATTTTATAGAGACATTTTATTGTCTAATGAAATAAATGCAAGTTCGAGACTGATACATTATTTATGAAGAATCAACATTAGCTACAAGAAACATGAGAAAAAAACATCATTTCAATAAAAATATGCTTATTCTTTTATTTTATATGCATATAACCTCCTGTTCAATCACATTTGACCATTCACATTCAAACTGAAAAGAAGTATTATAATTGTAAGAGCATGGCATTTAATATGAGTACTTTTATAGAGTGAGAATATAAAAATACTTCAATAAGTTGTTAATTTATGACAGTTCTGTTCTTGATTCTAGAAACAACAGCTTCATGATTTCTTTCATAAAGAGCCTCTCTCAATTCTGAAATAAGTGGTTTGCAAATTAATGGAATCTGATCTTAGGCACCTTTAAATTTAACAGTTTTGCACCCCATCAAATGTCATAGCAAGTGTTTTAAGTGTTAAGTGTAACAAGTCTCCTTGGCCTACTTTTGTTTTATAATGAAACAGATTAACACAGTTCATGTTATCTTACAGCCAACTTGGCTATTATTGCATGTTTCTATCCTTGTCTTCATAACTTGTTCAAGTAATGCCTGTTTTCATACAATCACAGGATTGAAATGATCCCAAGAGCCATCTACTCTAGCCCTATGCCATTCAGAAATAAAAAGTATAGTGCCCAGTTTTACAGGGAATAGGGGTATAGGGTCCCCAGAAAAGTGATTTTTTTAATGAGAGAATTAATCCCTGAGAATCTATATAGTTCTCCAGGGAGACTCTACAATCAACTTCTCCTGACCACAGTATTGTCCTGGAGGATCCAGAGATTCCTAGTGAATCTCTAGAAACATTTAGGTGCTTCAGGGTGACTCTATGATCAATTTCTGGCGGAATTTGACCACAGAATTGACCATGAGATTTCTAGAAAGAATATATTAATAGATTATGTGAATAATCAAGAATATAACTAAAGCATGCCAATTTTTGTTTGAAGAGCTCAAAAGAAAGGGTATCTCAGGTAGTCTATTCCTCTTGAACAGCTCTTGCAGTCAATACATGTCTAAGTGGAATCTGCTCTCTTTTAATTTGTACCAATTGATTCATGCTCTATTGCATCAGAAAACAAGTTTGCTTTATCTTCTACCAAACATTGGTTAGATGCCATACTTGCTTTGGGTATAGCATGACCTTGCCAACAAATATAACCCTTCCACACAGGGACAAAAGGTGGTTAGAACTAGCTTAAAAATGGAGGTTCTGAGCTGTGTTGTGTCCATAGAAGACCTCCCTAATCCACATGGCCAGCCTGATATCCAGCCATGCTGAAGCCAGTTCAACAGATTTTGGTATGGGCTCCTTTTCCCTTCCCCCTAGCAAACTCCAAACTACAAAAAAATTCTCTTATCATCATTGCTGCTCAGCTTGTATCTTCCTCATTCTGGAAGCAAAGGAGCTTGGAAAGAGTCACCCCTTCCCTCTTCTGAAGCTCTCTTACTTCCAGAAGGATGAAGGAAAAGGAAGGGCATATCCTGGAGAGCTGGTAAGGGAGGATTTTCTGTAGTTTAAGGTGGAGGGGTGCTGGGAAAGAGGAATGCACTGTCATTCCACCTTCCCAGTTTGCCTAAGCCCAGGGTGTACAGGATGGCTGTGGGGATATGACTTTGGATCCCACATGGGGATCTGAAATGGATTTTCTTGGATGTTTCACTCTTTTACTGTTGTTATTTTTTAATTCAGAATCAAGACAGATTAAAGACTTCATCACACTAGAGCAGGGGTCCTCAAACCAAGGCCCAGGGACCAGATATGGCCCTCCAAGGTCATTTACCCGGCCCTTGCTCAGGGTCAACCTAAGTCTGAAACAACTTGAAAGCACACAACAACAACAACAACAACAACAACAACAACAACAACAATCCTATCTCATCAGCCAAAAGCAGGCCCACACTTCCCATTGAAATATTAATAAGTTTATATTTGTTAAAATTGTTCTTCATTGTAATTATTGTATTGTTTTAAAATGTTTTTGCACTACAAATCAGATATGTGCAGTGTGCATAGGAATGCATTCATATTTTTTTTCAAATTATAATCTGGCCCTCCAACAGTTTGAGAGACTGTGATCTGGCCCTCTGTTTAAAATGTTTGTGGACCCCTGCAGTAGAGCATCTATCCACTTTAAATCCAGAATTCTCCACTTGCTGCCACCTGCAGAATTCTTGAGTTTGTAGTTTAGTGAGGCACAGAACCTCTCTGGCTGAGCATTTTAAAGATCCTCCTCTAGGCTACTAGTCCCAGAATTCTGCAGGAGACAGCAACCAGATTTAAAGTGGATAGATGTTTGAGTGTGATGAAGTGACTTACCCTATGTTTAATTGCATTAGCCTGTTCCATCATGTGGATGCACCAGGCTAGTGTGATTCATACACTGAAATATTTAGTGTAGGCAGGGCCAAGGTAATATTTAGTGCAGACAGGTTGTAATTTTTGATAGCTCTTTCAAGGAACTATTCTTTTACTCCTCATTGTCCGCAGCATTAGTTTATTTGGGATGACAGCAGAAGAGGAAAGAATGGCAGCAGGATAAAGACCCCTCCCCACGTTGTTTTTCATTACAATTCCTTTCAGTGAAAGATAAAAAGGATTTCACAACCTCTGAGGTGCTTGCCACAGATGCAGGCAAAACGTCAGGAGAGAATGCTTCTAGAGCATGGTGATTCATACACTGAAATATTGCAGATGCAGGCAAAACGTCAGGAGAGAATGCTTCTAGAGCATGGTCATATAGCCCGAAAAACCTACAACAACTTATAAAAAGGATTGTTTTTATCTCTTAGAAAATCAGTGGAGTTAGGCTTTCAAGCCCTTGTCTTGCTTTGGAGATCTCTCTCCCCCCCCCCCCCCCATTTCTCATCAAGACAGCTGAGGATGATAAAAATTAAATATGGCTAATCTTATTCTTGTAGAAAATTTATAATAATAAAAAAATATTCTAAACTATGTCATCTCTAACCTTTAACCTTAAAACTCAAGACACATCTATCTTCCTAGTGCTGAATAAACCCTTAGTTTGAAGATGTGATAGCACTCTTGAAAACAATGCAGGAAAAATAATTTGTCACTTACCTGAATTAGTAGCATTGAAATACCAGGTATGCATTTGTCTTCCAATAAAATTTTTGTTCAGTCTTATGTGGTTTGAGATCATCACTTGAAGTACATCTCCTCTTTGGCTATCCGGCAAGGCAAATTAAATGAATTTATAATTTCCTTTCTGAATTATCAGGATTTACCCCCACTGTGCAAGGAACATTAACGTTTTCTAAAACTTTTTTTCCTGAGCATTTCATTTTGATTTTAAAAATAGCAGGTGGCACACTTCTAAATAATTTTGCCTCATTTGCTTTTCTTATGTGGCCTAACAAAATCAACCAGTCAAATGAGGTTCTAATAGGATTGGCCGCTTTCTCCTGGGAGTTTATCTGTCAAGAGAGGAGAATATAGTCTCGAAAAGTATATGAAACTAATCTTAGTTTAGCCATTTGATTTTCTTTGGTTGATCTGGACAAGGAAATAGATACGTATGCTTGGCGTTTTTGTTTTTTTCAAAAAAGGTTTTTGTTCCCAACATAACCAACTGGATTACATCCTCATCTGGTCACACAGATCTTCTTTCCTATTGTGCCTCTTGCTCTTATTAATGATCAAAACAGTGATGTTCCCTCTTGAAATGAAAAGTTGTGATTAATCTCATTGAAACCATTGCTAACATTATTTTTTGCAAGAAGGAGAGGGGGCGTTTTGCTCTCATAGAAGCATGTGAAATGTCATCACCACCACAATATTCATAACAAAGAGATATGATAGCCAGAAATATGAGAGATAATGAATTCAGATGATTTCCTATGAACATTAGAGAAAATGAAAGCTTCAGGTAAGGAATAGATCTATATATTATTATGGTCACCATATGATGGAAGAAAAATAAAATCAGAAAGAGGATTGCTTAGAGATGGGATATTTAGATTACCCCATTTCTAATACTTATTGATCCAATAGCATCTGGGTCGTATCAGCTCCAAATCAGACTTGCTATCACTTTTAAGTTCCTGAATGCAATGTGGACCTATCCAGAAATGCAAACAATAAATAGAATAAAACATATCCCTGATAAAACTGGGAAGTTTGTCTTTAGCATGACTCGGGAGGAAAATGCCAAGGTGGTATGATGCAAAGAAGTGAACTGGACTTTGCTCATTGACAGCTCTACTGTACCTTCTGAAGCAAGGATCTGAGGCTCCATCTACACTGCCATATAAAATCAAGATTATCTGCTTTGAACTGGATTATATGGCAGTGTAGGCTCATAAAATCCAGTTCAAAGCAGATAATCTGGATTATCTGCTCGATAATCTGGATTATGTGGCAGTGTAGAAGCACCTCAGTTACACTCTCAAGTTACAGTTCTTATGAGGCTATAATATTTGAGATAATTCAAGTGATGTAGTTATTTATCTCCTGAATCTCTTTGTTTCTTAGATGTTAGAACCAGATCACTGAAAGAACTTTAGGTGACTGTTGAACATTATCTGAGTTTGGTCTTCTTTTCTAACTTCCTAATCTTTTGTTTTGTTGAAGCGTTGATCTTAATACTGTGTTTAATTTGTTAATTTGACTAGTCATGTGATTATTATATGTGAGACTGAGCATTTTAGCAAGCAAAACATGTTCTCTCTGCTCTGCTTCCATTGAGCCTAGTAATTGTTGGGTATCTAATTTCCTTGGCCAGTATGAGTTTTGGAGCACAATAATCTTGACTTCATGATTATGTTAAAAAACAAAATATGGATCATTGATGTTGCAATCCCAGGTGACAGCAGGATTGAAGAGAAACAACTGAAAACGTGGATACGATACATCTCTCTAGTACCTCTGATATGTGTATCTGTGTGTGGTTTTGCATTCATCTGATCTGCCAATGAGTACATCAATTTTAGTTAGAAAGCACATATTGTACTATTAAACTGAACTCTTAACTCATATTGTGAAAAAACACAATTATTTTATTGCCCATTTGATCAGTCAAGCAAAGCACTGAAATTAACTTGTCTTAGGCCTTATCATTATTTCAAATTCCATATCATTTCAATTATTATTATTATTATTTGAAATACAACAGATGAGTCCACAGAAAACAAGTTCATTCTGCTGGCTGTTGTATTGGATCACACGTCGGACACCTCCCAAGTGTCTAGGACTGCGTGATGTATTGGCGAATAAGGCGTGCAGATCCCAATAAGGTGGCCTTTTGCAACTGGCAGATGGTAATTTTGTCAGTGCCGATTGTATTTAAGTGCAGGCCAAGGTCTTTAGGCACTGCACCCAGGGTGCCAATCACTACTGGGACCACCTTTACTGGCTTGTGCCAGAGTCTTTGCAGTTAAAATTTTAAATTCTTGTATCGTATCAGCGTTTTCAGTTGTTTCTCTTCAATCCTGCTGTCACCTGGGATTGCAACATCAATGATCCATATTTTGTTTTTTAACATAATCATGAAGTCAAGATTATTGTGCTCCAAAACTCTGTCAGTCTGAATTTGGAAGTCCCAGAGTACTTTGACATGTTCATTTTCTGTAACTTTTTCAAGCTTGTGATCCCACCAGTTCTTTGTCACAGGCAGATGGTATTTGTGGCACAAATTCCAATGAATCATCTGAGCAACAATGTTATGTCTCTGCTTGTATAATAATAATAATAATAATAATAATAATAATAATAATAATAATAATATCTGACAACTAATTTAACTTAATCAATCATGCCCTAGTGAGCATCCAAATAGTACTCCTAATATCAGAGTGAGGTAGATCTCTTACTGATGGTCCCCTAGTAAGATAATTAATGGACAGTGTTTTTGTTGGTAGTAAGAAGATCGTTTCACACACACCTCTCAAAAATATGTAAAGCTTCAGGAAGATATTAGCAGGATTATATCTGCTTCTTTGTCAGGTGGACTCTATTTGAGCCAGTACATCAAAGTCAGGTGGGAGACTGCAACAGTAGCTGCCCCGTAACAGAGGCAGCCCTTGTAATGGAAGACAGACAATATGATTTACCAAATAAAATTTAAAACATTACCTGAAATCATTTTTATGAAGAAGTGGATCCTAGGATTGCTACGTGCTTTCACTGTAGAGGGCAGCAGTTAGTTGGGAGTAAGAAAGGAAAAGATATCATGTAATATTTTTAGCATATTTAGCACAGTGTCCAATTTAGCCCACAGTTATGGGCCTGCGACATTTATAGAAATATGGTCAACTTTTATCACTTAAATCTTTTAAAGAGTTTTTGTGAGTATAACTACCCTGTTTATATGAAAACCAGCTGTAAAAACATTCCATTCCTTATTGATGGTTTTTGTTTTTAATGGTCTTGATTATTAGTGCTGTAAAATATTTTTACTCACACACATTGTAGGTGCCATAACCAGTTCAGGAATATAAAACCAAAAATGTCATTTGCATATTATAATGTGTTAAATTATTCAGGAAATTAACAATAATCAGCTGGCACCAATTGCTATGTTGTGCTCGTCTGCCCTAGAGGAACAGCCTTGCAGTCAACTAAGCCCATATACTATTAAAAACCATGTTTCAGCTGCTTTTTTAAAACTCAGTCATGAAAAAGTCTTGTGAAATCCATTACATTTGTTTAAAAGCAGTCAGTTTGATTAATCTTTAAGCTTAGATTGTTATTCAATGATCTAAGCTATATAGCCAAACTTTCAATTGACAGGCAAGCAAGTCTGTTTACAAGAAATAAACATCATAAAATACAAGGTAACCAAGAATAATACAGTAAATCATAATAATAAAAAATGACAAAAGCAGTATAAAGACATAACAGTAAAATGTTATGGCATAAAACTTCTGAGGCAGCCTTAAAATGTCATCATAATTGTTCAATTAAAAATGAATAAAAATAATGGTTTGAACCTGGCATACATCATTAAAGGGGCTGCAATAGCCTAAAGATAACAGATTTTGTCTGATCTTGGAAGTTAAGTGGAGTCAGGCCTTGTTAGTTCTTGAATATGAGATGGTCAATGAATGCTACGTGTCGTAGGCTATATTTCAGAGGAAAGACTCCTCCTTGTCTAAGAAAACCATATGAGATTCATGAATAGCATAAATCAAAAGAAGACTTGAATGCAAGCACACAAAAACACATACTGATGCCAGATTACTAGGGCTGGGCGGTTTCATTCGTTAATTTCGTAATTCGTTATTAATTTATTTTTTTTGATAACGAAGCGATATTGAACCATTCAGGAGCAACTAAAAAAACGAAACGAATTTTTCAATTCATTTTGTAATTGTTTCGAAATCGTTTCGAAATCGTTTCGAAATCGTTTCGTTATTATTTCTGCATGTCTGGTGCAAGTTTTATAGTTGTTTTTTGTTTTATCAGTGAAAAAAATATATAATTATCACACCAACAGTCAACAACAGAGGGAGAGGGAAGCTTCAGAAGTTCCCCCTGTCCCATTTGGAGGTTTTTTTAGCGTATTGCGTGATCGCGTCCGCCATTAACGAATCGATTCGTAATTGTTTCGTAATTGTTTTGTAATTGTTTCATAATTTCCGAAATTTCGTAAATTTCGACCTTTTTTTAAGGAAAATTTCGGAATTCTTTTTAAAATCGAAACGCAAAAACCCCCTAAAAACAAATCGAGTTTAGAAACAAATTTTTCCGTGGTTGCCCAGCCCTACAAATTACTTAAGTAGGTCAATACCATGGAAGAGGCAGCATCCCTTATCACCTACTTCAACTCTGAAAACCACAACAACATCTCATGAAGGACATCAGCAGAAGTCCTCAAACAGGGTCTAGGAAAATTCTTGTTTAGACTATAACTCTCAGAATCCTACCTTTAACAATGACCATGCTGGCAGACATTCTCTAGGTGTTGTAGGCACCTAGAGTAACCTAACCTAACCTAACCTAAGTAACTCTTAACCTAACCTAACCTAAGTAACTCTTCAGAGTTTGCTCTCAAGATATGGGTTGCTTCTTTTCAGAGCTGTTGTGCTGCAGATCAAGACCAAAAGTTTATTTTAAAAAATCAATCAGTTAATATGTCCATTTTACACCAGTTGTGTACATATCATTTATTAGTTGAGTTCCTTTTGAGCTCTTACACACTATGTGCTATAATCTGTAGATTTAAATATGTTTTGAGTGGGAAGTATGGTGACAAACAACTGTTATTCCTTTTGGTGCCTAGAACTTCTTAGCATTCACAATAACTATCAGAATGATCAATGACTGTGCTCTTGTTGGTACATGACTGCATGAGAGCTTCATTCTAAAGAAGAACTACTGGGAGAAAGTTGGGAATATCTATCTCTCTATTCTATCATCTACCTACATACTGCATAAACCTGTGTATAAGTTAACCTTGTGTTTAAGTTGAGGACAGATTTGAGGGCCAAAATAATGGCTTTTGATATGACCCATGGATAAGTAGAGGGTCATTCTGCAGAGAGGAGAATGCTCTAGTGCCGCCACCTCATAAGCCCAGTAGCACCTGGCCACCACTGTTATCATTTTCCTGCCTGGCCACTCTAAAGCACTTATAGAAGAGGATGGTTCCTTTTTGGATAAAAGTTAAGGTACAGTATTAACTTTTATTTTTTAAAAAACTATCTTCTTTTTTGAGTAGAGTGGTGAAAGGTGAGAACTTAGTCCATCCTGTGGAACCTAAAATAAACACTGATCCCCTCTACATTCTCAGCACATTTTTGAGGGAAAATGGCAAAAAGTCCAACAGTGCATTTTTTTCACCCAAACATTTAAAAAGTGCCAAATTCAGCACAATGACAGTGCTTTCTTAATGGTATCCTGGTACAGAGTTCTTGGCTTTTACCTCAAAGAAGGAGATAAGTCTTTTTTTTTAAAAAAAAAAATACAGTGCTTATACTGACCTGTGGATAAATTGACACAGTTCTTTGCAACTGGATTTTGAGTAAAAATTTCTCAAGATTTATACTTGAGTATATACAGCATCTCTCTACAGTGGTGGACTGGCCAGGAGATCATCTTGCCCCTAAACATTAAACAGTATAGCTCTTGTGTATTCTTGAAGGCTTTCAGATCCTCTGAAGATGCCAGTCACAGATGCAGGTGAAATGTCAGGAGAAAATGCTGCCAGAATATGGCTATACAGCCCAGAAACCACACAACACCCCAATATGGGCCCCCTTATACATGATAATCTTATAGTTCTGGGTGGGTTCCCTTTGTCTCCTGGAAGCCAATATTTTAGACCCAGTATGCTGTCTGTCTGTCTGTCTGTCTATCTTTCTTTCTTTCTTTCTTTCTTTCTATCTGCCAACTACCTATCTATCTCTATCTATGGTAAGATTAAACTTGAATAGTCAAATGAGCATGAGTTTAGAAGGAAAAGAGATCTGCTGAAATATAAAGTAGCATTTTCTTTGTACTTCGGAGATGTATAAGTGCATTAATTTGTAAATTATACACACACACACACACATACACACACACCCACAATAAAAAAAACAAAAGGGAAAAAAGAGGCCAACAAGTTACGTACTGTGTTCTCCAACACCCCCCCCCCCCCCCGAGTCATTGACTATTAAAAGTATTAGTGGGATAGAAAGGTAATAAAACAATCTTCAGGAGAAAAAATTGCCTCCAGAACATGGCCATATAGCCCGGAAAAACCTACAACAACCCAATCCTCAATTCACTTTTGGTTATCTATGTAAGGACAGAAAGAAAAGTTAATACATATACAGTATGTGTGTGTTTTCATATCTAATAGAGACTTGCTATCTTTTGAAAGCAGGGATGTTTGGTAAATCAGGTTATGGATAATTTTAATCCTCATAAGGATACATGAAACGAGAATAAAAATTAAAGGAAGTGAATAATTAATTCACTGAACAGTGAAGTCCAGATAGCTGATGTGTTATTAAGACCATAACTCACTTAGGTGTTCTGTAAGCATGGCTGATCAAAAGGAAGAAACATGTGGATATAGGATGATTATGTAAAGTGGGGCACCCACAGTGATGATGAATGAGGG
The DNA here is from genome assembly GCF_037176765.1 of Anolis sagrei. Lineage (NCBI taxonomy): Eukaryota > Metazoa > Chordata > Lepidosauria > Squamata > Anolidae > Anolis > Anolis sagrei. Next base: position 52,515,438 of record NC_090024.1, on the reverse strand, counting down.
GCTTGCAATGATTTCCAAAATGACTAAACTTTTTAAAAATTCTTTCAAAAATAACACCAGTCCCACATACTGGATCAGTGTGCCTATCAATATTTATACAATCAGTTTTCTCTGTCTTCTCCGAACAATAACCAGATCTTCGGTATTCTCACAACATGTTTTGCAATTGCTTTAAGAATGAATGAATACATATTCCATACATACATAGAGGATAGCAGCAATCTGTAAGAGGAAGGAGCAACCGATCATGTGAAAAATGTCCCAAACGATCAGCAATAATTGATAAAAAACCTAAACAAAACAGTTGGCTAGTAACGGGGTTGACAATATACATTTTCAAAAATTGACAGCAACTCAACCAAAACTAGAGTGATTTTATTTTTGGATTACCAGAAAACAAGCCAAATGAGAATAAAAAACTAAATTGAAAACCAGAATCCAGTTTGAGAAGCCTGCTTTTTTGTGACCAACCAATCTATATTGATCCCATCAGAATAACATATACTAGTCGATGATTGAGGAAAATTCCTGGTAAAAATAATTAAAATATTTAGCATGTGGTTTGGAGGGATGGCTCCAAAGTTTTCTTTTGGATTGGACACCAGACGACACTGGGAACCATGGCAACTCATTTCTCAAGGAAGCTTAGTCTACTTCTAGACATACATGAACCATAGCGTGGGCACAATTATTCTAGGAAGGCTGTTGAATAAAAGGGCTATGGCCTTAAAGACTTGACAGAAATATTCACAATTTCTCTGTTTTAATATATGCCTTTCAGGAAAATGAAGGGCTGTTTGTATAGGAAAGCTTAAGAACCTAGAAAATGTAACCATTGAAAATCCAATTTCTCATTTTTCTCATATGCACCAGTACCAGTCAACCTTGTATGTGCTGAAGTCAATGAAATGATTTAAGAAACCCTTTATGTGTATGGTTCTATATTCTAATCCTAATTTCAGTACTATGACCACCAATAAAAATATAAAAGATACACCTGTGTTTTAAGATGCACCCCATTTTTAAAGATGTTTGTAGAAGAAAAAGTTCAGCTTAGAATTAAGAAATACAGAATATGAGAAAACGAGTCCTCGGTTTCACAATCCCCAGTAATCATGTGCTAGGGTGTAACATACCTGTACATCCAGTCCTAATTATTATATATTATGTTATGTATTTATAAATTAAAATATATGCAATTTGTCAGAGGAGTCTATAGATAAAATCAATTAAAAACTATTTCAAACAATTGGAAAATGTTGATAAGTGTAATAGGAAATATTTTAGTATTCCAGAAACATGTTGAACATTTTAAAAATTAAGGCATATTAAAGTACATAAAATCCATGATGTGGAAGAGATTTGGACAAAATCATCCAACCCCAAAGGCTTTGGTAAACAGGCATATTTTAACTTGGAGCCAGAATGAAACCAGGGGCCTGACCAGACAGCACCTTTATTATGGTATCTACTGCAATAGAGGAGGGGCTGTTCAGGCAACGTTCTGAACAGTCCCAAATTAATTTGCTACAAATTCTTGGAAGTTGCAGGATAAGTTCACTATTTCTGAATTTATAAATAAGCCTAGTAAACTGTGGGAATATCCACCCCTCCCCACAAGCCCCCAGACCTCTTTAAAAAGTAATAAAAACTTACATGGCCTGCATTAGAAGCCTCAGCCAGCTCTCCTGGTGCATAGAAATGATGCACCAGGCGAGGAGAGGGGGAGGAAGGAGGAAAATCATTCCCCCACCCCTGCTATCCTGGAGCATCATTTCTATGCGTCAGGAGAACTGGCCAAGGCTTCTAATGGAGGCCACCTTTTCTAAGTGGTCTAAGGGCTTGGGGGGAGGGGGTAGGGCCTCTACATGTTCTCTCAGGCTAGTCCCAAGAGAACATCTGGACACTCACCCCAGAAAGCACGCACTTTCTAGGGTGGGTGTGGACAGGCCCCCAGAAAAAATCATGGTTTTTTTTAACGCAGATGCTTCTGGGATAAAGACCTGTCTGGATTCGGCCCAGATCTTGAAGCAGGAGGCATTATACAACTGAAGTGCTATAGCATAGAAGGTCCACTCATGCACCCAATTGTTACAAAGATGTACTCTTCCACCAGACCTCAGCCTTTGGCAGTTTACATAGGAAAAGATGCTTCTAAGTTTCTGGGTTCAATAAAGCTTTAAATGTCATCACCAGTGCCTTGAGCCCAGACTGGAGCTAGTGCAACTCTTGAATGCAATTTCTACAAAATGTTCTAGCTGCAGTTTTGCTGTTGCTTGTTACAGTTTTTAAAGGTCCATCTATACTCTAGCATCAATGCAGTTTGACACTACTCTAAGTGCTATGCCCCAATATTATGGAGTCCGAGGAGTTGTAGTTTGGTGGGGCACAAGCAGAATAAGCTAGACTAGCTCTCATGATTCCATAGCATTGAGTCATGTCAGTTACAGTGGTGTCAAACTGCAAAAATTCTTCAAAGGTAACCTATGTTTGAATAATTGTAATAGGCTAATTGGGGAGTTACAGATCAGACCGGTGTCACTCACGCCACAGGTAAACTACCTTTATCATATTTAATACAGATATTAATGGAAAAGCAATACACTGCAGAGAGCCTACTTCTCTTTTGCATTTTCCGCCTTTCTTTATTCATATTGTTCTTCTCACCTACTCAGATGGTAATTTTCTTTTAGGGGAAAAAAGCATGGGGTGAATTCATTTAACTGCCGTTATTCTATACAGATGGTCAAAGTGTGGTAGCTAAGGGGGCAGGATGACATCCAAGCTATGTCCTGTGTGGCATCAAGAAGACATTTGCCACTGAATGGGGCTTTCCACTTGAGGATTTATCCTGCCTTTAATTGGTTTTACCTTAAGGCTATGCTGTTAGCTATGACATCGAAGTAAGCTGGCCTCAGAGAAACATTCTCCTTCTTATTCAAAACACAAGCTGGGCTGTTCACTGGTGGCATACAAAATATAGAAAGGACTCACAGAATGCCTGGGGTTTTTTAAAGGATAAATTAACATTCAGGTTTCACCCATGTTAACTCTGAAGAATTTCCTGTCAATGTTTCCTTTTAATTCAAATGTGCTAGTTCAGACCTCATACAGCTATATTGAAATCCCTGAACATATATTTGCATTGATGTCATGCACAAAAAGAAGAGTGCTGGAATTGCTTATAGGTACTGACAATTGACTAATATCCTGAGATAGCTAGATCCTACAGGCTACATTGCCTTACAAAGCTGCTAAATTCCTGATTACAAGCATAAAATGGCAAATGGAGGACCATTTATTTATTTATTTATTTATTTATTTAATAGATGCTTTGCTTCCCCCCCCCCCCCCAACAAAAGTCCCAAGATGGTTCGGAACATAGATTAAAATGAAATGCAGCTAAAAAGATTATCCTCATTTGAAACAGCTAAAGATAATATAAAACAAAACATTTAAACTATAATAATTATTTAGTTCCCTTTCATTGAAAGTTCTTTTAAAACAATCACATTAAAACTAAGAGCCTTTTAAAATAAAAATGTCTTTGCTATGCTGCCTTCCTGTGGGAATGTGCTTCTAGCCCAGCGGCAACAAGCAAGGTTTCTCCTCCCTAGACATGGCCATGAAAGTGTCATAAAAGTGTTCTAAAATTTGGACAGGCTCATAAAGGGAGATACAGTCTTTTAGAAAATTTGGATTGTAAAAAGAAAGGTAAGAAAAAATAGCATTTAACAGTCGAGAGGTGAGCAGAAAGTATCTCATCCACATACATTAAACCCATTTTGGAAACCCATTTAAGAAACCTGCTCCAAAGGGAGTTTAAATCTACACCGGGAGGAAAAACAGGCTTTGCCCGTTAGATGTCTACATGCCAACCTGAATATTTTTAGGATGACATGTGGCCTGACTACCCAACCCCCCGCCCTTAAAAACCTTAAAAATGAAAAGGGAACTCACTGGGACTCATTTGTTTTCTCCTCCCTCCTGAAGGAACATACCCATAACACGTGAAAAGACAGGGGGAGCCAGGAGCAATTTGCCCCCCCCCTTCATTTCAGGTGTCATTGGTATGTTCAATTAGACAGGAGGAGAAGCCAAATGGCTCCTGTTTAACCCAAAATGTGTGAGCTGGGTGTATAAATAGACCCCTGGGTTTTCCTGCTTTGTCTCAAATTAATCCTCCTTTACTGGATATGTCGTTTGGATGCCTCCAGTAAAAATGCGAGAGGTCCCGGGATATGGATCCTGCTGGACAGGCCCTCAATTAGTGATGTCAAATGTGAATTAAGAATTGGCAGACTCTTATGAATCTATTAAGCATTAGGCACAGTTAAAACTCCAAGTCTAACAAATGAGGAAAAATTACACAAACCGGCACTCTCATCTTTCCCCACCTTCTGGGTAATGAAGAAGATAGCGCAAGCCCTGAAATATGGCAACTCTAATATGTTCTCAAAGCAGCATGTGATGACAGAGATGAGGAATGCAAGGCCACCTAAATGCTTTTGAATTGCCACTGTCATCAGTGAAAACCATTCACTGTGTAGCTCAGGAAGATGCAAGATGAAGTCTCCCAGCATCAGGTGTCATTGGTATATTCTTCCCATCCATCCCATCATGTGGGGTAGTTGAAACATGATATGGAACAACTATCTTTAAAAAAAAAAGCAAAACAAGAAAAATGAAGACCCCCTCCCTCCCCTTCTCCCACCTGTTCATCTGTTGAAGCTTACCAAATGCTTGATTGGAAAGTGAAATATTTAAGTCACCTAGAGTGCAGATTTTAGAAACAACATTTAAATTGTACTTTCTATAATCTTTTAATAAGATTAGTATCTGGGGATCTGTAACCTCAAAAGGTGACTTTTCCAAGCTTTGGTAAAATCTTAGATTCTTAGATTCGCAGCGATTCATGGACCATATCTGTACTATATTTCATTACAACCTCCACTAACTTTGGGTGCTTCTTTCTTTTAGATGAGTCATCCAAATGAACTGCTAGGAAAATGCACTTACATAATGCAAACTTCAGCACTTTGGTTTAAAAATAAAAGTGAAGCGTATACAATAACCATAATAAGCTTGTCCTATATATTCCTCACATTTGTGACAGGTTAATTGGATAAACAGACAATTTATGTTGAAAGTGGTGAAGGTTTAAAAGTCAGAGAAGTAGGTGAGCCATATTCTTGCTTGTACTGTTTCCCAGAACAGTAGTAGGGACTGGGAGGAACAGTGTGGAATTGTCTACAGCAGTAACATGTCGACTGGCAATTCCCATAAATAACGTTTCCTATGGTTTCCCTATATACTATCAATCTCCAGAGGAGCTCATAGCAAAATAAATAAATAGAAACAATTAAAAGCAATTACATAATTTAAAAGATGTAGACCTTTAAATTTGTTTCCAGCAAAGTAACATCAGTCTTGAAATGTATCATTTTATATAGATCACTATGCACTGTTTTGGAAGAAAAAAAAACATGCCTGCAATGCAATTATCAGTAAACAACATATTCAAATAATGCATAGGTCTTACTGTGGCACATGGTCTATCTCATGAAAATTTCTACAGAAATTTGTACTCATTCTGTGGTATTTTGAACCTTTAAAGAAAAGGTTGGAGGAGAGAACAGTAAGTGAAATACATGTGGTAATGTCAAATAGAACAGATACATTTCATCAGTATTAATGAACTAACTTCCTTTCAGTGGTCTAATCTACTTGGCAATAGTAAAGGGATGACTAGGGAAAGTATTTTGCAAGACAAAACCATCCCACAATGTCTTGTATTACCTATAGGATTACTTTCTCCTGCACAATCTGCCCTTTAGGTACCAAGATCCTCTAGTGGGTGGCTATTCCAACTAGCCAGAACCTGACTGGTGACTGACACCCAGAGAAACTTTTCATTGGTCACACCCTGTCTGTGGAATGACCTGCTGGAAGACATCTGATAGTTAAATAAGGTGTCAGAAGGGGACTCCGGATGGAACATAACATATATATGGCAAGCATTCCATGCCAGGACATAAAATAACTATAACTATAAATATACAAACATTAAAATCAGTTATATCTACTTTAAAATAAACTGTTTAAATCCCATGGAGTCCTGGCAGAAGTGGTATTATGTCGTGGGATGGGAACCAGCAAGCTCCATGGATAAACTATAGCTGAATCAGCATATACCACCAAAAAAAATCCTGTCTGATGTGGTCACATGTTAATGATTCTCAATATTGCAAAAAATATTCTTTTCATGCAACCAATTAGCCAGAAGGAAACCCTGAGACAAAAACAGCACAGGGGTACTCAGGTTGAATAGAACAGACCCTAAAATAAAGCCTAATGGAATCATATAGCATAGCAGTCAGGGGATAGAGCAATAATTCCCACAGTACCATTTTGAATTGGCCATCTAAGAAGGAGTGGAAGCATATCTCCAACAACCATTCCACAAGGATAGCATGATAAATGGTATTAAAAGTTATGGGGAACTTCAAAACTAGCAATAAGACCTTATCTCCTTGTACCTTTCTTGGTAAAGGTCATTTCACAAAGTGGTGCCAATTATAACGGTCTTTCTGGTTCCATATAGGAGTATTTAGAGTTATCTAGAGACCATTCACATGAAAGGAATCTTGGCAACATCCCTGAAAATATTTACATCCAGATTAAATTTGTTCAAGTGTGGTCGTTTTTCTGTCCCATTTCCAAGTAGCACTTCTTCTCTCAAGTAAGAATTTATGGTCTTCTGGACTCGGCTGGACAAACTCTTCCAAATAGATTTAATGAGCTTAGCAGACATTGTGAGCTATGAAGGTCATGAACGCAACTGCAAGATCAGACCTGATCAAGAAACTTGTCTGAATATTCAGATTTTAGCAACTGAAAGTCATCCAATAAAACTGGATCAGTCAGCAGTCTAAATACCTTTATGAAAGGTCTTGGTTTAACTATGGAGTCAGAATTATGATGGGTGTAAGGACTTTTTTTAATGGCTTTTAAACTTGTCACAGCATGTATCCAAAGTTTCATTTTATTTAGTTGACTTGTGTCAGTGTATGACATTGAACACCTATTTGGAATACTAAATGCTTGATGTATTGTCTGTAGTTCAGGAGCATACCAATCAACTACTCAGGATGCTTCCAGGCATGACTAAAACCTGTGCCAAAACAGGTTAAAGTAATCCACTTCAGTGCGGGTTCAAGTCCCCACCTCCTCCCACAACCCAGGGATTTCTCTCCTGGGGTGGCTACATGCTATCTCTTGGAATGAGAAAATTATACCTGAGGAGGTGGTAGGGGTGAGGAGGAAAATCCCTCCATGCTCCCCCCATCTCCTCTTGTGTAATTTTCTTGCACCGGGGGATGCAAGGAGAGGCTCCATGGGTGTTAATTTATTCTAATTAATGTAGAATAAACCAGGGAAAGTTTGGTTTACTTCTCATTAATTTGATTTCTGAAATTGATCATTTTGTTAGTCCCCCCCCCCCCCGCCATGGTTAAAGATGCTGGAAACCTTATCAGAAGTGATCAACCCAAGACAAGGGGACATCTGTTTACTCTCCTATTCCAATGTTCAGGGTTTTAAATATTCAACTTGTTTTTAAAACAAGCATTTTAAGTCACTAAGTTTGCATTACTTGAAGGAGACACTTCTTGGAGGCATTTCCCAGATCACATTTTGATTATACTGTAGTTGTACTCTTCATATTCTTATATAAAGAGGTATCCAATGTCCCCTTATGCAGATTGTTTCCTTTTTGATCACCATGCAATGAGACAACTTCAAGTGCAATAACCCAGCTGGTCAGGTAAATAGGCACAAGTCCATCCCTTCACCACAAGCAGAACAACTACTACAATGGTGTTGCTTTCCTTGGTACGTTATACTCTACCAGCATTGAACAGAGTCTCAAGTCATGTGAGTGTACTACTTCTGACTTGAGCCACATTCCATCCTAGAATGCTTTCCACCAAGTACAATGGAAAAAGTTGGGCTATTGGATATGTAGTTATTAGTGATTCTTTGCCACATTAGGTATTGCATTTCTCAGGAGTTTAAAAAGTAACCTATTTTCCATCAAGGAGTTATGCTTGAGAAATTAAGTGTTCTACCATGCACAGAATCTACTATATATTTCTTTTGAATTTAATTGTTTTAATTTATGTCTTGTCTTTTTCTGAAAATGAGACCCAAGGCAGCTACAAACATAGGTATAATGGAAAACAACAACAACAAAAACAATTGAAGTATTGTCGAAGACTTTCGTGCCCGGAATCACTGGGTTGTTGTGTGTTTTGCGGTCCAAGAATTCTTTCTCCCACCCTGGACATTCCACAGATATATAAATACCATTTTCCTAGTTTCCAACAGACCTCACAAACTCTGAGGATGCCTGCCATAGGTGCAAGCAAAACATCAGGAGATAATGTTTCTGGAACATGGCCATACAGCCTAGAAAGCACACAACAACCCAACAACCAATCAAATTGGAGCATTAATTTTAAATAAAAGCACAGTCAACACAAATGCATCATGTTCACTGAAGATACGTCTACCTAAACCATGTTTTTATTATTATTATTATTATTATTATTATTATTATTATTATTAGATTACCTACCTCTCCTTGCAGCTCAAAGTGAGTACTCTTTGCCTTATTTAAGGCACAGTGAAACAAAGAGGTGGCCAATAGAACTTTCCTTGGAAAGGAGTTCCAAATTCTTTTTGTTCTTGTTATAACCAAAATAAATTATATCATGGATTGAACATAGGCTGGTATTTTATCCATACTTACTTGACAGTACACTAATTTTAAACAGACTGGGGTTCTCCTTTGAGTAAACAGACATAGGATTGTGTTGTAAATCATCTTGTACAGATACGTGTGTAGCATTTATTCATTAATTTTTATCTGCTACATAAGGAATTTTCACAATTTATCTGACATATTTCACTGCAAAGCTGATGGGTACAAGGGCTGGGTGTTCTGAAAGTGCCATCCTCCTCCATACTAATGAATAGCTTAAATCAGCCCTAGAATTGTTTTGCATTCTTATGCCATTGGCTTCATTCCAGCTGCATTCATAAGCAGTCACTCACTAGTCACCATGCATCCTCATTCATGTCAAAAGATGCATTCAGCCAGTGAATAGACTCAGATGAGTACAGCAATAAGGATGCATATCAGTAGTGTGTGCTGACTCTAGAAAAAACTGCTTGTGCATGCAGATCTCTTGCTCATTTGTAATTGGAATGAAAATAGAAGAACTGCAGATCAGTCTTTACAAAGCAGACTAATGCTCCTGGTGTATTTATGAAAGTAATCTTCCACATGGCTTATATTTGGTGAAATGAGGGGGGGGGGGGGCAGGTGACTGCCTAATTTGCATTTCGTGGCTGCTTTAATTGCTCTGTGTTCCACATTCTATTTTCTACCCAAGTGGGAGTTACTTAAATCCCAAAATGTAGGTCTGTGACTTTCACATGTTATTGTAGCGTCTTTATCTGATAGAGAAGCCACTGAAGTTTCAAAAGCACACATGATGTATTTTGTGCCTTTTGGTTGGCCAATAAAGGTATCACTCTTTTGAATTTTGTTATATTTTGCTAACCTGAGTAATGCTCCTACTCCCAATTATGAATTGAAGATATCTAATGTTGCCACAAAATGGGAAAATTTATCTTACAAGAAAGAGTTAATGGACTGAAACTTAATTCTTTGAAGTCTTTACCTCCAACAATGATAAAACTCTTTTATTTGGACAACAATGGCCACATTTACCTACATGGCATTTAAAAGCTTTTCCAGATGCAATAGTTCTATGAGTTCTTGAGAATTTCAATGTTTTCTGCCTAAAAATAAGGTAGCGACTTCTGTACATGACAGAGGCAGTCTTGATATCAATGTAATTTACTTTTCTGTTGCTGATAGAGTTGTAATTTTATTATGTGTCTTTTTTTTTTGCCTCTGTTCCTGGTCCCTACATAGCTAAGAAGGGGAATGGAGTATACCTGCATTGAGATTCCATGTTAACTGATGACAGAAATAACATCTGAGACAAAATGTAGGCTTGTGAGTCTAATGCCAGTTTCCTTGTGTATAATTTTTAACATATTTGCTTGATAAAAAGTCTGTGAAGACTGAAATCACATGTTTTCTGCATTTTGGCTGGATAATAAAGGTATCATTCTTTTCTAGACTTTGGATTTTGTTGAAATTCCAGTTTGTCAATTTTGGATCAAAGACAGATAAGAAATAGGGTAGATTAACACATTGTAATGTTTCCCAATGAAACAATACATATATTATGGGGAAAGTGAAGAACTTGCATAAGTCAGTCTTTTCGGGATCAACTAATTAGTGTGAGTGCTTTATGTGCTGCTAGATTCATCTGAGCTGAATTTGAGCATTCAAACTAAGCCTTCTAAAGCAATTGGTTCTTTTGAAACATTGACACTCAATTTCACTTGTTTTGCCTTCCCTGAATCTAGAGTGCTTGGAAAACCCATTAATGTTTCTAAAACATTTTGATGCCATGGTGACCAGAAGTGTGGAAAACACATAATTAACCTCTTTTTAAAAACAGGCAACAGATAATAAGCTAGAAAAATCCATTATTGACCGCCAAGTGTAGGTGCATGAACTGAATGCAATGGTTTGCAAATTAACCAACAATTACTACCTCTAATTTTCACCATTAAATTGTTTGTACTACAGTATAATTTAGACATTTTTGATACCTGCTTATTAGGTCCATCAATTTTTAATTTCTGATTTAGCATTTAATGTAGGACATTTGACATTTAACGAAGGTTTATTTCCCATATTTGCATTGAAATGTTGAAATAAACACATAAAAGAGTTGTCAACCAAGGGTATATCCATGCTTTCCAAGAAGTGAAAGATGAAATGCCAAACCGTTTCAAGATCCTTCCTTTTCATATTCTGTGCCCACAATAAATTATTAGCTAGGAGATAGGGTAGCAGTAGTGGTGGCAGTATCAAAGTGTTCACTTATATGCATATACCAAAATGCACAGTGATGCTCCAGGACCTTCCAGGTGTCCTTTGGAGGCCATAAAGTGTCACACTGCAGCTCTGTATCCAACTATTGATTGAAGAACAAAAAGAATATTCACAATTACAAATTCCCAAATAGGAAAGAGAGATTTTGGCAGTTGGGGAACTGTGTTAGAACCAATAAAATACTACTACTACTACTACTACTACTACTACTACTACTACTACTAATAATAATGTACTTTATTTATTTATTTATTTATTTATTTATTTACCTTACTTATATACAGCTGTTCTCAGCCCGAAGGCGACTCACAGCGGTTCACAACAAATACGAACAGCAAAAATTCAGTGCTACAGTATAAAAACAGTTAACAACCTAACACATTACACAATTAATAAACAGTTACTACAATACCCATTCACTGTCATCTTGTCATCAAAAACATGTTCCAGATTCGTCATCGATTGTTTCATTCCAGTGTTCATTAACCAATCATTGCACTAATTATTGGAACGCCTGCTCAAACAGCCAGGTCTTCACTTTTTTGCGGAATACCATTAGAGATGGTGCTAGTCTAATGTCCGTAGGAAGGGCGTTCCACAGCCGAGGAGCCACCACCGAGAAGGCCCTATCTTTCGTCCCCGCCAGCTGAGCTTGAGAAGCAGGCGGGATCGAGAGCAGGGTCTCCCTGGAAGATCTCAAAGTCCTGGTGGGTTCATAGGCAGAGATGCAGTCGGATAGGTAGCTTGGGCCGGAACCGTTTAGGAATTGTGTTAGAACCAATAAAATACTATTACTACTACTAATAATAATAATAACAATAATAATAATAATGTACTTTATTTATGTTTTGCTCTATATCCCTAAGAGGACTCAGAGCAGATTACAGGTACATATATGGCAAACATTCATAGAATCATAGAATCATAGAATCAAAGAGTTGGAAGAGACCTCATGGGCCATCCAGTCCAACCCCCTGCCAAGAAGCAGGAATATTGCATTCAAATCACCCCTGACAAATGGCCATCCAGCCTCTGCTTAAAAGCTTCCAAAGAAGGAGCCTCCACCACACTCCGGGGCAGAGAGTTCCACTGCTGAACGGCTCTCACAGTCAGGAAGTTCTTCCTAATGTTCAGATGGAATCTCCTCTCTTGTAGTTTGAAGCCATTGTTCCGCGTCCTAGTCTCCAAGGAAGCAGAAAACAAGCTTGCTCCCTCCTCCCTGTGGCTTCCTCTCACATATTTATACATGGCTATCATATCTCCTCTCAGCCTTCTCTTCTTCAGGCTAAACATGCCCAGTTCCCTAAGCCGCTCCTCATAGGGCTTGTTCTCCAGACCCTTGATCATTTTAGTCGCCCTCCTCTGGACACATTCCAGCTTGTCAATATCTCTCTTGAATTGTGGTGCCCAGAATTGGACACAATATTCCAGATGTGGTCTAACCAAAGCAGAATAGAGGGGTAGCATTACTTCCTTAGATCTAGACACTATGCTCCTATTGATGCAGGCCAAAATCCCATTGGCTTTTTTTGCCGCCACATCACATTGTTGGCTCATGTTTAACTTGTTGTCCACGAGGACTCCAAGATCTTTTTCACACGTACTGCTCTCGAGCCAGGCGTCCCCCATTCTGTATCTTTGCATTTCATTTTTTCTGCCAAAGTGGAGTATCCTGCATTTGTCACTGTTGAACTTCATTTTGTTAGTTTTGGCCCATCTCTCTAATCTGTCAAGATCATTTTGAATTCTGCTCCTATCCTCTGGACTATTGGCTATCCCTCCCAATTTGGTGTCGTCTGCAAACTTGATGATCATGCCTTCTAGCCCTTCATCTAAGTCATTAATAGAGATGTTGAACAGGACCGGGCCCAGGACGGAACCCTGCGGCACTCCGCTCGTCACTTCTTTCCAAGATGAAGAGGAAGCATTAGTGAGCACTCTCTGTGTTCGTCCACTTAACCAATTACAGATCCACCTCACCGTAGTTTTGCCTAGCCCACATTGGACTAGTTTCCTTGCCAGAAGGTCATGGGGGACCTTGTCGAAGGCCTTACTGAAATCCAGGTACGCTACATCCACGGCATTCCCCGCATCTACCCAGCTTGTAGCTCTATCGAAGAAAGAGATTCAATGGTGTTATACAATTGACAGAGACAGACAGTACATAAACAAAGGCAAGGCTTCCCTCTTTTCATCTCTGGCATCCGGCTGTGCTTGACTCATCCATGGGGAAGTGCTGTTATTTTTTCCCCCCACACTGAGGAGCCTGTACTCCATGGATTCCTTTCCTGGTTGGATTTTTGCTGGCATGTTTTTCAGGGCATCTTTTACCTCCCTGCCAAAGTGGTACTTATTTATCCACTTACATTGTAGTTTTCAAACTACTAGGTGAGCTGAAGCTGGGCTGACCATGGGAGTTCACCCCACCCGGGCTTGAACTGTCAACCTTCCAGTTGGCAGGCATTTTAAATGACTGTGCTAGCCCAGCCCTTATATAGTAAGCAGTTGAAATTTTGTGCAATTTTATCCGAAGATTCATTCCTTTACTAACTTTATTTTTATCCTGTCTTTTTCCCAATATAGGGTCATTCTAAAGTTCCATGAGAATATTCAGCAACAAAAAAAAAGTTGTGAGTTTCAAAAATACCCTGTTTAATGCACATAGCATAGGCTTCTTGCAAGGAAAGGATTTTTTTTTTTGCATAGAAAACAGGGGTGTGAAAACACAACATGCATGTATTGTTTCAGTGAGGAAACCATTTTTATTGTGTTCTCTCACAATTTTGTCTATAGAACCATTCCTCTGCAATGCTTTGGCTTGTTCAAATATGAGAGAATAACGCAGAGAAACACGGATTTCTTCCTGCAGAAGGTCAAAAAAATACTGTAATTATTCACCCTTACTAGTGAGGATAATAGTTAAGGATTTATAGACCTAGCTAGTAACTTTCGCATGACTGCTGCCACATCAACCCAGTCACTAATGCCAGTAAATAGTCATCTTGTAAGGCACTGGGAATGCAACATGTAAAAGATAAGAGTTTTATGAATGAGAGAGGAGATGGAATATAGTTTCGCCCGGGCAGAATGTTACATTCTATCTTCTGATACAGGATTCTGGTTATATAAATCTAATTACTAGTCACACCTAAAATAGAACCATTGAATCAATGATTTACCATCCAAAGTTTATTAAATTAGCCTACTCTACATTGGCTGCAACCAGAAATTGGAATAAGGTCACAGTATGTACTGCAAGTGGATCATTCAAAATAGAATGAATGAAAAGACTGAAACCAAAGACTGACTACTACAATGCTCTCTACGTGGGGTTGCCTATGAAGACTGCTCGGAAGCTACAAATGGTCCAAGGATCGGCAGCCAGGTTGTTAACAGGAGCGGCACTCAGGGAGCACACCACTCCTCTGCTGCGCCAGCTCCACTGGCTGCCAATTTGCTACCGGGCACAATTCAAAGTGCTGGCTTTAGCCCTTAAAGCCCTAAACGGTTCTGGCCCGACCTATCTGTTCGAACGCATCACTCCCTATGAACCAATTAGGACATTAAGATCATCCGGGGAGGCCCTGCTCTCGATCCCGCCAGCCTCACAAGCATGGCTGGTGGGGACGAGAGACAGGGCCTTCTCAGTGGTGGCCCCTCGGCTGTGGAACGCCCTTCCCGCAGACATTAGATCGGCCCCCTCCCTGCTGGCATTCAGGAGAAGAGTAAAGACCTGGCTCTTTGAACAGGCGTTTAATTAAGCAGTGCAACCAACTGATTGATTTTGGAATAATGGACGAGGAGATCAGATTATGACTTTACTGATGAGACGTGATGGATTAGTTATATAGATGTATAGATGTTATATTGATGTACTGTTATATTGTTATATCGATGTAGTTGCTTTAGTTACTGTTTTAAATGCTAATGTTGTGCACCTTGTATATTGTCCTGGCTGTAAACCACACTGAGTCTCCTACAGGCTGAGAGAGTGCGGTATACATGTAAATAAATAAATAAATAAATGATCACAGGCATTTTAAGAACATGTTTTATTTGGTGTCACTCTTGCCAGACTACTTTTATGTATTAACTTTCAAGACAATTATCAAAAATCAGATTTTTCTGAATCAATTCTGGGAAACATGCATATGATTTCAAAGAACAATAAACAATGAGTAGTCTTTTTAATGGACTTCCTATAACCATTGTTTCTGATGAATTGCTATAATTGATCTTCAATATTTGACACAACTTCTGGGTATCAAACATATTTAAATGCTTGTCAATCAGTGATGTTAACTATGCAGGTTTCAGATCAATAAAAAGCATGTTTTTGGCTTCAAAATGTGATTAATTCTCCTGATCTTGATTAAATACTGCATTTTTTCTCCTCATAAAAAGGCAGGCCAATTTTATAGTCCTATGCAGATGACTGCTATAGCTAATGCAACATTGGTGAAATGTCCTTTAGAGTCATATCAGCAACAAATACCCCCTTTCAAAGTAAAAGAAAAATACAGTAACATCAACAGATGGTCCCACCACATCTATAGCAATTGATCTTATAATGACACATGAACTATAGCACTATGTACCATCTCTTCATTAATTCATGCATGGTAGATACAGATATACAATTGATTATATTGAAATTACAAAGAAACATGACCAGATGGTTATATATATGGTATAACTTCACCTTCCCTAGCATAGTTGAGTGGATAAAAAACTGGCAGTTGGCCTCCCCACCTCCATTGAGATGGACAGACTCAATCAAGGAAACTATAACTAAAGTATGCAAGATCTTATAACTGAGTGTCTTTGGGGGTCTCTCATCCATTGGATCAATTACAACTCCAATCCAACTGGATGGCAATTAATAATTCTCCATGCCTCAATGCTCATGGACAGGAATTCAATCCCTGGCAGCATGAAAAAACCCTGTGATGCAAACAGACCTCTTTTGTCAGGCAAACAGCCACAGTCAAAGAAAGAGTGCATCCTATTGTAGAAACCAGTCAATTTCATGGTTAAGTGAGAACTAGCCTTGCATAGGTAATGCATGAGTTTATAGGGAATGGGTTCAATTCTTGTAGAATGAGTAGGTAAAGGACATACCATTCCTTCCCAGACTACAGCTTAGAAGTTACAAATAAATAATAAATAACATTGCTGCTCATAAATGTAACTTTTCAAAGAAACATTTAGCATGCTTACTTTTTTAAAACAACGCAGTATAAAAATGTTATCTATTTATTTTCAAACATCACTTTTAAGAATATATTTTCCTAATAAATGTTCCTACTCCTGCAATTTGGCTATTTCAACATCACTCTATTAAGATTGGCATCTCCATTGTAACTGGAATAAAGGCTTTAGCAGGCCTTAAGTTCAAATAATAATATCTCAGAATGCATCCAGCAGATATTCATATTCAATTGGCTGCTGATAATCCTCCTCCTATTCTGGTACAAACACAAGGAGCCAAGCTCTGCTTTTTCACTCCTGCAACTTATGGCTTTTCTCTTAATGGCAAGTGGGAGATTTAGAAATCTACAAGGAAGATGAAGCATTCACTGTTAATCAGGACTGCTACTACAGAAGAGTGAAATAACTGAGGTTGGGGTATACAAGCAACTCTTCTCAGTAGCTTTGTTCACTGCTGCCTTCACTTTCCTATCAGTTGGACAGATTTCAGCATTTCTAGTCAAAATATCAAGAAACAAATGACAACATCAGATCTGAGGCCCACTGACTTTATTTTTCAATGGGGTCTGAATACAATTTGCTATCTGATATTATTTCATTGAAAGAAATACAGTGGAACTTTCACATTTGTGGGTTTTACTTTTGTGGATTTTATTATTTGCTGATTTGATTAAAATGTTATTTCTAAGAATCTCTAGGAATTCCAGTGTGATTTCATGGTCAATTTCAGCTGGTTGTTGGTGTTTTTCCTCCATTTCAAGGAGCCAATGTCTGATGGAAGTTGGCCATAGAGTCAAACTGGAGGACCTAGAGATTCCTAGAGAATTTTGTTTGCATTCACATGAATCCTGTGTCCTTATGATAGCAAATTTGTGGATATGTTTGTACTCTGGTATTTAATGCTTATCCATTATTGCTGTAGTCAGGATTCAATGAAAACTATTTAATTAAAAGATTCAAATATTTGCTTTTTCTACTAATTTAAAGAACTATATGTGAAACTGGACACAATTTAGACATAATTTAGAGCTTGTAAAGGGATTCTTACTCCCACAACTACTTTCCTCAGCATTTACCAGCTGCTATGGCTTCTGGGTGTTATAACTGAAAGAAATTTTCATTTGTTTGAAGTTGACACTTGCATGAGAGACTAAGATGTAAGCTACCATTTATTTATTTATTATTTGGAGTGCTTTTACCACGCCCTTCTCAACCCCCTAGCGGGGACTCAGGGTGGCTTACAAAAGGCACAATTTGATGCCTAACAATTACAACATACAATACACTATACAATGCACAAATTTACCACATAATATCACAGTTATAACTAATTAAAACCATCAGACAGTATACTAGCAGCAATAAAACATCTTGTGGTCAGTGTTCACCAAACCATTTAGCGTCATCATTGTCCTTTCCTACTCTGGTCATTATTGGTTGTCTTTGTCCATCTGCCAGCTTACCCGAATGCTTGGTCCCACATCCAAGTTTTTAGCTTCTTCCTGAAGGAGAGCAGGGATGTTGATGTCCTAATTTCCCAGGGGAGTGAATTCCACAGGCGAGGGGCCACCACCGAGAAGGCCCTGTCCCTCGTTCCCACCAGTCTCGTTGTGATAAAGGTGACACCGAGAGCAGCCCCCCCCCCCAGCAGATCTTAAACTCCGAGGTGGGACGTAGAAGGAGATACGTTTGGACAGGTATGCTGGGCCGGAGCCATAAAGGGTTTTGTAGGTCAAAACCAGCACTTTGAATTGTGCCCGGAACTGGATCGGCAGCCAGTGGAGCTGACATAGCAGAGGGGTGGTATGCTCCCTGTATGATGCTCCGGTGAGTCATCTGGCCGCCGCCCATTGGACTAATTGAAGTTTCCGAACAGTCTTCAAAGGCAACCCCACGTAGAGCGCATTGCAGTAATCTATTCGGGATGTAACAAGAGCGTGGACCACCGTGGCCAGATCCGACTTCCCAAGGTACGGGCGCAGCTGGTGCACAAGTTTTAATTAGTCTCACATCTTAGTCTCACATGCAATTATTAAATTAAAATGACTAAACTGAGTCTGCCATGTTTAGAACATATCATGAGATGACAAGGTGCATCAGAAAAGTGGAAGGCACGGTATAACGTAATTTGAGGCTATCTGGGGCAGGGGGGAACAACGAATCCCACCGCTGCCACCAGTATAATGGAATTTAGAGGCTGACCCTATGTTAAAGATATCAATGACCGATGTTGCTTGGTAGATATAACTGCCACCACTTCAGCTTCTATTGGCCTGAGGTACCAAAGGTGTGAATGTGTTGTAGGTAAGGTGTGTTTGGGCTCTTGGTTCTTCTATTGCTTCTTCACTGGATGACTGGATTTTAAAATGGGTTTGACAGACTTGGTTCTGAGGAGATGGATAGACTGAGGCATACACCAGTTGAAAGTGAACTAGAAAGAGTTTATTGAACTTGGAACAAATATCACCTCATAGCATGAGGGGTACAGAAGCGTAATTCAGTTGTAGAGACTTAGTTACTTAAACAAGTAGTTCCACTGACAGTAAAGCTTTTATCAACTGTGAGATTCCATAAACACACTGCTCTATCTTTAGACACAGTATCACTTGAGAACAGATCCCTATCTGTCTCTCCCACAGGGCAAATAAGCTCTCTTATACTTTTCCTCAGTATAAACAGACAAGTCTTTCTGTTACTGATCCACTCAATACAGTAACCTTAGCCCTTGTCTGTCTGCTTATTCCCCCTCTTTAAGGCTCACTTTAAAACTTTCTTTCCCTGTCAGATTCCTACTGTAGCTTCCTATCTTAAAATCACAACCTTCTCTGTCCCATGTCAAGACACTTCTCTCTCTCTCTCTCAAAAGCTGACAGCTTATTTCCCTCTCTCAACCGACTCCTCCCCCATTTGCTATACCCAATCAGGAGTCGGCTTGACTCCTCCTCCTATCTCTGCCTGCCTTCCAAGATGACAGCTACTGTCATGCAGGCTTCGGCCTTGTCGTCTTAAAGGTAGATTCCACTACACACGGCAGTAGGAAAAGAGGAAGAACACACTACAGTCAAGGAACCAAGTTTTCAAGACTGAGTCAGCCATGCCCCTGAGCTTGCAAGATTTGAGCAGGAAAGTTCATGACCAAAGCTCTAGGAGGTCCCTTATACATAGTTTCCCTAAATTAAAATGAACTTGATGAGAAATAACAATAAAAGGTCTTTGATTCTTCTCAGAAAACCGATGCCTGTAAAGAAGAGGTTAAGATCATTCAATGTGTACTGTCATGTTTTAATTTTAAATAATTTAAGGTGCCAAGAACAGCGTGATGTCCAATAAATCAAGTCAACACAGGTGTAGTTTACAGAAAGATCTTGTAAGGAGGGAGCATCTCATAAAACCCAAGCTACATCCCTAGGCTTTTGTATTGTAAGGTAATGATTGTTGCTCTCAGCAAGGGTCCTCTTAATTGTCTGTCTCTACAGAAAAATAACAAGTACAAAATCATACCAGTGCTGAAGCACAAGTCCCACTGCAGATTTTGTAACTTTGTACCAAATGGAGAAAACACCAAAACAACGCGTGGGATAGAAACTGTCAAATTTGCCCATGTTGAATCGCTTCAGTGATGTGAAGTAAGGGGCATTCCTGTGGGTGGTCCCCTACCAGCCATTGACATTTATCTCTCAAAATCCTGCTTCATGAGCCTGGTATAGTAATTTTTAAAAAGTCATTTAATCATTTGAAATACCAACTTTGCAAAACATCTTTGTTTGTCCTGTTTGTACTGTTAGCTTTTTAAGTTTCAGACTTTTACAATGGAGAATATTGAGATTAGGAGGAAAGTTCAGTGTTCCCTGAGTGGTGTTTCTTTAAAATCAATGCCTTGAAGAGCAGCAGAATTGGAGGGGAAGGCCCAATATCCCCAAAGTTTTCCCCCCCGAGTTTTTCATTTTTTTGATGGAATGGACAGGAAATGTAATCACTTGTGTGATAAATCTGAAAACGGATAATTTAGGGAGAAAAGGCAAAAAAGAACAATGTGTGAACAGGAATGACAAACCAAACGAAGTGCTTTGTAGTGCTACTGGACCAAATGCCATGGTAACATGGTGCTTCACCCCCCCCCCCCCATCACCATGGGATAACCTCCTAAGGAAAGGAGAGGCAACAAAATAAATTCCAAGTCCTAGAAAACCAAGCAATGCATTATGTAATATTTATTTATTTATTTCCCCACAGAGAAGAGAGTGGTTATATTGTCTCTTGCTACATTTGGAGATGTGGTCCTGCAACTTGCTCAGGTCCCAGCGTTACCTCACAGTATCCCTGTTTTTATAGTTCCTGAATAATTAGGGAGTAATATACCTAATGGCCATATTAAACTTATCTTGATTTATTTTATTTTAATGATGAAACTATCTGTATGATGTGCAAAGCATCAGGGCTTGAATTTATCTATGATCACCATATGTCTATGAATTTATCTTTCCACGTATTTTAACCATGGGTTTTCGAGTCAAAAACTGTAAATGCTGATTACATTCAAATATTCGGACCAGCTTGTACCCTATTGTCATGGATATACTCCTGTAACATGTTCTCATTGCTTTACTTAAGTCACATAAAATCCACTAGTTCAGTCTTCAATACGTTTACATTATTCAATACATATCTGAGTAGATATGCTTGAGATTAATCCTAAAATTGCATGGAAAAGCTCAGGCCCATCCAGACAGTTCATTTAACCAAGGAGCTTCTACAGCATACAGGAGGGTGGCCAAACGCCGTTCCCTCAAAACATGGGAGAAAGTGCTACAAACTGCAAAAAACCACAAGATTTTTAGGTACGGGAATATCCTGATTCTGAAAATTTACATCTTTTAATATCTGTATGTCCCTGCAATCAGAAAAGATGGGATTTTTAAATCTAGTTCTCAGGTTTTAGATTGGTGGTTTCTTAAAAAGAAGGTGACAGTTGAGTTGAACAACAGACTGGTTCAAGATTGGGAAAGGCGTACGGCAAGGCTGCATACTCTCACCCAACCTTTTTAACTTGTATGCAGAACACATCATGCAATGTGCAGGGCTTGATGAATGCAAAGCTGGGGTGAAAATTGCTGGAAGAAACATTAACAACCTCAGATATGCAGATGACACTACTCTGATGGCGAAAGCGAGGAGGAGCTGAGGAGCCTTCTAATCAAGGTGAAAGAAGAAAGTGCAAAAGCTGGGTTGCAGCTAAACATCAAAAAAACCAAGATTATGGCAACAAGAATGATTGACAACTGGAAAATAGAGGGAGAAAATGTGGAGGCCATGACAGACTTTGTATTTCTAGGCGCAAAGATTACTGCAGATGCAGACTGTGGCCAGGAAATCAGAAGACGCTTACTTCTTGGGAGGAGAGCAATGTCCAGTCTCGATAAAATAGTAAAGAGTAGAGACATCAGACTGGCAACAAAGATCCGACTAGTCAAAGCCATGGTATTCCCTGTAGTAACCTACGGATGTGAGAGTTGGACCTTAGGGAAGGCTGAGCAAAGGAAGATCGATGCTTTTGAGCTGTGGTGTTGGAGGAAAGTTCTGAGATTGCCTTGGACTGCGAGAAGATCCAACCAGTCCATCCTCCAGGAAATAAAGCCCAGCTGCTCACTGGAAGGAAGGATACTAGAGACAAAGTTGAAGTACTTTGGCCACATCATGAGGAGACAGCAAAGCCTAGAGAAGGCAATTATGCTGGGGAAAGTGGAAGGCAAAAGGAAGAGGGGCCGACCAAGGGCAAGATGGATGGATGGCGTCCTTGAAGTGACTGGACTGACCTTGAAGGAGCTGGGGGTGGTGACAGCCGACAGAGAGCTCTGGCATGGGCTGGTCCATGAGGTCACGAAGAGTCGGAGACGACTGAACGAATGAACAACAACAACAGGTTACATTGCCTTACAAAGCTGGTAAATTCCTGATTACAAGCATAAAATGGCAAATGGAGGACCATTTATTTATTTATTTAATAGATGCTTTGCTTCCCCCCCCCCCCCCCCAACAAAAGTCCCAAGATGGTTCGGAACATAGATTAAAATGAAATGCAGCTAAAAAGATTATCCTCATTTGAAACAGCTAAAGATAATATAAAACAAAACATTTAAACTATAATAATTATTTACTTCCCTTTCATTGAAAGTTCTTTTAAAACAATCCCATTAAAACCTAAGAGTCTTTTAAAATAAAAATGCCTTTGCTATGCTGCCCCTGATTAAAATCTGTGATTTGCTGCTGTCTGGAAACACCCACCCCCCCCCCCCCCCAATTCAAGTAAATACAGTATATCACTGTATCTCCACAGCTGGAAGGGTTCTCAAAGCAGCTTACATATCGGTAAGATGAAGTTAAGGCAATTCCTATCGTTAGCCTTACAATCTAAGAAGACATTGCTTAAAAAGAGAATAAGATGGAAATAAGAAAGAAAAGGAAAAATTCTGGTACATGTCCTTAAAGGTGTGAGCATCACATTATGATGAGATTTGATGAATCTGTAATGCACTGTAGACAGACATTCCCCTGCTTCTTACCAAGGCCACCTAGAAGAGAAATAATAGAGAGAGAGAAAGCTAGTAAATGCTGCTCTAGCAATTGCAAGGATGGGGTGATTTTATTATTTATTTATTTAGCAGTTTTGTATACCAGTCTTCTCACCTCCATCGAGGGACTCAGGCCAGTTTCCAACAAACAATATTACAAACAATCATTAAAACATCATAATCTAAATTACACTAAAACATTAAAATAACAAAGTACGGTCATAATTACAGTGGTCAGTCATCATCCTAAAATCATTGTTCGTCATCATCCATCCATATCACAGGATCTTGACTCATTCGTCGAATGCCCGTTTCCATAGCCAAGTTTTCACCTGTTTTCTGAACGTCAAGATAGAAGGGACAGTTCTAGTCTCCAGTGGAAAGGAGTTCCAGAGTCGAGGGGCCACCACCGAAAAGGCCCTGTCCCTCATCCCACCAGATGCACTTGTGAGGCCGGTGGGACCGAGAGCAAGGCCCCTCCAGATGATCTTAGCAATCTTGATGGCTCATAGGGGAGAATACGTTCGGACAGGTAAACTGGGCCGGAGTCGTTTAGGCCTTTATAGGTTAACACCAGCACTTTGAATTGTGCTCGGAAGCTAACTGGCAGCCACTGGAGCTGGCACAGCAGAGGAGTGGTGTGCTCCCTGTACCCCGCTCCTGTTAGTAATCTGGCTGCCGCATGTTGGACTAGTTGAAGCTTCCGGGCAGTCTTCAGAGGCAACCCCACGTAGACAGCATGATTCTACTTATCTGTCCTTCTTCAGCCTGATGGAATAAATATTGGATGACAAATGTGATAAGACAAAGTCCAGTGGTGCTAAAAATGAATTTCTGAACTCAGAATATTTTATTGGAAATCTATATCTTTTCCCACCGGGTTCCAGTGGGTGGATCCCAAACTCCTGGTGAAGACACAAAGTAATCTGCTGATCCTATGCCAGAATTAAAGCTCTTAGGCTCTTCAAGGATTTTTGACCTTATCCCACAAGGGGGGGGGGGGAGAGTGGGGGCAGTCAGATTCTTATCATTTCTATTCATTTAAAGTCTGAGTTCCACTGAGCCCATCAGATGACACAATTTCCTTTGGAAACAGAAGGCCACTGAATGCCACAATTTGAAGACAAAACCCACCCACCCATCTTGCGAGATGTGTTCTCCCATCACACCAAACTGTTTTCTTGGAGGAGGAGAGAGAGAGGAAGAGGGAAGGGGCAGGAAATAAGGATAAAGGTATAAGTAGGAGACTAAGATGGAATTGGAAAGGAGTAAAAATTCAGCTATACCTGAAAAGTATGTAATCTCCTTTACCTGTATTTGATTATTTTGTTTCTTTAATACTTCTGTATTATAATGGAGATAGTTATACTTTACTTATACAACCCAATTTTTAAAATGTTGTTGAAGGAAAAGGAAACAAACTGGTGACATAACATTTTGGAAACAATCCCTAACATACCTACCTGCAATTGCACTCTTTGCACAATCCTTTGCTTTCATTGCTATTATCCTGCTGTAATTGCAAGTTACCTGCCTCATGTGATAAATTACCAAGACCAATGCAAAGAAGCCAGAGATTTTTCAGCAGAGGTCTTGGTGAATACCTCTTCATATTATCTCCTCCTCCGTTCACAGCCTAATTATTCTTTTAGTTCTTGTAAAAGACGAGGAGTGAGTAGGTGTGGGTGAGATAATGAAGGAAGCTATACAACAGTGTAGGTAACTTGGCTAATCATCATTGAGATAGTTTCAGTATCTTGGCTCATTATTGCCTCTGGAAGTGTGAGTTGCAGTATTATCCTGCCTTCTTTTTTTAAAGGAACAACAGTCAAAACTGTTTTTTGGAAACTGCAAGGGAACATCCTTGTTCCCCACCCTTTTGAACACAACAGCATTGTTGAGGACTCTATTTCATATTCTGGGTTTTTTAAATTTAGCCACACTAAACATTACATTAATTAGGCAGCATTGAGAGAAGCAGCATGGTGTAGTAGTCCAAGGTCCCTTCTACACTACCATATAATCCAGATTACCAAAGCAGATAAACCACATTATCTGCATTAAACCAGATTTTATGAGTCTACACTGCCACATAGTCCAGTTCAAATCAGAAAATCTGGATTTTATATACCAGTCTACAAGGATCCTGAGTGGTAGGGTATGATTCTGAAAGCCATAGAACACATTTACTACTATTAGTAGTACTATTACTACTATTAGCTCACCAAATTTCAGATTTGATTTATCCATCCGTTTGATTTATCCATCAATTTTTGGTGAATTTTCAAAATTTCCATAATGGGTTTCTTTCCTGGGCAATGTATTAAGATTTTAAAGCCTAGGACACATGATATATAGTTGATGCCCAAACCCAGAAACCCATTACAACACTGTGTGTAGGTCTCATTTGTCACTAATATAAGAGGGTATGCAATATCTATGAACAAGCTATTCAAAACTAGCCAGTGTGAAAGGACATAGATCTGAATGGGTAAGAAATTAAAAATAAAATAAAATGTTACAGTTGACCAGATTACTGTTACAAAGTACTAATGTTTAGAACATTAAAATTCAGAGGGGTTTTTTCTTTTTAGATATACTGAGATATACAGAAAATGCTGCTAAATTAATCTGTTCTCATGGCAACAGTTTTATTGGCAATGGCAAAGTCATTAACCTATAATAATAGTAAAAGGCAATTCACAGTTGCTTTTAGACCTAAATGCCAAGTTCTTATAAGACAGGACAAAATGAAATTTAAAAGGGCACTACGGTTTCTGATGATTATGGTGCTATTTGCTCAACTTAAAAAGTCGCATGCACTGCATGGCAGGTAATATAATTGAATTAGTTCCTGTGACGAGTAATTGCATCACAACTCCTATGAATTGATAGCTATGAAATCTGTCAGGCAATGTTAGATTGGTAGTAGATGTGCCTCTCTTTCTAAAAGCAATCATATAAGAAATGGGTGAGAAAAGTATGGACAGTATATGACTCTCAACTCTGTTTTTGTAGCTTTCCAAGCCATTTTTATAGCTTCCAGGCCCATGCTTCAACTTTTTTTTTCTTTTTTAAAAAAGAAATGCCCCCAAATATACTCAGCTGTATAGGAATCAGGGAGCCATTTTATTCTCAGATCCTCCAATGGGCATCTTCCACCTATGAAGCCCAAATACTTCTATCTTCCTTTGCTGTTCCTTTCAAAATTACATCATCTTATCATTTTGAAAGTGAAACCAGAGGTATTGGCAGCAGTAGGGGCAGTGTAATTTTTTTTTGTTATTTTCATGTATTGGGCAGTTATTTAGGCAACATTGCCTAAAATATGCTGATTTATAAAAATGGGGAGTGGGGTGGCTTTGAGGCCTAGTGGTGTTTCTAGGAACCATTAAAGTGAGCGCCAAAGTCTGCCTACAGCTCACAGGCTGCATTTTTCTAATCTAGCTGTAGGGATTTTGGAAGATAGTTTTGACACATTTTGATATACACAGCCCCAGCCACTTTTGGTTTGGGAGAACCTGTTTGCTCAACAAGAAGAGATCTTGAAAAATGGACCTGGGGATCAAAAAGTGGAAGAAATTATTCCCATTTGCTTTAAGAAGATATGGGGGGGGGGGGGCATTTTAGACCCAATTTTGGGCAAACAGTAGGGGGTTAGTGCCACATCAAGGCCAATGTATCTATCTAACCACCAACTGACACAGGAAATCCCACTGAGGTTACATGCTCTGATCTCATCATCTTATATTTCTTCAATAGAACTACAGTATTTTAACGATTTTGCCTTCTGCACATAGACAAGTATCTCTGTATATTCAAATGACATATAACAATAAAATAACAGAATATTTCAGAAATGTTCATAAAGAATTCCTCAGTTCTGTAAAATAGACTAAAGAATGCAGCAAACTATACAATAAAGATGGTCAAACATCTATACAAGCACACACACATATTTAAAAAAACTGTTGGCATGCATTTAGTGGCTGACTTTAGTGTCTTCAACAAAAAAGAATACAAGAGAGGAAAAATAGCATTAAATACAGTGCCTTAAAATGTACAAGAAGAAGAAAATAGCTGTAAGATTAAAGATTAAGAACAAGATCTAATAATTGCATCTACCAGTAAAACTGCAACTTTCTTTTCCTTCATAGTGCTGTTGGGTGCCAAAATCTGCTCTAAAAAGTACCCCACCCCTTTTGGGGAAGTGGCTCCCTATTCCCATTCCCACTGGAAGAAACCTGTATCATTGGATTTCAATTCTTTGAAATATGTCTGGACAGCTTGCATATCAACAATGAAGTCCTCCAGATTGAAGAGCATGATTAAATCAACTGCTCCAGGACCTGATCTGATTTCCTTCTTTCATCTAAGAAATCTTAATTTCTCATTGGTACAAGGGATCGTATCATGAATCAAGGATCAACATGCAGTGATGCGTGACTATTAGGTTCTCCTTTCACAAAAACTAAATATGAAACACTAACCCAGTACAACCATAGCTTCCTAGTACAAGTTTGCTTCCTACAGAAGAATTATTGTTGCTGCTGTTTTATAAATTCACACGTGATTAGAATATATTGTCTCTGGAATACAAAGATATAGCCACTGTAATCACTGAATATCTTTCTGAATATTTCAGTTATCTAGATCTGGAGCATGCTTATAGTCCTATGACACATCACAATGCATCTAAAGACTGAAAAAGTTACTTTTCTGTATTCTAACTGCCAGGCATCTGAAGAATTCTGGGAGCTACGATCCAAAAATATAACTCTTCTAAGTTCTGTTCTATTTCCAATGTATGATCAGGTGAGGAGTAAACATGGTTTATAAAGGAACGCCAAACAGCACAAGCAACCAGTGCTTACTTTCATGCCACTGATTGATCAACAATGTAATTTTTCATGGCTATTTTTAGGCTACATTTCTACCAGTTTTACTGTGAACTAGATTGTACATCCATCACACATCTCTGTAAGAAAACAACATAGAGTTGATACCACTATGATTTAACATAATGAAAGGAGGAGCTTATGTTAAGGCTTTGATCTCCTAAGATGAGGCATCTTTGTGCATAATACTATTTATTCACAGGTATATGAACAATTTTAGTGATACGGATGACAAAAACAGGTGGGTGGGATGATGAAGACAAAACTGGGCTTCAGCAGAAACTTATATTCTGTCGAAGGCTTTCATGGCCGGAATCACTCAGTTCTTGTGGGTTTTTTCGGGCTGTATGGCCATGTTCTAGAGGCATTTCTCCTGACGTTTCGCCTGCATCTATGGCAAGCATCCTCAGAGGTAGAGGTCTGTTGGAATTAGGACAATGGGTTTATATATCTGTGGAATGGCTGGGGTGGGGCAAGGAGCTCTTCCCTGCTGCAGTTAGGTGTGAATGTTTAGCTAATCACCTTCATTAGCATTTGAAGGCCTGCCTGAACCTGGGAAAATCTGTTGCTGGGAGGTGTTAATCTGTGCCTGGTTTCTTCCTCTCTGTTGTTTAGCTGTTATAATTTTAGAGTTCTTTAATACTGGTAGCCAGATTTTGTTCATTTTCATGGTCTCTTCCTTTCTGTTGAAATTGTCCACATGCTTGTGGATTTCAATGGCTTCTCTGTGTAGTCTGACATGGTGGTTGTTTGTGTGGTCCAGCATTTCTGTGTTCTCAAATAATATGCTGTGTCCAGGCTGGTTCATCAGGTGCTCTGCTATGGCTGACTTCTCTGGTTGAAGTAGTCTGCAGTGCC
This sequence comes from Anolis sagrei, assembly GCF_037176765.1. Classification (NCBI taxonomy): domain Eukaryota; kingdom Metazoa; phylum Chordata; class Lepidosauria; order Squamata; family Anolidae; genus Anolis; species Anolis sagrei. The sequence goes on along the minus strand of NC_090024.1, from coordinate 52,486,858 downwards.
TTTCATGTTCCTTGATGCGTGTCTGGACAAGTCTACATAGGGACCACCAAACGCAGCGCCCAGACACGCATCAAGGAACATGAAAGGCACTGCAGACTACTTCAACCAGAGAAGTCAGCCATAGCAGAGCACCTGATGAACCAGCCTGGACACAGCATATTATTTGAGAACACAGAAATGCTGGACCACACAAACAACCACCATGTCAGACTACACAGAGAAGCCATTGAAATCCACAAGCATGTGGACAATTTCAACAGAAAGGAAGAGACCATGAAAATGAACAAAATCTGGCTACCAGTATTAAAGAACTCTAAAATTATAACAGCTAAACAACAGAGAGGAAGAAACCAGGCACAGATTAACACCTCCCAGCAACAGATTTTCCCAGGTTCAGGCAGGCCTTCAAATGCTAATGAAGGTGATTAGCTAAACATTCACACCTAACTGCAGCAGGGAAGAGCTCCTTGCCCCACCCCAGCCATTCCACAGATATATAAACCCATTGTCCTAATTCCAACAGACCTCTACCTCTGAGGATGCTTGCCATAGATGCAGGCGAAACGTCAGGAGAAATGCCTCTAGAACATGGCCATACAGCCTGAAAAAACCCACAAGAACTGAACTTATATTCTGCTTGTATTTGTTCATTTTCTTCTGATCAAAGACACTATTTAATGTAGCAAAGTTAACATAAATACTACATTGGAAAAAAACACAATGCCATGTGCAGCTATTTCAGTGCCTACATGCATTCATTGTAATATAGTGAGATTCTCCACGGGTTGAAACATTTCATGAACACCAAGCCTCCTGGTTATATAGTGCTTCATTGAAAAGGAAGAAATAGAATATTGGGCCACAAGATCAAGATTCCAAGTTCTATGACTTTTTTCATTCTAATATACTAAATATTACATCACTCATGATAGGCTGTGAAGTTTTTAAAATACTCCTTGAACACAGAAAATTCAGAGGAAAAAGGAATTTCCTCTCTGTACCAATAGGTAAAATGCTTTAAAAAAAATCAGTGGAGTGACTGCAGAACTCTAGCTTTTTGCATAATTATTTTGTCAAAAAATCTTAAAACGAATAGGTTATACATATCCCTGATTTCTCCTTTTATCTATCAAATGACTTTCAAAGTTGGTTTCAGCTCTATTTAGGGTTGCAGTTCTTAACAATAATTCCCAGGTAAGGAAGTAAAATTGTATTATTTCTTTATTTAGGACTAGCTATCACCAACTACACATTGCTGTGGCCCAGTCTGGTTAAATGGAAAAGAAAGAAAAGAGAAAGAGCAGGTTTCTAAAATATTTAATTTCACAAAGCTTGTGGGTTTCCATTTATTTTGTTGTTCTATTGTCTTTGCAGATATAGGATTGTCAGAAACACACAATATATAACTGTCCACATGAGAAGCAATGTGTGTCTAGATCTGAACAGCACAATTCCAAAGATTAAACCTGAGTTTTGTTGATGGTGATAGCAAATGCCAATCAAATTGAGAATTGAAATCTTTTAAATTGAAATGGCATATCCAGTGGAATCATAGGAATGTGGGGAATGAGGACATCTTCAACAAAGAATAATGTATGCTTTGTACTGGATTACATGTCAGTGTAGTCCTTCCTTATAGCCACATAACTCAGAACATCAAGGTAGATCATCAATAATGCCTGCGTTGAACTGGGTTATTTGAGTCCAGACTGCCATGTAACCTAGTTCAATGTGGATCCTGTACAGCTGTGTGGAAGGGGCCTAAAGGGTGCCCAAAGGAGCCCCAATAGGGAAATGGTAAACATACAGTGGCATTCCTGAGGACAGGAGTGGCACTGGAGGTGGGAAGGAGAAAGGAAGGCCCACCCCCCTCAGATGAGACAATTATTGAGAACACAGGCTTTTTAAAATGGGGTCGCTTTGAACTTTAGGAAACCCAATGGAGGGAGCATGATGCACATGTCCATGCAGTCAAATAAACACACAGAGCCCAAGAGGTGAGGCCTGCCTTACCTGCCCAAAGAGATCTGGCTGAATGGGTGAGTGGCTGAGGTGTGCTCCATCTCCCTCTCCCTCGAGCATAATTTCGGACTGAGGCAGAGAAGCAGCATTGAGGGGGGAAGACAAAGGCATTCCCCTGAGGCCTGCCCCTACTTCATGCACCATACAATGATGCCCCCTTCAGAGCAGAGTGAGCAGTGTCAAAGCAAAAAGGACAACAATAAACTATCTTTACAAAATGAATGCTATGGTAAATGACGCATCTCAATTCCAACACAATGTCACACAAAATAATTAAATCAAAATAAAACTAAATCAAACTCTATGAAAATTTAATGTAGCAATACATTTGGAAACATCGAAATAGAATTATAAAATATGTAGGATAGCATGTGTTTCTTTGACATCCAGCAAATGGCGCTGTATTTGTGTGACATCTATATAATAGTAGGTATGTTAAAACATATAAACATGCGCCTATTCAAATGCTACATTGTGTCGAAATTTCAAAGCAATCAGTGAAGTATTTTGGGAAATTTAAAATTTGAACAAATGAACATTTACATTTTTATTTACATAGAAAGATAAAAGTGCATGAAATAATACAAGAACTTATGTATATAATTGTGTATATATCTCAGGGAGTATTATCCCTTATTCAGAAAGAAATACTACAACATAAAGTCTGTCAGATAAAAGTTAAAAATAACTGACCATAAAATGAATTTAATTTGACTGAAAATATTAGGTCTAATTGGATTGGAATAACTTCTGTCAGAAGACCTGATATGGTTTGTACTGGATAATGCTTATCAGAACATATTGAGTTCAATTCTTCCTAGTTTAGTGAGTTTGCAAAGCAGAAAATAATCCACATAAAGCTGCAATAAGAAAAGTTACTTTCCTTTCAAATGAGCAAGTAGGCCAGTTAAATACATTCCCTGGAGGGCTTATTGCTTTTGCAATATTTCTACTTCTCCAAAACTGCAAAGGTTCAGGTACTGAAAAAACAAAACAGCTGCTAAAATTCTGAAATAAATATTGGTAGAGCCACATGCATGCCCATCTGAAAGATCACTTATGGTAATAAGGAAAAATGTTGTTACAATAAGAAACGAAGGACTGTATTGCACAAAGCCATCATCACTCAGCGTTTCTGCAAACACAGATCCTGGGATGTTAACCCTTGCCATCCCACCTTTGCTGTTTCAAGGTCCTGTGGCTGGACTTACTTTTGGGTTAGGATTACCATCCTCCCCCATAGTCTGCACTTCTTTCAGGTCTTTTTATTTTACAAAAAGGACCTTTTCAGGGCTGCTGCACTTAGGACACATCAATAGAAGGCATGACTCACTATAAAAGACCATAATGCTTGTTAAGGTAGAAGGCAATGGAAAAAGAGTTTATGCAACGGTTAGCTACATTTAATTTTTTAAGCATTTTAACCTTTAATTACTGAGAGAAGGGGTGGGGTAAAGTAGGACAATTCCACTCACTGATGTCAATTTTTGTTAACACTCCACCACATAAGTGGCTTAGAGTCATCTTACAAGTAAAGTTGTGGCACTGTGATATACTCAGGCACTATTGATGCCCAAAGGAGCTAAGAGTTGTCCTAGTCTAAATTGTCAGGTGCTCACTGTGAGGATTCAAGCAATTAGAAATTCCATGGTTAGAGAACAAAGAATCATAGGGCATCAGCTATATTGTCTGGTAACAGGCAACATGGTCAGGTCAGTTCCAGAGAGAAGCATAACCTGAAGACACAGGTTCACAGCTTGGGAGTGATCCTAGATTCAGTGTTGAGCCTGGACCCCCAGGCTTCCTTGGTGGCTAGGGGAGCATTCGCACAGTTAAAACTTGTGCACCAGCTGCGCCTGTACCTTGGGAAGTTTGACTTGGCCATGGTGGTCCATGCTCTTGTTACATCCTGATTAGATTACTACAACATGCTCTACGTGGGGCTGCCTTTGAAGACTGTTCAGAATTCAAAATGCTGGTTTTAGCCTATAAAGAATTCAAAGTGCTAGTTTTAGCCTATAAAGGCCTAAATGGTTCTGGTCCAGCTTACTTGTCTGAATGTATCTCCCTCTATGACTCACCTTGGAGGGTAAAACCATTGAGGGAGGCCCTGCTCTTGATCCCACAACCCTCATAAACGTGATTGGTGGGGATGAGAGACAGGGCCTTCTCAGTGGTGGCTCCCCAGCTGTGAAATGCCCTCCCCAATGAAATCAGATCAGCCCCCTCCCTCCTATCCTTTAGGAAAAAACTTAAAACATGGTTGTGGGACCAAGAGTTAGAGCAGCAGATGCAGCAATAATAATGAATGTGACCTATTTGACTGACAATGGACAAGACCTGGATTATGACTTGAACTTCCATAATTTTAACTGGATATTTTATATTTGATAGTTTAATAATAGTAATTTGATGGTTTAACTATCTGTTTTAAATGTGAACTGTTATTATAATTGTCTTTGTTTGGGCATCCAGTGGTTGACAGTTGTGGGGCCGCCCTGAGTCCCCCTCTGGGGGTCAAAAGGACTGGATATAAATGTATGAAATAAATAAATAAATAAGCATAATGAGACATTAATTGTCAGCACCAGCAGGTTCAGAACAGAATAACTGAGGCAGATCATGCAGAAGGAGTCAGTATTGCTCAGATCAGTAGTTGAAATCAGAGAAAACAAAAGAAAATCTAGCTTAATTCAAATTGAGGGGCAAAATGAGTCGTAGCAATTAAAATAATATTTCAAAATTAATTGTTGAAAAGCATTAACTTACTGCCTTGACTGGTGAGATTTTATATATAGTTTTTTAAAAAAAACCATTGGCAGACTTTAGCCAAGTTTAATCTTAGCCACAGAAGAAGGCAATGGCAAAGGTCTTCTGAAAATATCTTGCCAAGAAACTCCTGTGATACACTTGCCTTAGGGTCACTATAAATTAGAAATGTCTTGAATGCACAAAACAACAACAATCATGGGGAACTGCTGAAACTGTAAAATTGATGTATGTCTTATATGGGTGTCCTCTGTCATACAGCTGTATGTTCTGTAGCTCGCATTTCTGCTTATACTATTTTCTGGGAGGCAACAGCACAAGGTTCACATCCTTTGCATTTTCTTAGGGAGGCAAAAGTCTTATGTCAGAAAGTCAGGCTCTGGTCCCAGGAAGGACACAGCTTGTCATCTTGAAACAGTCTTAGCCATCTTAATGGATGATCTGCACTGGGAGCTAGACAGGGGGAGTGTGTCCCTGTCGGTTCTGCTGGACCTCTCAGTGGCCTTTGATACTGTAGACTACGGTAACCTTCTGGGACGCCTCGTGGGATTGGGCCTTGGAGATACGGTTTTGCAGTGGCTCCAGTCCTTCCTAGAGAGCTGTTCCCAGAAGGTGTTGCTGGGGAATACCTGCTTGACCCAATAGCCATTGTCCTGTGGGGTCCCACAGGGATCAATACTGTCCCCTCCATGTTGTTTAACATGTACATGAAGCTGCTGGGGGAGATCATCCAGATTTTCGGTGTGTGGTGTCATCTGTATGAGGATGATGTCCAACTCTGTCTCTCCTTCGCACCTGCTATTAAGGAGGCTGTACAGTTCCTGAACCAGTGCTTGGCCACTGTGATGGTCTGGATGAGGGCAAACAAATTGAAACTGAATCCAGACAAGACAGAGGTACTCCTGGTCAGAGCATAGGGTTACAGCCTGTGTTGAATGGGGTTACACTCCCCCTGAAGATGCGGGTTTGCAGCTTGGATCCTGGATTCATCATTGAACCTGGAACCCCTGAATGGTTCTGCCCCAGCTTACCTGTCCAAACGTATCTCTCCTTATGAACCATCTAGGAACATAAGATCATCTAAGAATGGTAAATAAATTTTTATCATAAATAAATAAATAAATTCTGAGGAATGAGCTGATGCTTGCAGCCAAAGTAGCTTTGGTCATCCAAGGTGCATGGTGGGAATGAGGATACCTTGTCCTTGCTTTGGTAAAATATGCACTTGTAGTGAATTTGGGGATGAGACTTTTGCTGATTAAGAGGGAGCATTATTATTGGACATTCTGTAGTGGCATATTCAAAATATCTTTTTTCTTGGCTGAGAAAGCTGGGTGAATTAATGACGTGCATACCACCTGGAAATTAAAGCACAGACATCTCATAAATCTACCTGATGCAATGATTCACCAATAATTTGCTTCTGCAAGTCGATAAGCATGTTAACTGCTAATCTAGCCTTCATTATATATGCTCTGTTGATTGAACCAAGGCTAGGTTACCAATTACTTTATATGAAAATGTACTGAAAGGAAAGTTTCATGGACAGCCTCTATAGCTGAATGAAAAGTATAATACTGTATGAAAATATCCTACCTACCTTAAATTTTCCACCTGTGGAACATTTTCCAGATAAACCTGAAGGTCTAAAAAGGCACAGGAAATTATACATGAGCATTGGAAGGAAATTCAGACTCTGTTCTTTCCTTTCAGAAGACTAATAGAAGCCCTTTGATAACTGGAAAAGGACACTGGTGGGTTCATCTTGGAACTATCTCCAGCATGAACAATGATGGGACACTTTATCACTAAGCTATTTGTGCCAAATGAGGATTGCAATGCCCAGAACACTTTAGTAAGACCAATAACTTATGGTAGCTCCTTGCAAAGTCAAAATTATGAAGAAGGTTTAAGACAACTATTTCCCCAATTCCCCAACCAAACCACCTCTTGTCCATTTGTTTAACGTCTTTGTGATGTTCATGGTTAGGGTCACCATTAGTTGGAAATTATTTGAATGGCACATAAAACCAAACTTCTGTAGCTAAAATCATAGAATTAGAAGAGACTGCAAGGCTTTGAGGACCATACAGAAACATACAATCAAAGCACTCCTGTCAGATTACCATCTAGCTAGAAAGAAAGGGACTCCACCATCCACTACTTTATGTGGCCTTTTCTATGTTTTTGAACTGCAGCTCCCATCCCCTCTCATTGTCTATTCTGGTTAAGGTTTCTGAACACAGAATTCACCACCATCTTGGTTACTGCACAATCCATGCCCCTACTTTTGAACTCATGGCAAAGAAAGATGGAGGGGCTCTCTCTTTTTGTCCTAAGCTAAATACACTTGGGAGGTGGGTCAAGATCAAAGGAAAAGTTCAGCAAAAGTTCTTGTTGGATACCACAGCCTTGGTGACTTTAATAAGGTAAGAAGGAAGGAATCAGTTTAACTATGGTAATATTATGCATACTTTGAACCAGACCAATAACTTATGGTAGCTGGAGTTAACTAACACTGGCTTCCATTGTCTTTCTTATGTATTGTGAAGTTTTCTTCAACATATTGACCACCTGTAAATGAGGGAATGCAAGGATATCCTGTTATTAATAGTCCTTCTCAGGTCTTTCAAACTTTGATCTTTGAGTTTCTCTCCTCCCATCTACACTGCATTAAACTGCATTATATGAGACTCCATTGACCATATAATGCAGTTTCAAACTGCATTATACAACAGAGTTGAAGGAGTCTATGACAGCAGAGCTCTTTGATAGGAAAGGGTAAATGTCTCACAAAACTATAAATCATAGAGTTTCATAGCATTGAGCTATGGCAGTTAATGTGGTGCCAAACTGCTGTAATTCTGCAATATGGATAGAGTCCAATTCCATCAATTCATTGAAATGATGCCTTCCTTTTTTCCTCGTGCCTTAACCCAGCATTATAATCTATTCCAGTAAATGGTCTCATGGTATGTCCAAAGTTCAACAGCTTGGTTAATGGTAAAATGGCATCTGGTGATAGTTCAACCCTTGTTTGCTGTAGGACCCTTTTTTGGCAGTCAATAGAATCCATAAAATTTACCTGTACTACAGTATACATCCATTATTTTAGTGCTTTTGTTTTATTTTGTTTCAAACTTGTGTATACCATATTCTTGGGAAATTTGAAAAACATTATTTAAATAAATAAAAAATGGTTGCATTTCCAGCATAATAATAGTTGTTGCTACTGCTGCTCTGGACATTAGACACAGAATAAAGAGTTATTTTGATATTTCTGGCAAGGAAGAATAAATTCCAGCTCTGGGAAATGTTTAGCACTGCAACAAAAGCCAGTCTTGCAAATTACAGTACCAAGCAGTAACTCCCTCCCCTCCAATTTATAGAAATATGTGGTGTTTTTTAAATTGTCCCTTAGTAAATCATCCAAGTGCTCATGAAAGAAAAACACAAGAGAAAAACAAAGGACCATAATTCATAAACCACACTGCAAAATTGGATGGGTTTTAACAGTTGGATAGAACTATATATGGAGCTTTCGATTAGATTATACTCAGAGCCCTTAATGTTTTATCTCACAAAAACATCCATGACTGATGTTGAATGGATAATGTTAAATGTCAGTTCATATTTGTAGAACATGAAGTTTGAGCTGTGATCTTTTCAGAGTAGATGCAATTGTTTGCTTACTATATTACAGAGTAAGGGCTATCTGTGGGTCCTGTGGTGTGCTTCATTTTAGATATTCTTCATCAACACACACAGTTGAGTAAGCTCATTAAAACATTCATTGGATAAACACAAGATTCTTCAACATTTTTTTTAAAACACTTTAAAGCTTGTACAAACAGGGGCACTTTTCCCTTTTTCTGCTTCATTCTAGTATTTGCACCTACAGCTGCAATTAAAGTTCTTATCTTCAAAAAGCTAAAAGGCTGCCAGACAGAAGAAAGCAAAGATTTATTTTATGCTACTTTAGACAGCAGAGTTAGATCTAATTGGCTCAAGATATAGGGGGATAGATTTCAAGTGAACATTAGGATAAAGTTCTTATCAGAAAGAGCAGTTTGGCAATGGAATAAATTACCTGACTTGGCTTGCATCTTGCTAGAGGTCTTCAAGTAGAGAGATGTTGGACAGCTGTTTGTTAGGAATGCCATACTTTGGATTGGTGCATTGAACAAGATTTGGACTGATTTGTTTATGGCATCTGTATAGCACTTAATATAATGTAATCTCAAAGCAATTTACATAAAATATAAAAGAGAGTGGGGAGAAATACTCAGTACTCTATCTGCGACAACTGTCTCCTAGTCCTACTTACCTCCATGTGTCTCAATATAAGTGGAGGTAGCCAGGCAGAATCAGTTTGTGTTCTTATAGCTGAAAATATGAAGAAGCAAGTATTTTCATGGACCTCCTAGGGGTATTTTAGAGGGCTAAGAGGATTTTGGTCTTTTAAGGAAAACAGAGGAATGGAACAATATGTTAGTACTAGGAGGATGCAAACTCACAGGGTTTTTAAATTTTTTTAAATAAGTACCTACTTATCATCTAAGTTTCCAGTTTTCCAAATAACAGTTGAAGAAAAAAAGTAAAAATCAACCAAACCACCTACCATTTCACTATTTTATAAATTGGTCAGTAGACCTAATGCAAAATAGATGGGACCCATTTTTCACTGATTTGTCTGTTACATCCATGTGTTCAGCAAAGTAAAGCAAACATACTGCATGGTATATTGAAGACTATGTGTAAAAGAATACACAGAGACAAACATCACTTCAAATTATTGGTAAAATAGAAAAAAAATCAGTGAGGCCAGGTGATGTGTTATGGGCTACGGGGGAAAAGCAATATCCTCAGAAATAACATTTCTATTCTTAATGTATTATCAGTGAAAGTGCCATGCAATCAGGAGCTTGTCTTCTGTGTTATTTTTGTACCAGGTCTGCATCTCGCCAAATAGTTATGAAGGCTCCTGTGGATGTGAAATTCAAGACCGACTCAAGTCCCCCTTCCCTCTATCTTCTGCCAGCTTCAATCAAAATTGTTGTCTGTGTTCTCTTGACAATTGAAGGGCGGCATGTTCCAAGCTCCATAAGGATCATTAAAATCTAATCACAAAATCTATAATCTGTCCATTTCTATTGCATGCAGGCAAGATGTCTGCAGCAGATTTCAGAGATGACCCTGACACTGATGGAGAATGTTAAGTTACAGAGCACCAGCTGTTGTTCCCCCAGAGTTTTTGACTGGTTGACCTAATGTGAAAAGTATCGTCATGTCACTCAGTGTCACTGCTCTCTAACTAAATTTTAACACCTTTTAATTCATATGCTCTGGAATTGTCTTTCTGAACAATAATCTTTGATTTTAAAATTACAGATGACCTGTGAGGTTCTAAACAAGAAAATATGTCTTGCATAGTTTTAGCTTAGTGCAAATATACATTAGTATCTTAATTCAACACCTACACAACCAATTTCACAGTGAATGCCTTGAAACCATGTATTGAGTTTGCCATGGCCCAGCTAAAAAAAATGTGTGAAGAGGAGTCTTCCTCAGACAAGGAACAGAGATAAAGATGTACTGTAGTAGATGGAATCTGAAAAAGACACAGGGACTTTGAGGTATTCAGAAGTAAAGGCACAGCTAGGGATCCTCCAAGAGAGATTCTTCTACCATACTACTAGTTCCCATCCCTGGAGAAGGAAGAGGCCCAAAAGCCCTGTTCTCATGCCCTTATGAAAAATGTTGGTAGAAATAACAACTAAAAAGAATCCAGTTGTAAAGGAGTGTGGTAATTAAAGAAGTCGAAGAAGTAATTCCAATCAGTATCAACTGCCCTTCCTCAGATGCTTGTATGGTACAGGCACAATTATAGACCATATATTCTATATAGACCTTATAGGGAGGAAGAGAAGAGCAGAAAACGATGCAGAACAATCTCTTGTTGTCTGCTTTGTTTGTCTTCCAGGCAAAACACCTGAACAACTGCACATTCAGCAAGTGCAAACTAGTAGCTCTTCTCAAAGAAAAAGTCAGTGCACAGCAAGTGCATGTTGTTGTCCATGAATGCAAGAGAGAACAAGGGGACTTACTGGACAGAACATAGAGAAAACTGACCTTAAGACCAATAGAAAGAAATTTCCCAGAAAATTAAGAGGTCAATAATAATGAAGAAACAGCCTAGAGGTTAGTCATTGTTATAAGCACACTGTACAGAAGGAATTCAAAACCTGTCCAACTCAGCAATCACTTCCTACATCTTTCAGAAGAAAAAAAATCCAAAATCTAAAACACTCATGATCCCAAGTATTTTTGATAAGAGATACTAAACTTGGATTACAGTCCACGTTAGTGTACAGTATTTAGTATTATCAGCCAGAGTGCTCCAGTGGCCCAACAGATTACAAACACAAGGTTGCATAGGCTGGAACTTTGGCAGTTAAAGTGAGTTGAGGATTTTGAACAAATCCTTCAAAAAGCAAGTTCAACTGCCTAACTGCATACTCTAATAGGGCCAAAGGGGTTCTGAAGGAACAGCAGAAGGCTACTCGATGTCACTATATTTGATGGTAAGGTAAGCCATGAAGCTATACAAGGATTAGGTCAGGAAAAAACTGCTACACATAAATACTTTCTTCCTTAGAAGGCATAATTTTTTCTCAGAGGCATGAAGCTTTTTTCACTGAACATTTGTCAGTAGGAAAGCAATGTTTATGTATTTTTGTTGCTCTGTTGGGCAGGAAATATTATGAAGTAATACATTTTAGCTTTAAACATTTGAAGACGGTGCTTCAGGGCTTTATAAATTCTTTCAGTTTAAAGAATTAAATATGAATATATGTGGTTCCTTTCAAACATTTGGGATCAGCAATATTTTGCTCCAGAACAACAGAAAGCTCATGGTGTTTCAACAGTGAAGCATACGGAGCAAAAATGTTGTTTTGGGGGTTTTTTTTAGTTTTTAAAAAATCTTTAAGAAATGCCCTTTATTTGTGTGTGCACAAGAATGCACATGATGGTGAGAGTGTTGAAATTTATTAAAAGGGAGTTATTCGATCTTGTTCAGTGGTTAAATTTCACTGCAAATACCCCCTTCTGAGTTATTTTGCTTAGGCTGTTGTTTTAGCATAGAATATTTTGAAGATTTTATTTTTAAAATAATTTTATTATTTTTTCCAGTACAAATGCAAATTAAGATTTTTCTTCTGCAGTAATATTTTTAACTACAGTATTTCATTCTAAGTAACCATGCAGATTCTTTTATTTTTTGAGGTTTTTTATAGACACCATTTCTCATTGCTTCATACAGACTCCTAAAATCACTTGTTTAACATTGCCTGATGTGACTGTACATGGCAGCCAGTCTTTAGATCTTTGCCTGCACTGATATTAAATTTGAAGCCACAGCTCCTTCTGTTTAATAGCTAACTTAACATCAGTGAACAGAGAGACCATGTTTGTGCTATATTTGACTTTCATTTATAAGCCTAAGAGGTTGTCTGATGTATTACAAATACAGCTACTGGAGGGGAGAAGCATTATGAAAAAAATCTGTGGGGTGGGGATACTGAGTGGAAGGAAAAATTGTAATAAGAGAAAGGGAAGTTGGAAAAGAGCATAGCGAAGGCCTTGAAGGCAAAGTTTCTTTTCTTTGATATTTTATTCTGCAAACAATATTTATACTAATATATAAGTTGTAGTAAAAAAAATCAACCCACTAAAAACTAGGTTGGCTTATCCATAGATCGATGTAATTATTGTCCATTAATAATTAACAAAAAAGAAACCACCCACTTTTCCAAGCAGAATGACAAAAAGTGAGGGCTTCGTCCATCTGAGAACTGATCCCCTTTACTCTTCACCACTTCTGATCTTTCTGAATCCCTGGGTGAGGAAGTGGAGGTTGATGACCCCATGATATAACCTTTAGTTTACATGCATCAGATTTATACATGAGTATATACAATAATTAATAAAGCATAACAGAGTCAAGGCCTTTGCATTAGTTCTCCCTACAGGTAAAAAGTGGCAGCTGCTAGTGTCATGTTTTTGGGTAGACACTGCCATCAAAACCATGGTACATTCCAGAATGATGCTAAATCACAGGACATTATTTTTGATTGGGGATAATAAAATGATTGCCTTTTACTTTAAGAATGTTGTGTGGTGCATTTGAATGTTACCACTGATCTCTTAGCAGCAGATGCTTAAGAACAAAAGTGGGAAAGGAAGGAGAGTTTGTAAAAAGAGATTTGCCCTTGACTAATAAAGGTAAGCATTGCTTTGTCATTTAATGCATGAAACAAAACCAGTGGAACAGTCCTGAATTTGTATTCAAACTGGGATTTTAATATGGTTGGGTACAGGAAATTTTAGTTCAATATGAAGTATTTGTGTGAAGGCTACCTCCTGCTGGTGAAATCATTGTTTAAGGGCAATGATGATGGTGGTGATTGCTGTTGAAATTTATTGAATTTGGAACACCCTACCCTGGCATCTATCATGAATATTAGAGAAAATAAAAACAAACAAAAATTATGGGAAGCTTTTCCTATGCATTCCTATGTAAGTTCAGTAAAAGTTGAGGATGAAAATTCAATCCATGTTGAAGCAGAAATATTAGGGAAAGGTATTCTACAAATGAATTACTTTAGCTTTTGTTTGCACCCTACCTCCATAAGTCCTGCTTTTTTGTGTGAAATATTTTGAATGAAATTTTGTGCATGGGACACAAATATTATTCTGAGTTATAGTTCAGTCTGAGTGCTTTCAGGATCATTCTGAATTCTTGAGCAGAGTATCAGAGAAACACTGTCTAGCCATGAAAGTGCTAGGACAGAATACATAAAGCCGATTAAATCATGCAATTGAACACCAATGTATTTCTATATTCCCAGTACTTCGCTTCATCTAAAGCAGCACTCATTGTATTAGACCAATGTTTATCTCTACCTCATTGTGAATGGTACAAGAAAGCTTTTTTAAAAAGCTTTCATCTTCATTTTTTCCAATGCAGACACATATTTGACTTCAACTAGATATGCTGGTTCCATTTATAGGAAATATAGTGTTTCTGTACTCATACACTACATGCAGACATGAACATAGACACAATTCTGTCCAGAAAGTAGTAGATGTTAAAATATTATAGACCATAATTTTACCTAGAAGAGACAGATTTAAAATATCAAATGTTCCTAGTCTCCTTACTCCCTCCACCTTCCCCACACCCAGTTTTCTGGGAATGTTAACTCAGTTAACATTCGGTTAAACAGTGCAATGAATGTGATGATTACAGGAATGGAAATTTGGACGACGGATTGGATCACGACTCTAGTTATGAGATGCATTGTGTTGTCTATTGTTGTGTCAATATTGTATATTATGCTTTTATAGTTTTAAATTGTATATCGTTGATTGATTCTTATCCTTGTTGTAAACCGCGTTGAGTCGCCTGTTGGGCTGAGAAACTGCGGTATACAAGTAAAGTAAATAAATAATAAATAATAAATTAACTGTGAACAACTTTTTTGGTAAAATCTAACCAAGCCTTGAATTAATGTGATATCAGTTTGGCCACAGTTAACATAGAAGATGCAAGAAACCTCAACTTCTTCTCTGCCATTTAATATGGGATTTTCAAAACAATATAAGACTATGACGCTAGAAGACTAGACTTTGAATCTTAGCAAGTCTCACTCCCTTAGCCTCTTAGGAAGGTGATGGCAAGACTACTCTGAATGTTGTCAAGAAAACTCTAGGATAGAGTCACCATACGTTGGAGTTGAATTAAGGGCACATTAACTACTGAATTTATAAAATATTATTATATTAAATATGTTGGGGGCACTGTACATTTCAGTCTGTTATGTCAAATAGTTTCATCTTCTTGTGGTCAAATAGATACAAGAAAGCAGCCTTGGAATTCTGTTTGTCATACCGGCCTATTTCTGAATTTGCGAATGTATAAGAATATAATCTTGCTCTCACTTTTCCCAAATTAGAAATGAAGCTATTATAAATATTTTAAAAATTGTGATACACCTGCTGCCTGATCATCACCTATGGGGAATTCCTGCATAGAGAGGGGGGAAAGCATGCATAGAGAGCTACATATACACAATTTCTACTGAGAAACAGATAATTGGTATTTTAGACTGTCAGGTTTAACATTGTCCACTATGAAATATCTCATGTGTTTTTAAAATAGGTTCTTATATTTAAAAACTAAAAAGGTGAATTAAACTGTCCAGTGCAGGTGTGGAAAGGGGTCAGCACTTCACACAGAAACAAAAAAAAACATGTTTTACATCTAGCTGGCCTCTTAGAAAAGGAAAAATGGTTGAAACTTAGCAAAAATAATTATTTGAATGATGTTATATCATGGAATTGGTGGTTGTTGGTCTGCTTTTCTCTGCCAGATATTCTTGTGCTCCATTCTTCATTGTCCCCAGCCACCTGTAACATTGACTGGGGTGGTGGGAGCTATAATCCTCTCTAATACACTTCACGAGTGTCAAACTGCAAGAGTGTCTTTATTTGCAGCCACTGATTGCTTTCTCAAGCATAATGTGTGTACTGGAGCTCATGTCTTTGTAATTCAAAAATGTACCATATATGCTCGAGTATAAACTGACCTGAATATAAGCCAAGGCACCAAATTTTACCACAAATAACTGAGAAAACTTATTGACTCAAGTATAAGCTGAGGTTGGGAAATGCAGCAACTACTGGTAAATTACAAAATAAAAACAGATACCAATAAAATTACATTAATTGAGGCATCAGTAGATTATTTTTTTAATATTTACATAAAACTGTAATTTAAATATGACTGCCCAACTCTGATTAAATCATCATTCTAACCTTCTTCAATGTAAGTGTGCTTACATATCCTTCCAATAATCATCATAGTTTATTTTAGCTATACATTTTGAGGAAAATGCTGTGTGTATATGAATAAGGAAAAATGGGAAAGACTGGTGCCAAGAGACGAGAGGAAGGCACACGGTGCACTGAAAGAGGAGAAGAAGGTGTGTGCTATGCGAGAGAGGAGGAGAAGAAGGAGAGTTGGGTTGCTGTGCAGAGAGGTGAGAGTCCTGGCAGGAAGGCGTGGGGTTGAAAGAAGCACTTCTTTTAGCCCTACACCTTCTCGCCAGGACCCTCATCTCAGTATAAGCCGAGGGGGGCTTTTTCTGCCTAAAAAAGGGGCTGAAAAACTAGACTTATATTCGAGTATATACAGTAACTTCTCATTCAATTCACCAGCCTCTTGTGGCTTATATTATCTCCTAGTTAATAAAATACATCCTTCAAATGAATAGCCCCTTCCACAAATGAAGAAAAGGGCTAAAATTAAGATCTAAAACTATACCCCTGCATTTTCTTTCCTCCCAGATGTCTAGAAAAGGACTGAGTCATTTTTCCAAAGCAATGAAAATAGTCAGTACAGTTAATTAACTCTCCAGGTCTCCTGATGATATAAACAAAATCCCACTAACTATATCAAGATCACAATGATTGCAGTAATCAAGCAGTCCTTACCTCCTTACTCAGTACATTAAGCAAATTCATGTTTCTGATGGTGGTTGTCTTGTTAGTCACATTGGTCTACAGCATATTAGGAATTCTGAACTCATTGTTCCAAATTTATGTTGAAATGAAGGTTATGTATTGCATTAAGACAAGCCATTTTTACAAGGGACACCTGTACCTAATGATGTGGAAAATTATTGCAATACGTGATTTGTTAAATTACTTTGTCTCTTTTCTTCAGATCACTTTGCAATAATTAATTTCCCAGTTGGTGAAAGGTTCACCAAATGTAATCTGTCATGCAAATAGCAATTAGAATTACTACACCATGCTGGATTTTTTTTTCTTGGAGTTGAGTGTAATGCTAAGTATTTCATGGTTGCTGGGGGGTGTTTAAGGTGTTGTAGATTTTTCTGTTATCAGCATTCACTGCAAACAAATGCTCTAATCTTATGCAAGACTCCCTTTCTCCCCTGCTTTGTTCCTGGCATTGTTATAAATCACACTGCACACCACAATTCTTTTTATTTTGCCACTGCTGCCCTTTGTTCCGTATGCTGCAATTTAGCTATCCCAAATTCTCTGTGTTTCAGGGAAGAACTTTATAGATTTTTGGATAAATTGCCTGTGCTTTTGGAACCCATTTTGATGCATCTTGCCTGAAAATAAACATGAACTCTGAGATCACCATGGGACCTGGTTTTATTTCCCAGGGGCATGCAGCTGCAGCTCTTTTTCTTTCAAAGGGCAAAACTGAACTTCTGTCTGGTCTGTTTTCAGGCTTGAATATTTCTCCTGTGCCAAACAGAAAAATAACAAAATGTATTCCAGGTATCCAGATTGTTATGACATTATTCAGATGTTCAATTATAATTGTTATTGAATACATGTTCTTTGTTTTATGTGGGTTTTTTTAGTTAACTTACTCCTACCTGTGATTACACTATGTAACATGACTTTTGTTCCTGGATCATAGATGTCGTTTCCTAATTGATTATCTCATAAGATCATGGAAAAAAATTATTCAGCTGAAAAAGCTTTGTTTTTGCAGGACATATTGCAGCATATATCATTATAATCTTTCAATGAATATGTCATAGAGTCTCAACCAATTCAACGTAGTTTCTGGCAGCCACAAAATTGACATTTCTGGAGTATAACAACAACCTTTAAAGGAAGTACCAGACAATTAAACAGGAAATAAAACTTTCAAACCAGGAACAGAAGATATTTCAAATTTTGTTACATAATGTTATGTGATATTTCCCCTCCTGACAATAAAGACCAAGGAGCAAGAGGATCCTGATAACAGTTTACTACAAGAGTTCGTAAACTTTCTAAGGAGGGAGCTGGTTCATGAAAAAGAAACATGAAATAATTCCTATGCACACTGCACATTTTATTTGTAGTGCAAAAATAAAATAAAAGAAAGAACAATACAATACAATATTTAAAACAAAGAACAATTTTAACCAACATAAACTTAACAGTATTTCAGTGGTAAATGTGGGTCTGCTTTTGACTGATTAGATAGTCAAGTTAATTAGGATTGTTGTTGTGTGCCTTCAAATTTAAACTTTAGAATGAGGGCTGGATAAATTACTTTGAAGGGCCACATCCGGCCTGATGGCCTTAGTTTGCGAACCCTTAGTCTACTAGGATGGATTCCTTTTTTAAAAGATTGAAATTTGTAATTGAAGTTTAAACAGATGATAGGCTACTTGTGACTATGTTCTTTCACACATGTAAGGATATGGCCTTGAATTTGTATACATCTCTCCATGAATATGAGATCAGAGTGATCTTT
Source organism: Anolis sagrei (assembly GCF_037176765.1). Lineage (NCBI taxonomy): Eukaryota > Metazoa > Chordata > Lepidosauria > Squamata > Anolidae > Anolis > Anolis sagrei. The sequence continues at coordinate 52,468,710 of NC_090024.1, read as the reverse complement.
CCCAACTGATAAGATTCCAGTGAGAAGCAATATATGAATGTTATCAATAAACATTTTTTGTTGAGTGCAAAAAATTGCAAACTATTTTTCTTGATTGCCTGGCTGTTTGGATCCTTGCTAATGATTCATAAGGATTTTATTTTAGTTCTTTGGAAGGAGTTTCATTTTAATATAGCAAGAATGTACTCTAAAGCAGTGGTTCTCAACATGTGGGTCCCCAGGTGTTTTGGCCTACAATTCCCAGAAATCCCAACCAGTTCATCAGCTGTTAGGATTTCTGGGACCCACAGATTGAGAACCACTGCTCTAAAGTTACCAGATCCTAACTGGTCTTGGAGGATAAGCAGGATCAGCTTTTTTTAGTGCCAATGAATGCCAGGTGCTGTAGACTACAATTCACAGGAAATAACTGATAAATCATCTCTGAATATTCTTTGCCTAAGAAAACTCTATGAAATTCATGGGATTGTCAAAAATTGACAGGTGGTATGGAGTCACATGCACAGACAGAAAACATGTACACACTCACAGACCATTTTTCTAATCTCAATGAATATGACACATACCTTTAGGAGTAAAAATCAATGTAATTCAGTGTGAGAGGCAGTATGAGTTGTCAGACCTATGTAGAAATTTCCTGTATAGTATTGGCCATACAGGGAATTTCAGAGGTGTTAAAACGAGTGGGGTGAAAACCTGAATTTTCCAGAGAAAGGACAGGGAAAATACAAGAAAAAACATATTCACAAATGAATGCTAAGGAATTCTTATTATTCCAGACTCATCATGCAAATCTAATATGCAAGGTTTTAAATATATTTCCTTCTTTCCTAGAATGGTCTGCCTTTAAAACGATATGCAAGGTGTCATATAAAGAGCTTACTTTTCTATATTTATGAGTCTGCTGTCAAAAAGCATTATCCATGCTGGCGCTCTTGTGTTGGGCAGAACAGTATTATTTTCACTTTAAACCAGGCACAAAGATACTCAGTTCCTACACAATGGAAGGGCAACCACCATATCTAATGCATACAATTGTCATTTCACCCTGTACCCAGCTCAGGGTTTTTATTACATAATCATAGCACTAATTTCAATGTAACCTCCATGGCTGTTTCCTATGAAATTCTGGGGTATCCATTTGGGGAAGTTCTAGGGCCCTGTGTCTGAGAATGCTTGTCCTTAAATTTGAAATGCCAGGAAACATTGGATGGAAGTATGCAGTTTTTTTTAAAAAAAGGTCATAGTCCTATCCTTACATTATGTGAAAGAGCTGCAGCAGAGCATCCAAAAAAGTTGCCTTACAAACCAAATGAATCAGGTGACTGATAGAATGGGGAAGTAAGAAGAAGAAGTTTATTTTTCTACCCTGTCTCCATCTCCCCGGGGGACTCGGGCAGCTTACATGAGGCCAAGCCCAAGGCAACATACAATTAAAAACAGAACAGTAACATATTAAAATAGCATAAAACAGCATAAACAGGCATCATAAGCAACAACAGACTCATTTTTTGGCGGGGGTAATATGCAAAACTAGTTAAAGGATAGGCTGGTCAATAAGGTGGATAGAATGTATAGTATCATAGAAATAGAGCAATTAAACAGGATCAGTACAACTTAACTTAAAAACGTAATGATCAAATATAGGAATTTGGATTCAGGTCATGGTTAGAGATCGTTTGTCAAAGGAGTCATCAGTCAAATGCACAACGAAATATCCACGTCTTTAATTCAAGATATTTTTACTTTCCTCAAAATATCTTGAAGAGTGTGTCAATGGAGAACCTGGGCTTGGAATCTGTGGACATTATTATAAATGTCTTTGACAGCATCATAGGATATTTTCACCCCATTTGATCCATGGAGCCCCACACTGCTCCTCACACTACACACACTCACTTCTGGCGGGGTTCCATGGATTAACTGAGGTGAAAATGTTCTATGATACTGCATCCAGAACACAAGAGGCTTCCCATGTTCTGTTGGAAACAACGGAGCCAGCATGGGGGGAAGCCAAGCGACAATGCAATGTGTGCAATGTGTGCCCCACCAATTCACTAGGAGGCTGGCGAATCACTTCATGTGACCTCATCAATGTGATGAGGTCCTATGTGGGTGAACCCAAGCCCAGGATGGAAGGGAACTAGCATCTGCTTTCTTAGACCACGTACTTAAATCATACTGGTATAGAAGTAAAGACTGAATTAAAGCACTGATTTTCCTTTTGAAATTCATTTCAAAGCTTTGGCTCTTAAACCGATAATGAATCTCCCTTAGTCTTTATTCTTAAGACCCTGATCCTTAAGCAGAAAACAATTATTAAAAATGAAACCAACGAATGTTTTATTGATTGGAATCAATTGTTCAATTAGAATTTCCCTTTGGAAATATTAACATTTTCATTAGAATCACTTAAGATGTAAAGCTGTATTTCATAATGACTTAATATAAGGATTTTCTGGACAGATTTAGTGTTTAATGATGAATTTAAAGTATGCATGCCATATATATTAATTTTTATATAAGCAAATGAGGATATTAACTTGTAGATTATAAGATCATGACTGCAACTGAATGTTATTGCTCTCCATACAACATATGTATGAGATATGTGTTGTTGAAGGCTTTCATGGCTGGAAATACTGCAAGGCTTAACACCATGTAACATGAATGCAATTAGTATGTACTACTTACACTTCAACTGAATTGGCAAGATCAGTCCCAATTAAACATCTGCCATTCTCCTCTTCTCCTTACACCTTTCCCATTTTCTCAGCTTACTTCAACTGCCACAAATTGAGTTCGAATAGCAAGAGTCATTTGTACTTGATGAACTCATTGGGTGAGGAGAAGACAGAATCCCATCCTCCTCAGTTGAATCAGGGGAAGGCAAACTGCTGCAGCCCCTCCTAGATTGTGTTTTTTAAAACTCTTAGTGGCTTTTGCCATCTTGTCTACATTGTTATATTGCTTAGCTACATGTGTTCTCATTTTAATGTGCTAAATGCTGGAAGTGACATATGTATATATGTGTGAGCTGAGCTGCACTGGCTTAACTGCACAATTCAAGGGATATGTTTTCATTATTACACCATAGGACCTCATCACATGAGCTTTAAGCCCCATCCTAGGGCACTGCTGAGACTCAGCCAAGATGGAGCCCAGCAGAGTCCATGACATGACACAGGGCTACTTCTGGCTGCATCTCAGCAGTCTGCTAAGTGGCAGTCCTGAAAACATGGGTGACTACAGGCTGCATCAATAGTAATGTATTAGCTCTATCAGGGGTCCTCAAACTTTTTAAACAGAAGGCCAGGTCACAGTCCCTTAAACTGTTGGAGGGCCGGATTATAATTGGAAAAAAAAACCATGAATGAATTCCTATGCACACTGTACATATCTTATTTGTAGTGCAAAAACACTTAAAAACAATACAATAATTAAAATGAAGAACAATTTTAACAAATATAATCTTATTAGTATTTCAATGGGAAATGTGGACCTCCTTTTGGTGATGAGATAGGGTTGTTGTTGTTGTTGTTGTTGTTGTGTGCTTTCTTTCAGAGTTATGTTAACCTTGAGTGAGGGCCAGGCAAATGATCTTGGAGGGCCATATCCAGTTCCCGGGCCTTAGTTTGAGGACCCTTGAGCTGATGGAGGAATTAATAGTACCACTCTGTTCTACTTTTATTAAACTTTGCCTGGAAAACCATGTTCTGTTCTAGGCAACCTAATATAGGAAGGATATTGTGGAGCTGGAACATGTTCAGAAGAAAGTGACCAAAATAGCAAAAGATCTGCAAGCTAATATTTGAAAGAATTGTCACATAGAGAAGGAAACAAATTTGTAATGGATTCAAACTATAAGGAAAGAAATTCCACCAATGTGAAGAATTTTCGGATTATAAAAACAGGTATCTCTTTATCTGGAGGTTTTTAAATAGAGGCTGAATGGCCATCTGTTGGGGGTACTTTGATTGTGCGTTCCTGAATAGCAGGGTTGGATTGCATGGCCCTTGTGATATCTTCCAACTATATGTTTCTGAGATATTCTGATTCTATGAAATATGTTTATCCAGAAAAAATTACCTACTGCTTGATCTTTTTAAAATTCATTGCTTTTGATCTCTGTCTTCTTAAGTTTTCATTGTGTTTTTTTTTTCCTGAGCTACGGAGATGTATCTGAAGTACACATCTTTGCCCAATTGCTTTTAAAAGCAGTGAACCATTCCTTGGAGTAAAGTTATACCTCCTGCAGGAAAATTACACTCAGTCCGTTATATGGGGATTGATACTGCTGGCACCGGATGATTGCTTGAACAAGGTCAGGATTAACGACAAAATCTTGGCTTTTCTCAAGCCTTGCAAAATCTTTTCCCACAGGCATGGCCTATGCAGCATGCACAATAAGCCTCTTTTACAAAGTTCATTATATCGGGTTTTTCATTACACAATATCAAGTATTTTGTTAAAAATCGCCAGTTTCTACTAGTTGACAACCTGGGATAAGAACAAAGCATACTGCCCATGCAGGCAAGATTGGACACAGTTACTGCTAGCAGGAATTTCCAAAAATGCATTTAATAAGCACTAGCACAGCATGGGTCAAGACTTGCATTGTCTACAGAAGTAAGTTTGTAACTTTTGGCTAAAAAATTAAGTGCAAAGCAATCAACAGAACTCTCAAAAATTGATTCTGAAGCCAGGCTTCTAAAAGATTTGGAACAACTTGAACATAATCACTTCAAAGCAATCAAAGAAAGCGGGCAGAGGTAAATGAATCCAAAAATGATCCCTGTTTTTTCCCATCTTCAGCACTGAGAATCTTTTTTCAGAATAACTAAAGGCTAGACTTCTACAAAGCTGCAATTTTAAAGTCATCCAGTTAATATCATTGCATTTACCTTCTTTTTAATGTATACATATTATTTTATTGACATCTAGACTTTGGATTTGTATTTTAATAGAACTGGACATATCTGCATGTGCCCATCAGCACAGGACTATTGTCTAAAGGTGAAGATGACAATGTTTAAGATGCTAACCTTTTTTGAACAGAAGCAGCAGCAATAGAAGAGTAGCTTCCTTTCTGATTATCCTCAGCAATAACCTACATGCCTACCAGTTCAATTAAGACAGCCAGTTCAATGGGGAACCCATGACCTCACTCCTATTAGTGGAAGATTTCAACTGGTGAAACATTTCTTCACCTGGTTTGGAGGGTTGGGGTATTTCAGGAGAAAAAACAGCTCACATTCTGTATAGTTTTTTCTAGGTGTGAAGGAGATGCCATGAAGAGCTCTGCAAGTCCAGTTGCACATATCCATATGTGAATTCAGCCCACTGTATCCCCCTCAATTCCAAGAGTCTGTTCATATTTCACAATTATAGTATTAGCCTTCTACTTCAACTACCATGATAGTATCCTATGGGATCTTGAGATTTCTAGTTTATTGAAATGGTATTTAGAATTCTCAGCCACTGAACCTCTAGTTCATCAGCAAATTTGAAACCCTAGGATTCTTCAAAATGCAGCTATGGCAATAAAAATGGATTCATGGTGCTGTAACTGTGTAGTGTGCAAGTGCTCCAAGACTTTTATATTTTATGTTGTTGTCTTGTGGGATTTATGAAGAAAACTTGACAAATATGTTGAAATAAACTCTCTGGTCTAAGAGGGTTAGGATCCAGTTCTTCTTCGTGGTCTCTGTAAGCTTATATGTGGATTCTGAATTTTACAATTCAAGAACATTTATAGAGCTGAAATCCAGGCATTGATTGTCATATCCTTCCATTCTGAAGAAAGAACCTCCTTTGTGCATTCATTAAGCAGTTTGGTGCACATCTTTGCCACAATTCTTCAGATCTTTTGACTGTTGTGATAGCAGCATTGTCATAAGGACATTTCCGCAGGGAAATTAAAAATATGTAAATAAAAAGGACCCTCTTTGTTCACAAGGAAAAGTGAATAAAAGTTTTTTTTAGCTGTATTATGCCTATGACAACCAACTACCTAACATCAATAGTCTCTACTGACATCTTTCTAAGAGATGAATGCAAGTAGATTGCTGTTCTCATCATTAATCTCAATGAACGTGACTTTCCAGAATTGTCCAGAGCAGATACCAAAAACTTCTAAGGGGCAAATTAGATGTGATAGGAAGAACAGATTCTGGCATCTTGTTCCCATCTCACAATACAATACAATAATATGCTGAGTTCTTTGCTAGTCCAGTCATTTCCTATATTGCAACTCTACTGGGAGAAAACTGTTCAGATGATGCATTAGGCTACCTGGCTTATCATTGCTTCTTTTGGGACTTAGATGTGTCTGCAGGACTATAATTGTAGCGCTGGAAACATTTTCTTCTTTTACAGATATTTGATTATGACCTTCATCTCAGCTGGATGGGACCTTGTACCTAGATGCCTTTCTTAAATCTATGTGCTGCAATACAGGAAAGTAAAAAAACAAAACAAAACTCCAGCAGTTAGAAATGAGGGCAAAATTGGATACATTGATATTTATAAAACCAAATAACTTGATATACGCTTCAAAATGTGCACTTGTCCAAATTTTGTGATGGAGTGTGCAAAGAGAAAAATGCATAATGTGTCAATGTAGGGGAAAGTGCACATAACAAATGCTTATTAGTGAAAATAATGTTTAAATGGAACATATTTTAAAACCTGATGGCCAGTAAGAAGTCTATTGAGCAAAAATGTATATAAAACAGCATGTATTCAACAAAATGAACACAAAAGGCATACAAATAAGTACATCTTCATGTAAACTTTTTTTAAAATGACATTCTCAGAGTTTGAGTGACTGGAGGAAAAAGTTTTCAGTATTCAAAATGAACTGAGCTCAACAATGAACAAATAAATTTGTCATAGATCAGGATCTAATAAAAGAGTGTCACACAAAAGCAGATTCAAGGGTGGTCATGATGCAAAAAAAGCAGATGGCTTATTCTTTTAAAATGAGGTAATATCAGAGAGGAAATCCTACCTGTATCTCAGGTAAACTTACAAACTACAGGGATTTCCGGTCTTTGGATGAAGTTCAAAGTGTGGCAGAAAACACTAGGGTTGGGTCTGGATCAGTTTGAATGAAAGTGATTTGTAAAATTCAGTGGTTTGTTTTGTATGTTTTCTGCAAAGCAGGGTGGGGGTGGGGGTGGGGGTGGAAAACTGGCAAAAATAGATTGAGAGCAGGATTTTGGCTACTGGAGAGGATGGAGTTAAGTCTGCAATATACCTGAGGCAGGGGTTGGCTGCAGGGGCTCTTGGAAAAGATGGGATGAACTGCAGCATCTTTTCTCCCTCCCAGGTAGTAGCAGCGGCATCAATTTCTTCTGGAAAATTTCCCTAGGCTCCTCCTCCAGAGAGGGCCATACTTTCCCAGCAGCACTTGCATGGGGAGGACATTGAAACTTCTCTGGGCTCTTCTCAGAGCATGATGGAAGTTGAAGTTTTCTCTCTGTGTGTTTCTCAGCCAATAAAAGGCCTGGTTGTGTCCATGCTCTGATTGTCTGAGAATTGACACAATTGACTACAATCCCCAGAACCCTCTCTTGCAGTTTATCTTATTTTTTAAAATGTTATGGTAAAACTTAAAATAATTCTTTTAAAAATGGTAGATTGATAAATTGTTCTGAAACTTGGCAGGCCTGCAGTTGTAAATGGGGTCTGAAACTGAGGCAGGCTTCATGCAGATAGTCCTTAAAATGACTAAGGATTGAGTCTCTAAAGCAGTGTTTCTCAACCTTTCTAATGCCGTGACCTCTTAATAAAGTTCTTCATGTTGTGGTGGCCCCCAACCTACTTTCATTGCTGCTTCATAACTGTAATTTTGCTACTGTTATGAATCATAACATAAATATCTGATATGCAAGATGTATTTTCATTCACTGGACCAAATTTGGCACAAATACGTAATACGCCCAAATTTGAATACTGGTGTGGTTGGAAGGGGGATTAATTTTGTCATTTGGGAGTTGTCGTTGCTGGGATTTATAGTTAAGCTAAAATCAAAGAGCATTGTGAACTCCACCAACGATGGAATTGAACCAATCTTGGCACATGGAACTCCCATGGCCAACAGAAAATATTGGAAGGGTTTGGTAGGCACTGACCTTGAGTTTTGGAGTTGTAGTTCACCTACATCCAGAGAGCACTATGGACTCAAACAATGATGGATCTGGACCAAACTTGGCACAAATACTCAATATGCCCAAATGTGAACACTGGGGGAGTATGGGGAAAATAGACTTGACATTTGGGAGTTGTAGTTTCTGGAATTTATAGTTCACTTATAACATTGCATCTGTAAGGAATCACCCAGCTGAGCTGTTTCAAACAGTCAGAGGTTTGTGAACCCTGCCACCTATGACGGGGTCCCTGGCCCTTTGACAGCTCGCTGTGAGGCATTTGCTCGGTTCTCCACACTGATTCACTCTGACCTGGACACCACAGTTACTGAAGTCTCTGAAGATGTAGCAAGAGCACCTGCTTGTCCGGTTTTAATGGATTCATTTCAATTGTGCAGCCCGAGGACGGTGACAAAATTCTTGGAGAGGCGAGGGTGACCATGTGCATCCTGGACCCCTGCCCATCCTGGCTGATAAAGGAAGCCAGAGGGGTTTTGGCAGGGTGGGTCAAGGTGGCGGTGAATACCTCTCGTCGGGAGGGCAAAATTCCAGTGAGCCTAAAAGAGGCTGTGATAAAACCACTGTTGAAAAAGCCATCACTGAATCCCTCTGATTTGAACAACTTTCAGCCAGTTTCCAATCTCCCCTTTTTGGGCAAAGTCTTGGAATGTGTGGTTGCCTTGCAGCTCCAGGGGTTCTTGGACAAAACTGATTATCTAGATCCATCACAGTCAGGTTTCAGATTGGGACATGGGTCTGAGACAGCCATGGTCACCTTCGTGGATGATCTTCGCAGAGAGCTCAACAGGGGGAGTGTGTCGCTGTTGGTTCTCCTGGACTGCTCACTGGCCTTCGATACCGTAGACCACGGTATCCTTCTGGGGTGCCTTGCGGGAATGGGTCTTGGAGGTATTGTTCTGCAGTGGCTCCAGTCCTTCCTGGAGGGTCATACCGAGAAGGTGTTGCTGGAGGACTGCTGCTCGGCCCCACAGCCATTGTCCTGTGCTGTCCCGCAGGGCTCAGTATTGTCCCCCATGTTGTTTAACATCTACATGAAGCCACTGGATGAGATCATCCAGAGTTTTGGAGTTCAATGTCATCTGTGCTTAGATGAAGTTCAACTCTATCATTCATTTCCACCAGATGCTAAGGAGACTGTCCAAGTCCTGAACCAATGCCTGGCCGCCGTGACGGTCTGGATGAGGGTGACAAATTGAAGTTGAATCCAGACAAGACAGAGGTTCTCCTGGTCAGTCGCAAAGCTGAACAGGGTATAGGGTTGCAACCTATGCTGGATGGGGTTACACTCCCCTTGAAGGCACAGGTCCGCAGCTTGGGGGGTACTCCTGGACTCATCACTGAGCCTGGAATCCCAGGTTGTAGCGGTGGCCAGGGGAGCTTTCACACAATTAAAACTTGTGCGCCAGCTGTGCCCATACCTTGGAAAGTCAGACGTGGCCACGGTGGTCCACACTCTCGTTACATCTAGGATAGACTATTACAGCACACTCTACGTGGGGTTGCCTTTGAAGACTACTCGGAAGCTTCAAATAGTCCAATGAGAGGCAGCCAGGTTAATAACTGGGGCAGCATATAAGGAGCATACAACTCCCCTGTTACACCAGCTCCACTGGCTGCCAGTTTGCTATCGGGCACAATTCAAAATGCTGGCTTTGGCCTATAAAGCCCTAAATGGCCCCAGCCCAAATTACCTGTCTGAACACATCTCTCCCTATGAACCATCGCGGAGATTAACATCCTGTGGGGAGGCGCTGCTTTCTGTCCCACCATTGTCACAGGCATGATTCGTGGGGACGAGAGACAAGGCCTTCTTGGTGATTGCCCCCTGGATATGGGACTCCCTTCCTGGTGAGATCAGGTTGGCCCCCTCTCTCCTGTCCTTTAGAAGGATGGTAAAAACTTGGCTTTGGGACCACACTTTTGGTACAGGGCAATAAATCAGCAATAGGAAAGATGACCAGGCCAATTAGATTTGACGTAGATGACTGGGATGGTTTTAAATGATGCATTTTAATATTTTGAAAAATGTATTTAATGTTTATGTATGTATATAATAATTTGTATCCCGGCATTGAATGTTTGCCATATATACGCTGTGCTATGCCCTGAGTCCCCTTCGGGGTGAGAAGGGTGGAATATAAATGTTTAAAATAAATAAATAAAATAATGAATACTATCAAAGAGCATTCTGAACCTCACCAATGATAGAATTGGGCCTAACTTGGATCCCTCTGACACCCCTTTGTGACCCCCTCCCCCGGGGTCCTGACCCCCAGGTTGAGAAACATTGTAGCCAATGCTGAATGAAAACAGTAACACCCCTCCCGATTCAAGTAACTTCCCAGTAAACAGAATGAAGGGTTATCCAAAAATGGAACTCAGAAAGGCATGCCTTTTGGCTGAATTGCACAAGTCTAGAAAACACAGAAAATCTCCTCCTTCCAGCTCAACAGAAATATGGTGATATACATTGTTGATGCTCTCTGGCTCTGTATAGTTATAGAGAGAACAAAGTCCTGAGTTACATTTTCCTTCACTCCACTGATTTCTAGCACAACACTAACTTAAAATTTAACTTGAACATTTTGTCATGTCTCCCTCTGGGATAGCGGCACTACAAGGCTGTTTCAGGACATGGTTGTCAGGCCTGTAGCATAGGTGATGCTGTCTTAATCATTCTCAATCATTCATCAGCCTGTCTAGATAAGAGGAGTATATGACATCACTCTGTGTGTGTGAAAATCAATGAAAGCAGTCTGTGAATTATCAAATTTGAAGATAAAACATACCCACTTACAACGAGAGAAACACACATTAGTAGATGTATTTATCCATACATTCCATTTGTCAGTGAATTGAAGAATTGAGTTCCTTATATTTCAGTGAGCTACCTTTCTAATGAGAATAACCCCACATGAATTGCTTGCACATCTGATGCTTCAGAGTACATCTCTGCAAGCAGGCCCAAATGGTGAGGGATTATGGGAGCTATACATCCAAATATCTGAAGGGCAACAGAAGACTGCCTTTGTTCGCTGAGTCATGTATTCCACATAACTTCAATTCATAGAACACATGTACAACCTCCATATTCATGCAACAGATATACATGGTTTTACATATCCATGGTTTCACTTACTCACCTATGGTTTCCTGTACAAACTACATTCTCTTTTCAACACCTCAATTGTGTGTCCCATTGAAAATAATATGATATTATATTATTCACAGTTTTACATATCCACATAAAGTCCAGAACTATATCCCCTGTGAATAAGGGCATATACTGTATTTGTTTCTCCCTAATCCTTCCCTGCCCCAGTTTTTCATTGTATCTATTAGTTAAAGGGATGAACAAACCCAAAGCCAATCTATTTAAAAAATCATTTGTAATTAGATAACCCTGAGCACTTAAAGTAATGAAGAAAGAAAGCAGGCATTGGGTTGCATCCAATTATTATTTCTTAGTTTCACCTACATTACAGGTAATAAGCACTGTGTCAACTTGTGTATGGCTGATAGCATCACATCCAGAGAAGGCGAGTTTAAGTGAACACAGCGGGGGGCTTTCAGCTTTCTGCTGCAATACAGAACAAGTTTCGTTTCAAAGTTGCAGCCTTTGAAATGAGGTAATAGCATTAGCCACATTGAGTAGACAATTGAAGAAGAAAGAAAACATGCACAGTCCCAAGGGAACAATTTCCCAACCAGCAGCCAAGCTTCTACAAATAATGACTTCTCTATAAGTTCAAAAACAGCCTTGAAATGGGTTTTTTGGGAAGATACTTATTCCAAAAAATGAAAGATGCTTTTCGCTGCCATATGGCTTTTTATCTGAATAATTTTTGAGAAGAGCCAAGCATAAACTAACCTCAGTAAACAGAGATAAACAGCAGAATTTAAATGGAGAAATGAAGACTCTGCTTTTGTTAACTACTTTTTCATAATCTCCCCTTAAAAACAAATGGGTAAAACACAATGCTGTTCTACATCACTAATCCTCAAATTGCTTCTTTAACATAACAAATTAGTACCTTTCTTAGTTGTGTGATTTCATGTGGCTTAGTTGAAATCAATCATATCTGGAGAATTACAAGCTATAAAATAATGAAAAGAACCATCACATTTATACACAGCTCACCATCTTCCTTTATCCCTCTTTGGCCCCATCTACCCTGAACATTTAATGAAGTTCAAAGCTTCAAACTGCAGCAGCAAGACAACAAACTTCCAGAAAGGTGGGTAAAAGAAAGCCCTTAATGTGCATTGGTGCTCTGTGGTTGTGTAATCATCATCCAGGCCTTAAGTTGGTATCAGGATTTTCTATATAATCATCTGCACAGAGAAAGTACTTTCTTCAATACCAGATGAAAACTTCAATAATAATACAAATTCTACATGGATATCTTCTTTGATTTCCAAGGAGACAACATGGTTCTGCTCAGTCATGAAAACCCACTGGGTGACCTTGGATAGTTACACTCCCTTGGGCCACTTCTACATTCTCCGCTTAGGTTGGTCTAGAAGTGGATCAGGCCTGTGGAGATCAAATACCACAGAAGGCTGATCCATGTGAGGCAAGTCTAAATTTAGCTAAGTGTTCCAGAAGGACATATTCCATAGAACTTAGCTAGGGTTCTCTGGAGGTCTCAGCAGACAATGGTTCTGGTTTGCATTTGGCTATGGGTATATAGACAAATGTTTGTCTAACCAATCTTGAGTATTTTTGGACATTATGGAGGAATTGATAATTGTTATTATTTTATCCATTGATGTCCTGCATTTCCCCAAATAATAGGATTCAAGAGCTGCTCACATGTGCCTTCAAGTCATTCTGATTTATAGTTACCAATTGTGCATGCATGCACACGCGCAGGGAGGGGGGGGGGGTTGGCAATATTTGTCCAGAGGAATTTCCATAGCTAGCAAGGAGCAACTGTGACAACAAAAGGCTGAGTCATCCCATTCCCCCCACTTATCAATGAAGAAAAAAGCTAATACTGACAGCACCCATGTGGACAATGACTCAAGCTGAAACACATCTGATCCAGTTGTCCAGACAGCCACAAAGTTTACTGCAAACTATGGAGTGAAGTAGTACAGAGTAGGGCTGTGCATGTATTCGTTTTCTAAAACAGGTTTCATCCAATTCATTGTTTTCGTTTACCATTTCAGCTGTAACAGCACAGATAGTGTGAGGTCCCCCCCCCCCCCCCCGGCTGCAACAAATAACATGGAAGTGGACTTCAGGTGGTTTCACTTCTATTTGGATTTCCAAAGGCAACCTGCAGAACAGTAGACTGTATGCAAGGTTTTCCCATGGCCCCTGCTGTCTGAGCCGATTGAAAGAAGGAACCATCTCATGTGTCTTCTTTCTAAGCTGGGTCAATAGCAGGGAGTGCACCTCCATTTGCCAGTCACGTCCTGGCTGTGTGTGAGAGAGGTTGTCTGTTCCAGAGCTCTGCTGTTCTATCTGCTTTGTTGCTATTGGCTTGGCTTGCGCTCGCTTTCATTGCCTTAGCTGCTTTGGTTTGCTTTTTGTCATCATTTCAGTTTTCCTCCCCTGCTATTTCACTAGGGAGTTCAGGATGAGTGTGGCTTTTTGGGTGGGGGGGCTGTTTTAAAAGGGGGGTGGTTGTTTCTTTAAGGCTTAACTTTATGTTGGGGGGGGGGATAAAGGGAAGAGAGGGATGATACCCCGACTCCCTTGAGTGCTCACGTGGTAATTTATTTAAATCTCCTTTTCATCCCTCCCCAGCCCTATCTTGCTGCTTGTACTCTGCCCTGTACCTCCCTTCTCCCACCAAAATATATTTAAAAATTATAAAAAGCCCTTCTCCTTCACCTCTGACTCTCTCATTTCTTTCCCTTCTCTGCCCTACCTGTTTGGGCTTGTGTACCCTTGCTGCTACCCCAGTTCATCTGGTTTGTGTGTGTGTGTGTGTGTCTATGCACGCAAGTGTATCCTTGGCTGGCTTCTACCTGCCCCACTGCACTAGTCTAGCAGTAACAGCTTTCTTCACTTCAAATACTTATTTAATAAATAAATAGACAAAGTCCTTGAAAGTTGTTTGTAATGTTCACATCTTTGACTCACACACACACACTCTTTCTCTGCCCTGCTGCTGCTCCTTCCTGTGGTGATATTCCAGGGAATAGGAGGAGGTGCTTTATGGTTATTTTTTTAACGATCATTTTATTTCACAAAACTTTTAAAAATCACTAAAAATGGTGGGATGACCCAAACATTATGAAACTTGGAGGGCTTACAGTGGTAAATGTGTGGCCACTTTCATCCCTTAACATTTTTGGAAAGGGGAGCTCGTGAAGCCTCCCCATTGCTGCTTATGGCGAGATTGCTCTTGAAAATCTGGCTGCCATCCCGAAAAATGGCATATCGCCCATTCTGAAAAATGAAAGTTCCCAGAAAATGGATAGGGAGATGGGTGTTAGAAAATGGCATGAAATTCACACCTCTAGTGCAGAGTAAAGTCAGATTGAGAAGTAAAAACTCTGGATACTTATGCTCAAGCCCCGTGCAATTTGAAGACTACCAACATTGGATTCAGGATGAGTACAGGTATTTCACCTACAAGCTGGCAGTCAGTTAGTAAAAGTCTGGCAGTATTAGAATGCTTTGACTTGCTGGCAGGAGATGAGCAAGGAGGAAGCATTCCAGCATTTCTAGGGAGAGAGTTTCAAAACCTTAGCACCCTAAGATATCTAGAGCAACAACCAAAAATGTATAGTGTATGGCACTAACTGAATCCCAAGCACAATATGAATGGTGTGTATACTATCCTAATACATTTTAAAATCAGGATCAACTCTAAGTTAACAACCTAGTAAGAATGAAATCAGTTGGCTCTAGATAGCTGACCAGGAACAACTGTTATTATGACTGCTTTTGATGTATCAAGAACTGGCTGTGAGCTTATCAAGGAATATTCTCTCAGTACTACCTGTAAAAGAAAGAAAAACCTCAAGAGGCCAATAAGAAAAGAAGTAGGTATTCATCCTGCAGTCTGTGCAAGTATGAAGAATTTCCCTTTGGGGTCAATGCTTGTGCGTTCTCACCCTCCAAAACACGCTATTTTGAGGTTTAATATTCTGGAGAGATGCAGAAATGAGAATATTCCTCTGAGATAGATGGCCCTCATATCAGTGATGATTCCATCTACTCAGAGGAGCAACTCTGTCTCATCCCAGCTCTCTCCAGACACTTGATTTGGGAATTAAGATTGCTTTGACTGTCACTCGGATAATTGTAAATCATTGTGAGATTCAGAACCAGTGTACAATATACCCTTCTACATGCATTGCTCATTAGGCAAATTCTGTATATAATTTACAATATTGCTGCTGAACACTTTTAAAGTCTCCATTCCTATTGTTTATGGATGAGCTAGCACTGAATTTGACAATGCACCAACTTAATCATGTTATCTTTTGATATATAACTCTGGAGGCTAACTAGCCACCGAGTTTATAAGGCAGCTCACAAAACCACCATTAGTCTATGTCTTTGTGCAACACAGAATCTCTTGTCTGGCATTACTCATCATTACTTATCATGAACATGGAAGCAGAGAAAGGGGATCTATTTGAAGAGAAGGGATTCTTGCTCATGTGGGAGTTCTCTATGTGAGCTGGAATCCCCAAAAAGCTATTATAGAAATAGGAATATCTCCTTTTCAAACAAATTATAACAAAGGGGCAGGCATGTAGCCGGGGGGGGGGGGGGGGGAGGGTCCACACATGGTGGTCCACACGAAGGCCTTACTGGTACATTATTTAAACTTATGTTTATTCATATCATGATTTGATCACCATGCTCAATATATATATATATATATATATATATATATATATATATATATATATGCATCTAATTGTGCCTTTTTCTGTAAGCCGCCCTGAGTCCCCCCTTGGGGGTGAGAAAGGCGGGGTAAAAGTGACGGAAATGACGGAAGTAATCCCATATGCATGGGGGTATTGGGGTAACGATACAAAAGGTTTGCTAGGGTAGACCCTCTTTCACTCAGACTCACCCCCCCCCCCGAATCAAACTCACTCCCCCCCCCAAATCAAAATCCTGGCTACGGGCCTGCAAAGGGGCCAGGCTAGGTCTTCATTTGTTGCTCAGATCAGCATGGTGATTAATGCATGAATCTAAGATAGTCCACAGTCCCTCACCTGGGAGTAGATCAAAAGTTTCAAAAGAAGAGGGGCTGCCTTATTTTTACTTAGCTATCACAAGCAGAGGCATCACATTAAAGGTATTCCTATGTAGATCAAAATGTACTCCCTCATGAAGAAGGAAATCTCTTCCATCTCTGCTGGGTGGAGTTCAGATATACCATTTTCAAAAGAGGTTGCTTTCAGACAAGCAGCTTTTCATGAAGAAAAGAAGGCCTCACTTTCTCTAGAGGTTGCTACCGAAATTTGAAAATATTTGAATCAGTTGAAAATGAAAGATCTGATGAACAATATTACTTTCTTAATACAGTACATTTTTATAAATTTTGTCTGAATTATTCCAGATGGGTTAATTAATCATATATAAAAAATTGTGTTCTTGTATGTGGCAATTACTGGTAGATAAAATGATGTGTTCTTCAATATAGGACATTTTATTGTTTTATGTAGAGCCTGCAAATATCCAATAAATGCCAATGAAATAATTCCTACTAAATTTAGTTAAAGTCTCTAGTCTGAAATGCTACACACTGCTATTATCATAATAAAAATTATGAATCATAGCAGTATAATAGATACTCTAAGGATCATCTGATCCACACTTTGCCAGTGCAGTAATCCAGAGGTAAAACATCAGATTTTATTTATTTATTTATCATGTCAGGAGTGAACCAACAGTTGTATTGCATTAAAACAAACAAACAAACAAACAAAACACAAAGTTTGCAAACTTGGCATTCTGCTAAATGTCCTTTGACCAGTAGCTGGCCACTTGGAGTGCCTCTGTTGTTGCTATAAGAAGGTCCTCCATTGTGCATGTAGCAGGGCTCAGGTTGCATTGTAGTAGGTGGTCTGTAGTTTGCTGTTCTCCACACACTCGCATGTTGTTGATTCCACTTTGTAGCCCCATTTCTTAAGGTTAGCTCTGCATCTTGTGGTGCCAGAGCAGTCTGTTCAGTGCCTTCCAAGTTGCCCAGTTTTCTGTGTGCTGAGGAGGGAGTCTCTCATTTGGTATCAGCCATTGATTGAGGTTCTGGGTTTTGGGCTCTGGGTTGCTGGGGTGTTCCAAAGAGTGTCTCTGTAGATCTTAGAAAACTATTTCTTGATTTAAGTCATTGGCATGCTGGCTGATACCCAAACAGCATGTGGGCTGGAGATGTCACTGCCTTGGTCCTTTCACAATTGGTTGCTACTTTCCGGTGGATGTCAGGTGGTGCAATACTGGCTAAACAGTGTAATTTCTCTAGCAGTGTGGGGTGCAGACACCCTGTGATGATGCGGCATCTCATTAATAGCCACCTCCACTGTTTTAGCATGGTGAGATGTGTTCCACACCGGGCAGGCATACTCAGTAGCAGAGTAGCAAAGCACAAGGGCAGATGTCTTCACTGTATCTGGTTGTGATCCCCAGGTTTTGCCAGTCAGCTTTTGTATGATATTGTTTCTAGCACCCACTTTTTGCTTGATATTCAGGCAGTGCTTCTTGTAGGTCGGAGAATGGTCCAGGGTAATGCCCAGATATTTGGGTGTGCTGCAATGCTCAAGTGGCATTCCTTCCCAGGTAATCCTCAGAGCTCGGGGTGCTTGTCTATTCTTAAGATGAAAAGCATGTGTCGGTGTTTTAGATGGATTAGGAATCAGCTGTTTTTCCCTGTAATAGGCAGTAAGAGCACCTAGAGCTTCGTAGAGCTTCTGTTCAATCATCTCAAAGCTCCCTGCTCTCTGTCCCTTCTGGCAATGGCTGGTCATTTCTGTAAATGTTAAACTTTGATGGAGCAAGCATGCTCCCCTGAGGCAGGCCGTTCTTCTGTTTTTGCCATCTGCTTCTTTGGCCCTGGAAATCAACAAAAAAGCTCCTGTTTTGTAGCAGATTTGCTATGAGGCTGATTCTCTCACCCCAGAAGTGACCAGAAGTGACCAAAATATCAGATTATATACAAATGCAGAGCTATCACATTCTCATTATGCAAAGTTCTTCACTATATCTTAACTAAGTGATAGTGATGATGTTATACTGTTTGATACATAATAATATGATGATGTGATATTGTTTGATATATAGCAACATGGTGATGGAATTTAATAGTTTTACCTTTCTTGTGAGGCTATATAGCATGCAGTTATAATTTAAAAATATAGAGGGAGGGCAGGGAAAATTATTCTGAAAAGAGAAGACAGAGGAGATTTTTGTGGACTGAGAGAAGGAGGATCCTTTGTAATTTGCCAATCAATCTGGATTCTGCCTGGGGTCTTGTTATCACCATTAGACCACCTAGGCAACCAAACTGTGATGGTGGTAAAATCCAGACAGGTAGCGTTAACATCAACACTCCACATAAGCATTCTTAAGTACTGGAATATCAGAATATCTATAGGGGAAAATGATCAGGCTCTCTGGTACGCTTTTATCCTATTAATTCCACACATAGCTACACAAACATATATATATATGTGTGTGTGTGTGTGTGTGTGTGTGTGTATGAGAAAATCAAAATATGTCAATTTCTGAGCATATTGTTCTCATCATATCACATTGCATTATAGATAAGGCAACATGAATTCATAATAATAATATTGTGGCAAACAAGATTATGCTCTTTCATATATTTTATCTCTTCACGGCTTTACCAGAATTCTTATTATTTAATATATAGAAAAAGACTACCATTTAAAACAATACATCTCAGCCATATATCAATTTAGAAATGCTTTCACATCTGCTGAAGAATCACATATCTCTAAACAGGCTTTCAAATTCCTTGGGCATTGTTAAGTTTAACAGCATCTGTTACTTTTCTATAAACATCTTTAACAGACAACCATTAAAATCATAATGGGCAATGTTTCTATTTTAGCATATCTTTTTCATTTCTGTTACTGGAAGTATCTATTAGGATGTCTGGGCAGTTTATCAGGAAAAGCATGGCTTTGAAGCTATGTTGCAACCTACTCTTCATACATTATGAACTTCCAAAGCAAATCTGACTGCTATCTCTTCCTGACTCCTTTTATTATCTCTCTGGCCTACACCCAATCTATCAGCTATTTCATCTGATCCAAGCAAAACAAAAGCACTGACAGTACCCCCATTTATGTCAACAATCTGCTTCTCCAATCAGATTCATTGAGAAAATATATGTTAAAATCTGAGTACTTCTTGATCTTGGCTTTTGGGTTCCTTCCATCACATTGTATTGGCCATTGCAGCTGCTAAGCGGTTATCAGTCAACCTGCTCATACCTCAATTTTCATAGAAATATTTGCATTTCCAATTTTTTTCACAATTCTGTTGTCATGCTTTCTGCAACCAGACAATCACTAACACACACACACACACACACACTTTGATGCACATAGCTTTCTGCAAATGTCATATACTCCATACATTATATTCTATAGTTTAAACTCTGTATCCTATATATATGCTTCAAAGCCTTGAAATGGGCAGCTAAATCAACCCAGTCTATGGCTAAAAACTTCCATGTCACAGGGGCAATGGATCAGCTCTGGGTTTTAGCCTGCATAGTTTAGTGCATTGAGCATTGAGCGGAGACTTGGAAGATCAGAATTTGATTCCCTTTTTGGCCATATAACCCAAAATTCTGTGATTGGTTTACCATAGTTTGACATACATTAGAAATGCATAGTAATTTAGCCTAAACTTAGGAGCTATTGATACTTCTGAACATATTATGGTATGTGGACAATTTGTTTAATACCACTGATAGGTGTTTTTTAATGTTCAGACTAATATACAGAGTAGACTTTCCAACTCACTGATATGGGAAGTACTAGCTGCCATTTTATGAGAGCAGATCCTATCCTTTGAGCTAGGATTTGCATGAAATGTGTATGTGTATTGTCCTATGGAGTTCAGGGTAGGGAGTTTGTGAGATGCTAAGATTTGAAAATAATAGGTAGAAAAATTGCAACAAAAATCAAGTTTTAGATTGCACTTTACTCATTGAAAAAATTTGTAGTGCTGACTCTGGAGAAAACTTAGAAGAGGCTGACATTTTTTAAAAAAAAAATATATTTCAAAAGGTTCTCAGAATGAAAAGTGGGAACACCTGTAAGAAAAAAAATCAATAGGCTGTCTCCTGATACAAAGTAAATATTAGCATTCACACTCAGTAATGGTTTTCTTAGCTGCTGAAAAGTGAACCTCAAGGTTTGACACTTCATAGATAATAAAGTGCTCTTATTAACCTTTTTACACCAGGAATGGGATGAGAATTTTGCTCCCTGTTAAGTGGCATGGCCTCTATTTAAATTGTATTTTAATGATGCAACCTGACCCACAACCTGCCAAATTAGACTCAAACAGAAGATGCACTCTTCACAATCAATATTTCAGATTACTAGGGAACCTAAGTGAAGTTTCAGGGAGGAAAAAAGAGAGAGGAAAAAAATTTACTTCACTGAAGGTCATATTCAAAGGCACAGTGAATTGTTGGTTGTTAATGGTCAACGTCAGAGTATTGATTAGTCTAATTTATAATACCAGAAATATCTAGAGGAAAGCTAGAAAACAGTTTGAACAACTAATACAAATTCAGCTGTGTTAATTGCTTTGAAGTGAAATGGCATACCTGATCCTCACAATTGAAACCATTCTAGGAATGTTTCTGAAATCCTACAGAAAGTCACTCATATTTTGGTTTCTATATTATCTGATTTGATTCAGAAATGAGCAGCAATATCTAATCCATCCTGTGGTATGGGATAGGAGTTGTAATTCTATATCCTAACCTATAGAGGTTACTACATGAGGTAGAGTTGGATTGGGACACAAGAAGATGACCAGGCTGAATACACAGTGGGGAAGTGAGTGAGCAGCTTCACATGGTCATGCCTTCTGTTTGCCTCAATGTAAGTCAGAGGAGAAATCCATATGGTTGCTGCCAATGCACCAATGAAACTGGATGGCCACTGGAATGGCTTGTCCAAATTGGTGAGGTTCAAAGTTATCTCAAAGTTATCTAAGAAATACCTTAACATTACTGTAGACAGAGTTGTGGCATCAGGATGACAAATGAGGATATTGCCTTCCCTATGTAAGAGTAAAATTCTCCCATAAAACTGTCCTTCAATCCACAAATGTATAGTGTTGTAGTTGAGCATTTAAAAATATAATAACTGTCCTCTGCCACATGTTGCTGTGGCCCAGTCTGTGTATATGTGTTTTGTGTGTGTACATATGTGTGTTTGTGTATATATGTGGTTTTGCAAATGTGTTGTAATATATTTTTGTTTTTTGGCTTCTGCTGTGTCTCTTCTGCTGTGTCTTTCAGTGTTTTTCTGAGTGATGGTCACTCATTGGCCTTATAGGTGTATTGTCTCCAAATTTGGGGTCAATTCACTCAGTGGTTTTTGAATTATGTTAATACCACAAACTAACATTACATTTTTATTTATATAGATTTTGGACACAGAGGAGGAGGAAGAAGAATCCCAGAAACCATTAACACTTAATGAACTTATTAAAACATGGTATATATAGGAAGCCTTTCCTTGCATGTACATTTTATTCTGCAAGACTAATCTTTGGTGCCTCTCCAGCTATGTGAGAAAATTCATTCTCAACTACCATATATGGTGATACCACACTGGCAATTAATGTTTCATCAGAGAAAAACAAAGTTTGTTATTTTGGCTTTTGAAACTAACGTATTTCAAGCAATTTGAAGTGCACAGTTCCACAGGTTTACAGAGAAGGCACAATACTTTAGATTACCAACAGTTCAGTTCATTATAGTAGGATGGCTTGCACAATATACATTTAGTTTGCTGGCATTGCTAGTTTACATAATATTATGCAGGTGGAAAATATTGTACCTATTTAAATGATTTAATTTTATTTATTTTTGTTCTTACCTCTGAAAAGTTTTCCTCATAGAAATTTCTATAATAGTACTGAATGGACAAACCTTTCTGCCCCTTCTTTTTTCCTCTGGCTCCAGGAAAAATGTCTCACTCTGCCACTGGCTGCAGCTCAGGCTGCTATTTGAAGCAATGGCACAACTATAGGTCATTTCTGGACACTTGGCCACCACAAGCACCATAGGTCTGGAAATAATTCAATAAGGCTTCTAATCTGAACACCGTAAAGGACACCAAGTTGCCTCATTTTTCACACCTGCATAATGATCTCAAAGAAATAACACTATATGCAGAAGTGGATGTGACCTTCACAGAAGAACGAGTGGAAGAAGACAAATGGCAGATATGAAGAATTTTTGGAGGTTTGTTTGTTTTTTATCCGGAATTAATTTCCCTTTGTTTTCTTTCCAACATATCACTGCATTCTGGTTATCTCAGAAAAAACTTATTGAAAATGTCAGAGAAATGATTTAAAATCAGAATGACAAGCTCACAGTCTTCTACCGCTTCTCCCTCTGAATTTCATTTAGAAGGGATGCAAACAGATTCTTCCCCCACCCCCATTTCCTGGCTTCAAACTTTACTGCTAGTATTTCTGCTTTCTTTAGCAAACACACAGCTATGTCTGTTCCATTTGAAGTTGCTGGATTCTAAGAAAATGATCTTATCTCTGAAGTAAAGTGGATTATGATTAAAATTTCTTATCCTGCATATCTTACCTACGTTTCATTTGTATAAATGCAAGCGAGGTGGCGAGAAGTGAAGAATCATCAACCACATTGTTTTGCTCTACCATCTTCTCCAAACTATGGGAATTTCATAGGGTTGCAGTGTTTCCCTGGATTTGATATGTTTTTAGGTGAGATTAGGGGAGACATATGGCATTTTGTAATGTAAGATGGCTGGCACTTAACATAAATTATACATGTGACCTAAACATACATCCTTAACTGCTCTGTAATCACTGTACCTATGGAGGCACAAAGCTAGCAAGTGGTTTAAGCGTTGGACTATGATGCTCAAGACCAGGGTTCAAATCCCCACATAGCTACAGAAGTCCATTGGGTGAACTTGGGTAAATCACATTCCCTCAGCCTTCAGAAGGTTGCAAAGGCAAACCCCCTCTGATTAAGTCTTGCCAAGAAATCCCTTGTGATAGTTTAGGCTTTGAGTCACCATAAGCCAGAAATGACCTGAAGGCACACAACAGCAACAAATGGAGACACAATTGTTGCACAATTAATAAATACTCTCTCAAATGTATTATACAATCATCCACATAAAGCAAAGGAGATCTGTTCCAGATTGCTGTGAGTTTACTGGTGTGTCTGGCCATGTTCTTTAGGTGACTTGGAGTGGAAATAGGTGAATATTTCCACTCCTCCTACCATAACCATCAAAAGCAAGATCCCTGTTATAGTTCCTTGTCATAGTCTCACTTATGGTCAGAAGGGGCGGAGATGTCAGCCACCCATACTTTGACCAAGAGCAGGACATACCTCTTTTTCCTAATGTGGCTGAGGCCTGGAAAGGCTCAGCCCAAGTAATGCTACATAGGGGCCTCATTAAATGGGGTAAATTCAGTGTCCAAGGATGCTTTCATCCTGTCTTGGGGATGGATCCCCCCATCAGCCATCACATTACATTGTGTGACTTTTGGGGAATGCTCTGACCCCAACCAGGGCGGAAGCGTCATCGGAGGCTTCCCCCACAACACAGGTGTATTGTTGTGTTGGCTCCAATGGAGCTAGCATGGGTTCTCTGCAGAATTGTGACACTTCCCATGTCTGATAGAGAAAGCATCGCTGAATGGCCTGCATATAGAGTGACAGTTTCGCGCCACTGATCCTCTCTTTTCTCCGTGATACCAGGCAAAGCAGGATAGTTTAATGCTCAGAGAGACAGAAAAAAGAATTGTTTCATATAAGATTCCAGGGAGAAAGATCCTGATAGTTAGCTTACTGAGATAGAAAATTCAAGCTCAGCTCTCAGCCTATGACCCTCTCTCTGTCTCTTACCATTATCTCAGCAGTTCCTATTGTATGTTTTCACAAACAGACTGAATGATCTTTAGCCAGGAAAGTACACCCTTTATATTTCTCTCATTTCATGCACTCCACCTCGCAAATAGAACATCTCAGAGAATAGTCTGAAACAATCATCTAACAGTTCCCTTGGAGACCTGTCATCTGAATGTTCCAGGCTATTAACACTCTTTTGTGAAGCCCAAGGCTCAAACTAAGCTTGCTTTCAGGCAACCTACACTGATAGTCCAATACACAGAAACCTGAGAGCAAAAATCATTATGATAATCTTTCAAAATCTGGCAGACATTAGTCATGGCTGAGTAAGAACTGTATACATTTGCCAACTCATCTTACTTTGTTGATGCTGTAATTCTCCCATTCTGGATTTGGTGATGTCATACAACTGAAGATGGAAATATACTTTAATTCAGAGGCTGGGGCAAATCAATGTTGGGTAAATTATGGTCCTCCAGATGTTGGGTTAGAGCTCCTATAAGCCTTAGGCTCACTCCACATTGTCCCTATATCCCAGGATCTGATCCTTCTTATCTGAGATTATTTGGCAGTGGAGACTCATATAATCCAGTTTAAATCAGATATTCTGGGATCTGATTCTGGGATACAGGGCAGTGTAGAAGGTCCCTGAGCTAGCATAACCAGCTGTGAGGTAATTTAGCTACATTAGAAACACACATTATGGTGGTAGTAACATCATATGAAGGGAGAAAAAGGGAACAAAATACAAAAGACATGTAGGCACAATGGCAAAACAGATCAATTTTCATAATTTCAACAAAAATGGCAACCGTGTCTCAAGTTTTCTCCCTTCCCATATGTCACATGTAGTAAAACCTACATCATTTTGAATATACTATGCTTCCACAATCCTCCTTAATTTAATTATATTTTCCTGCCTTAATTAGAGTCAGGGAAAATAATGAATTGTGACATTAAAAGAAAAAGCAGGACAGCTTGGTGAGGAAGTCTATTTTCATTGTTCCATTCCCACAGATGATTGTCAATACAGTTTAGACTGCAACCCCCACCCCTTTTTTCCTTTTTTCTGGTTGTGCCCATGCATATATGGATGCAAGAAAAATATTAGATGTGAAATACCTCGCAAGCAAACAGTTGCCTATGCACCAGTGGTGTTCTGACCTATGTCTTGAGCTTTGAGAAGAGGGAAAATGTACTTTTTACTTGTATTGTTTCATTAACTAGCATGAGGTATATTCACATCAGAACTGATTGCTAAGCTGCTCCATGAGCATTTGGCTCTTGCTCCTTTTATTTTCTGGCAGACACACTGATGAAAATAATAGACCAAAATCTTTTATAAAAAGTACAACTAAAAGAACCTGCAGGATGTATCTTTAGAAAGCGGAGACTACCCTGATGTATGGTACCAATGTTTGTCTAATCCCACGCTGAGCAATTTCACACTGAATGGCAAAGGTTGAACCTGTAAAAAACACCTCATAATAGAGAAGGGGGAAATGGCAAGAAAACACAAAGATTTCATGAGCTCTTTTTTTTCACCTGCCCTACCCTTGAAGAAACCAAAGGAGTACCACAATAACTATATACTGTGATATACTTTTGCTAAGCTGCGGTAATTGCAGTACTCCCTTCCATAATCAGTCTTGTGTGCTATTGAGATCTCTCTACATGTTTCTAGTACCACCATGATTGAACAAACCTGCACTTAGAATTAAGTGTTTATATAGAACGAAAGACTATGATGCTGCCTATTCTTCCTTCAGTTTATTTTCTTTTTAATTACATATGCAAAAGTTCATGACTTGATATTGTTTCAAGTATGCAACTACTATAACAAGATGCACTCCACAGATGGTCTGCTGCACTGAAGGTTTTGCATAAATAATCCTAAAATTCTACAACAAAATGCCTCCCTTCTGTATGGTTTAAAGGAAATACCACTGAAAGTTCCTCTTGATCCTCTTTCTTAACGTGCCAAAACATTCACTGAATTAAATTGTAATTAAAGTAACCAGTTAAAAGTAACAACATTGCTTAGTGTTTTTGGCTAACAAGTGCTAGCATTGATATTGTGTTACAAATGATATTAGCCTTTGAGTAATGAGTAACAATGCTACTTCAGATATATAATCTTTATTTTTGACATTTGTATTGGATTTTTATTGGATTGATCATTTATCATTAATTATTTTGATTAGAAGTCATTTTGGGAGGAAAAGCATCAGATTATATATAAAGGCAGGACTATCAGAATTTCATTATACAAAATTCTTCACTATGTCTTAGACCCCTGGTGGTGCAGCAGGTTAAACCATTGTGCTGCTGAACTTGCTGACTGAAAGGTCAGCAGTTCTCATCTGGGGAATGGGATGAGCTCCTGCTGTTAGGCCCAGTTTCTGCCAATCTAGCAGCTTGAAAACATGCAAATGTGAGTAGATCAATGGCTCTCCATGAAGTCATGCTGGCCACATGACCTTGGAGGTGTCTATGGACAATGTCAGCTCTTCAGCTTAGAAATGGAGATGAGCGCCACCCCTCAGAGTTGGCCACTCCTAGCCTCAATGTGGGGGAAAACTTTTACCTTTTTATGTCTTAGCTAAGTGATAGTGATGATGTTATACTGTTTGATATTTAATAACATCACATCATGTGGCCAGAAATTTGACATTGGTAACAAGTTTTGGAAGACAGCTGTTTGCTGGTGGCGATGTAGGGGTGATGGCACTTTGCATCCTTGGATCACGTGGGCAGCCAAAATGCTCCTGGGCTGCATCTAATTGACATGAGACCCTCATCATATTTATGACATCCACAGAAGATATGTTCATTTTGTATTAATTTCATTGGCATCTTGTTTCGTCAAACTCTGAATGATTTCTTAACATTCTGATCTTAAGTTTTCAGCTTAGCTTAATTTGAAAGAAGGTCTAAAATGATGGTGTATTTCAGCTACTTTGGAGAATGGATATGAAATAGAATCTCTGAAAGAATTAACATAAAAAGTGACACCTATAGTACAGGTTTTATCCCCTTCTCTTTCCCCTGCCTTATTATTATATTAGCTTGCTTTAGGTTGAACACAAAATGTAATTAGATCTCAGTAGCATCATTTTCCCCCTTATCCACATAAACATATAAAATCTACCTATTGCTAGCAGTCTATGGTAAGCTTTTATAAAGAGAAGCCAAAAATACTTTTATCAGCAGTGTATTTATACAAACCCAGTAGATTGCATGAAAAACAAGGTTGCTGATCTGTTTGGTTGTATTTGCCCCATCATACTGGGGGAAAAATGGGGGAAAAAACTTCTGTAAATTAAACTCCTGAATTAGAGATCAAAACCCTCTGTCATTGGGGCACAGAATATACAAGATCACACACCGCAAATGTAATGATTCAGGAAAGCTTTTAGGTACTTAAGGGACTGTGTGAGTAAAATGAAGTCAGTGCCCTTAAATATTTATTCATTAATGTTACTTTTGAAGCCTCTCATATGTTTTCACACAGGGATAATGAGCACTCGTTGCAAACCTTAGCTATGTTTTAAATGCATGAAGAGTGAGGACAGAGTATTTGTAGAGTTATGGTGAAGATAAGTAATAGTACTTTGATGAAACTTCAGATAACTTATAAATAGTTGAAACTGAAAACAGATACTTTCCTTGTAATTTCACAACCTAGTAAAGTTATTAAGGTCATAAAATTATTCTATTCAGTTATGCCTAGATTTCAATTTCTTTTACAGCAAGCACAAGCACCTGCCTGTGCACTAATTATGAGTTTTTAACAATTGTTACAAACAGATATCTGTTGTTTTTCACCAAGTTCGGGAACTTAATCTTGAATGATGCTGATGAATGGACATTTGCTTATATTGAGCAATTTCCCATTCCACATGCCTCTAGTTAGAACTGATGACCCCTGAAGGATTCTTAGCTGCCTAATAAGTTAAGGAGGTCTTATTGAGTTTCAATATGTGTAGGTCAAGAAATTAGCTGTAGTTTGGGAGACATATGTAACATTGGGACTGTTCCTTTGTTTCATGATCTCTCCCAAACAGCTCCTTTTTAGAACAATTTTCAGAGTCCATAGGCTTTCTATATATAGTATAGATAGCGGTAAGTAACTATATGGGTATGTGTGTGGGTTATTATTATCATTATTATTTATATATTGCTTTTTTCTCTTAAAGAAACTCAAAGTGGAGAACAATGCTTTTTAAAAATGAAGGTTTCTGAATCCTCACTAAATTATATATCATTGTTGACAATTATAAAAAGGAGAGTAGAGACAAGAGGATTGTGCCATCTTCTTCAAGCAAGAAGATTGCTTTTGGAAAACACATAGGTTTTCCCCAAAAGTTCCCTTGAAAAAAAAAGAGTATCAATTCAATGAGAGCTTGTCTGTTCTATCCAATAAATCAAATCTAGATAATGTAATCAAAGGCAAGACGTAGAAAAGATGAGGAAGATGACAACTTGGCCATAAGATGACAATCCATAAAAAGAAGTGGGGACATTTTTTCACTGATTTACAGGAGAGAACAAAACTTGATCCCCCCCCTCCCCACTTGTATCTATGTTTAGTGAAGAACAGAAAAAATGAACAAGTCTGTTAGTCATAATTTTATTGCAAAATGTACAGAGTTCCCCCTAGGCCTTATTCAAGTAAAATAGATATTTAATCACAAGTTAACAGGTGCTACTGTGATTTTGTCTTTATGTTGACCATATGCTACTTGGAGTTACTAATTTTGTATTTTTTTAAAAAAATAATTATTTTCATAACTGTTATATTTTAATATTTATATTTTGACTTTTTAAAATTGTATATTTTAAAGACAATAAGCCACTTTAGGTTCCAATCCTGGTTAAAAAGTGGGGTACAAATAAATGCAATGATGATAATGTTAAAGGATCTTAAAAATCATTAGAATCATAAAGTTAAAAGGGGGCTCCTAGATTATCAGGTCAAATTCCCAACTCACTTCAGGATCTCCAGCTGAAGCACTCCAGCTGTCTTATCTCTTTTTAAAGATTTCCAAAGAAGGAGACCCATTACTTCTCTACACCAGAGATTTTTAAACTGTGTATCATAATACGTTAATGTGTCAGCTGCAGTGAATAGGTGTTTTTTTTTTTTTTTGTCGTGTCAGGAGTGACTTGAGAAACTTCAAGTCGTTTCTGGTGTGAGAGAATTGGCCGTCTGCAAGGACATTGCCCAGGGGATGCCCGGATGTTTTGATGTTTTTACCATCCTTGTGGGAGGCTTCTCTCATGTCCCCGCATGAGGAGCTGGAGCTGATAGAGGGAGCTCATCCGTGCTCTCCCCGGATTCGAACCTGCGACCTGTCGGTCTTCAGTCCTGCTAGCACAGGGGTTTAACCCACTGCGCCACCGTGGTTAAACGTGTTTGCGAATAGGTGTGTTGTGCGAATGTAATGAAATGATACAAACCTTGGAAATGTATGTTGTTTTACAAATCACAGGTAAAGCTTTCCCTTAGACATTAAGTCTAGTCAAGTCTGACTCTGGGAGGTGGTGCTCATATCCATTTCTAAGCCGAAGAGCCAGCATTGTCCATAGATGCCTCTAAGGTCATGTGGCTGGCATGACTGCATGGAGTGCTGTTATCTTTCCACCAAAGCGGTACCTATCGATCTACTCACATTTTCATGTTTTGGAATTCAATTGTTTTGGGCTAACGGCGGGAGCTCACCCTGCTCCCTGGATTCGAACCACCAACCTTTTGGTCAGCAAGTTCAGCAGCTCAGTGGTTTAACCAGCTGCACCACCGGGGCTCCCCCTTACAAATCATATTTTTAAAAAAATATAAATGAAAGGTTTTCATGAGATATGTTGTGTTGCCATACATTCCATTATTACACATATGTATGTGTCTTATAAGAGGCTGGTTTAACCTCCAGTTTGCTAGTTAAATTGAATTACTGTGTTTCAAATTGATGCATGTCTAAGAAGTGTGTCACCAATCTGAAATGTTTGGAAAGCTCTTCCCTATGTCATTGGTTCCATTGCTAAACTATTGCCTGTACAGCACATGACAAGGACCCTATTCCTCTTCTTTGTGACTACTTCTGAGGTATTTAAAAAGTGCATTTATGTCACCTCTCACTCTTCTCTTCACCAAGCTTGACATATTCAGATCCTTCAACCTTTCCCCAACTGTTTTGTTCTTCACAAATCTTATCATCCTTGTTGCCCTTCTTTGAAGATGCCCCAACTTGATTTTATCCTTTTTAAGCTGTCAGAGTACTCCAGATGAGGCCAGCTCAGAATACAAGTGGACGATTACTTCTGTTGCCTTGAAAACTATGTTTCTATCAATGTAGCATTCACCTGCTTTGATTCATCATTCTGCTGACTCATATCCAATAGATCATCAACAATAATACCAAGGTAACAAGTAATACTGAGAAGTCATGTAGCAAGGCTGTAGCTCAAAACATATATTCTATTTAGTAAACTTGACTCACTATAGTTCTGATGAAACATTCATACGTCTGTGCTGTAGAAGTAATGTGGAGATCTGTTACTGTTAACAATGCTATCGGACTAAGCATATATGTACTTCTGAGTCAACATTTTGGTTGAAAAGAGTGATTTAGAACATATTTCAATGAAGCTACTGTATCATTATTCTTTAAAGAGCAACACAAAGTATCAAAAAGTTTCAAGCAAGTTTGTATCCATTAGCTTACTTTGTGCTTCACTTATATGATATTATAATCTTTTTATAAAATTTGAAAGAGATTCTTTTCCAAGAGAGTTTCAAGAAAAGAAAAGAAACCAGTGTTGTGACTTTTGCATTTGACAACTTTGTTGCTAGAAAGATTTTTTTAAAGACTTCTGAGTAGTTATCTCAGATTTTTAATAAGACTCAAAGTACTAAGCTATTTACAAGCTTGACTATTTGTTGAATTTCATAAGTAAAGATTTTATAACAGCGCTATGTTACTACCTTTTCGTATTGCGCTGAATACAGTGTGCTGTGTTTCATTGTTTGGCATATATATAGCAAATAACTGCAAAACATTTCTAAGGAGAAAAATAGCCCCTTCAGTTTAATGCAAAAAAGACATGCTTCCAACTATATAATCCACTGCAAACAAGGAAAAATTGGTCCATCATGCTCAACCAAAATGTGGACACTGATGAACCATTCTTGCACCTCCTTGGAAATATCCCTATTTTTGAATTCTCAGTATATAGCAGTTTGTTTTGTTGTTGTTGGTTTTTTTTTTTTTGGTTTTTTTTTAAAACCCTTATGGACCAAAATATTTCCTCCAAGAGTTCTGTGCCTGTATTATGGTCTTGAGCCATTTTAGTAATAGTCTTTCTACATCATGAGGCTCTCTGAAAAATTTGCAGTTTCCAAGATCATTTGCAGTTATGTATTTATTGTGTGCAAAAGCTTCATATGTTTCTGCATAAAGTTTCCATGAAGAAAATCATGCTTCTATAACAAAAATGTACACATTTTGACAAGAATATATCTGAAACTGCAAATATGATCTTCAGTGTAGAATTCTTCTTAAAAAGCTTTCTTAGCAATTGAAAAACATGGCTATGGGCTTTCTTAGCAATTGAAAAACATGGCTATTTTCCCCTAATATTTATAAAATTCCTTTCATTTTGCTCCATCGTTACCATTTGCACAAAACAAAATATATGCAACTCTCTCTGTATACTGTTTTATGCACTTTAGTTTTTTAAAAATAAGAACAATCATTTCTGAAAAGGAATATATATATATATATATATATATATATATATATCTCAATTATGTTCAGCCATTTTGTTTTTGAGGTCATATTAATCCTCAAGTATTTACTTATTATTTATTTCAGACATTTATATCTTGTCCTTCTCTCACTCACACACACACCCTGGGGGGGGGGGGGCACTCAGGGTGGCTCAGAACCAGCAATTATTAGATGCCAAACAAACAGTAGCAATAAAATTACAATTAAAACATTTGTTAAACACAACAGATTATAAACATCCATAAACAAATCCAGATCCAGAGTCATAATCTGAGGTCTGTCCATTGTCAATCACAGAAATTATTTGCATTATTATTGCTGTGTCTGCTGCTTGAATGCTTGGTCCCACAACCCTTATTTAAACTTTTCTCTAAAGGATAGGAGAGAGGGAGTCAACTTGATATCATTAGGGAATGTGTTCCACAGATGGAAAGCCACCACTGAGAAGGCCCTGTCTCTCATTCCTGCCAATTGCACTTGTGAGGGTGGCAGGATCAAGAACAGGGCCTTCCCCTATGATCTTAAACTCTGAGGTGGGTCATAGAGGGAGATATTTTTTCACAAATAAGCTGGGCCAGACTGTATAGGGCTTTATAGGTGAAAGCCAGCACTTTGGATTGTACTTGGTAGCAGACTGGCAGCCAGTGGAGCCGACATAACGGGGGGTGGTATGCTCCCTGTACTCCACTCCAATGAGCAACCTGGCTGTGCCTGTTGGACTAATTGAAGCTTCTGAACAGTCTTCAAAGGCAACCCCACATAGATCACACTGCAGTAATCTATTTGGGATGTAACCAGTACAGATGGTAACTGTGAATGCAAAGCATCTGCTGCTATTAGATGAAGTTCTCAATTGTATCTAACATCATATGAAAGTGAAGAGTTGCTAGAGATGGAAGCCTGAACAGGTGAAAGAGAGTGAGAAGCTGTTTTGTGTTTATTGTAATCCTGATTGCTGGTTTCTTGGCACAAAAGACAGCATATTTAGAGTCAGAAGAATATGTATGGAATGTCTCAGTAGAGATTTATATGACAAACTGTGCAAAATCCTGTTTCACAGGCTATTAAGCACATCCAGACTTATGGTCGCTGTCTTTTTCTTTCTCCAGAATCATCACTGAACTACATTCAGAGCTGTTTCACACTCCACAGTAGGCTATTTTCACTAGTATAAACATTCTCCTTTCAATTCTCATAAAGCATTCCAATAGCTTGCACATACTGCAATGACTTTTGCTATGTACCTCTCAAGAAAATCTACTCTGCATGTTTATACAAGTGTTTTAAAAAATACAAAACAAAAGGATTTCTGCAGTAGGTAGTTATTGTTGATGAAACCCACAATCTCCCAATCCCTCAATATTTGTCAGAACTGTAAACACGTTAGTCATAAAAAAGACAAAAAGAAGCAAATTAGGTTCTGCCGCCATGTCGCTTTTTATGCTCCAGCAATTTTTCCAGTGTTTTGCATTGCCTTTAGTAATATTATTAGTAATAGCAATATCAGCAATATCAATATTAACTTTAGAGCCTGCATTTTCCCTAAAATCAAGACTCAAAGTGGCTTACACATTAAAATAACTACAATAAAGTTTAAACATACAAAAGATCAACATTAAAATTTTACAGACATTAAAACAATTTAAAAATAAAATTATTGCTTCATCTGCTTCTGTAATGTCACAAATATCACGAGATATTTTTTTGCCGCCACATCACATTGTTGGCTCATGTTTAACTTGTTGTCCACGAGGACTCCAAGATCTTTTTCACACGTACTGCTCTCGAGCCAGGCATCCCCCATTCTGTATCTTTGCATTTCGTTTTTTCTGCCAAAGTGGAGTATCTTGCATTTGTCACTGTTGAACTTCATTTTGTTAGTTTTGGCCCATCTCTCTAATCTGTCAAGATCGTTTTGAATCCTGCTCCTGTCCTCTGGAGTATTGGCTATCCCTCCCAATTTGGTGTCGTCTGCAAACTTGATGATCCTGCCTTCTAACCCTTCATCTAAGTCATTAATAAAGATGTTGAACAGGACCGGGCCCAGGGCGGAACCCTGCGGCACTCTGCTCATCACTTCTTTCCAGGATGAAGAGGAAGCATTGGTGAGCACCCTCTGGGTTTGTCCATTTAACCAATTACAGATCCACCTCACCGTAGTTTTGCCTAGCCCACATTGGACTAGTTTCCTTGCCAGAAGGTCATGGGGGACCTTGTCAAAGGCCTTACTGAAATCCAGGTACGCTACATCCATGGCATTCCCCGCATCTACCCAGCTTGTAACTATCGAAAAAAGAGATCAGATTAGTCTGGCATGACTTGTTTTTGATAAATCCATGTTGACTATTAGCAGTGACCGCATTTGTTTCTAAGTGTTTGCAGACTTCTTCCTTAACAATCGTTTCCAGAATCTTGCCTGGTATTGACGTGAGGCTGACCGGACGGTAGTTGTTTGGGTCATCCTTTTTTCCCTTCTTGAAGATTGGGACCACATTGGCCCTCCTCCAATCTGCTGGAACGTCTCCTGTTCTCCAAGAACTCTCAAAGATGGTTGCCAATGGTTCCGAAATGACTTCCGATAGTTCCTTCAATACTCTTGGGTGTAGTTGATCTGGCCCTGGGGACTTGAACTCATTTAGAGCGGCCAGGTATTCCTGTACGACTTTTTTTCCCAATTTGGAGTTGGATGTCCTCAAATCCCTCATCCACTCTGTTTTGCTGAGGTTGAAGATGACTTTCTTTTTGTGAGAAGACCGAGGCAAAGAAGGTATTTTCCCTATCCCCTGTCAGCATTGCCCCATCTTCTCCTTGAAGAGGCCCTATCGCCTCCTTGTTTTTCCTTTTTCTACTGACATAAGAAAAGAATCCCTTTTTATTGTTTTTAATGTCCCTGGCAAGCCTGAGCTCATTTTGTGCTTTAGCCTTGCGGACCTTTTCCCTACAGGTGTTGGCTTCTTTGGTGATTTCTCCCTTTTTCCACTTCTTGTGCATGTCTCTTTTGTGTCTCAGCACAGTTAGAAGTTCTTTGGACATCCATTCTGGCTTCTTTGCACTTGTCCTATTTTTTTCTTTTTGTTGGCACGGTTTGCAACTGCGCCTTGAGTATTTCACTCTTGAGAAACTCCCATCCATCTGTAACTCCCTTGTCTTTTAGTATCTGTGTCCATGGAATGCTGCTCAGTGTTTCCTTCATTTTTTGGAAATCAGCTCTCCTAAAGTCCAAAATGCGGGTTTGACTTGTCTTAGTTTCGGCCTTCCTTTGTACCTCAAATTGCAGGAGCACATGGTCACTTGCCCCTAAGGATCCTACCACTTCAACTGCATCGATCAGGTTGACCTCATGAATTCCCTCAGGCAAAAGAATACCTACAAGTGATTTTACTCATTCTTTACAGAACCTTTAATTACCTTTAAAAGTGCATGATATACAGAAATTAAGAAAGAGAAGTTGGTCCTGGGCTGATGCCTCCCAAGGTTAATATCCTCCTCGTAAGGAAATGTATTGTTGGTTTTATTTTCATACATGCCAAATTCATGGCATCATGGCATCAGACCAGGACTGGTAAAAAAATAAATTGGAAGCTACTGAAGTTATTGTGCATTACTTACTACCTCGACTGGCCATTTAAAATAGCCTTGTGTTTCACAAATGGGCTCTGTGCTGCACAATCTAGGTTGTGGATTTGATGTGGAAGAATAGATTTTCCTTGTTTATTTCAAAGTGGGTTATCATTGTGTTTTACTTATGGATTCTTCCTGTGGCTGCAGTCTAACTTGTAGATAAGTGCATAAATGCTGCATCTAATTACAAACCCATAATATATAATTTGCATTACTGCATTCCTCTGAGAACCATATTTTACAACAATCAATTTAAACTATGGCCAAATCCATTCTGAGCCATGACACAGGAGAGGTGTTAATCAATTTGCTTAATTTTGTATAGTTTGCAAATGTTAAATGGGCAATTTTGAAAGAAATTGATCTTAAAACATACTTCTGAGAGAATCAGAGACCAAAGGAATAGTTAATACAATTGAAACCTAATATTATCTAAGGGAAAATATTTCAAACTTCCACTTGCCCCTTATTTTTTTTTTCTTTGTAACAAAAGTAAAAATAAAAAAATCACTAGTTGAGGGTCACTAATATAAGCAGAATCAACTCAGCCCCATTCCCCATGTTATGGCTTGTGTTTTCTCCAGGGTCAATAATTATTTGTTTTATTGCTCTTCAGAATCTTTGTGAGCAAAATCTTTAAAATTCAAGCATCCAATGCGAATGTCAAACACGGGCCCAGAACAAGATGTAAGATGCTGAAATCAGCTGTATGAACAAAAGAAATGTCAGTGCTCCTTTAGGTCTGGGATAACCTACCTGGTGCTCACCATATGTTTTGGTGTTTGCATCTCTCATCAGCCCCATCCAACATGACCATGGGTGGGGGTTATAGGAGTTGTTATTTAAAACATTTGTGATTGCAATATGTTGCTATCTGTAGTTTTGTCCTGCCACATAGCATGGATCATATCATTCCAACTTTTTATTGTACAGCGAATTTACCCTCTTGCCTTATTAATCATAGTACAGTGTGGCTTTCCAAGAAAGGTAACTTTCCTACATGCTGGAGTTTTAGGTAATATTGCAGTGTATTAAGCACTGAAAGGCAAGCAAACAATAACTAGCATATGGTGCTTGCTGAGTATGTCCATCTTTGACTTCCTTCTTAACTACTTGAAAGATAATATATTTCTCAATGGCAGTCATTTCTCACCCTTGGAGATGCCAACGCTGGACAAATTGTGAATACAGCTTGCAATTGGATTCCAGTTCCTCATCACTGTATTGATCAAGATGGCTATAGGGGGTTTTTTTTGCAAGCAGTGAAACGAAGCCAGTTGAGACAAAGAGCAATCTAATTCTGTTATTGTGCACAAGAAGTGAAAGAAAGACTACTTCATCATCCATTACTGGGCTAGCAGATATAGCTTATGCAAGAGATTCTCCATGCAACAATTCCCTCTATTGAGAAAATCATATGCTATTTTGTTACAACAGGTCACCAGGTCATGGATATCACTAGACATGGATGATAACTTGGTTTCCATCAATTTATGCTATGAATTCACCAAAATTTGCAAATTTCCTCCAGTAGTAACATCGCAAAAATATTAAAATTATTGGGAATGGATTGAGCCCACACAACAGAGGCTAAGACCAGGTTTCCAATGCCACACAGCAAATGACCCCACAGTTAAAAGTAGAACCACTCCTATAGGCATTGAATGCTTGCCTGATATCATGTTGGAAGCTATCATGAGTCCGCTTGCAGAGATAGGGTGGTTACAAATAAAGTAATATTATTGCCATTTTATTATTATTACTACTACTATTATTACACTGCCCCCTGCCTCTACTCCAGCCTTAGCAATTTGGTCCATAAGAATACCATGGTTGATAGTATCTAAAACTGCTAAAAATTTAAGAAGATTTAATGGGTCTCAGATATAGTATGTAAACTATGTATGCATATATACATTATTTTCTTCCTGCCTTTTTGGTATAGAAATGCAAAAATGACAAGCAGTTAAATAAAGAAGCATAGTAAAAATTTAGTATAATTGAAAAGTGACCAAGATAGAATGACTACATGTTGAAAGTACACATGATTGTACACATATTGACACTAACTGTCAAGATCTAGGAATTCATAGTGTGCCCTTGGCCTGAATCTTTTTTGACTTCTTATCCATATGTGTGTACAGGACTGGAAAAGAGCTGTATTTCTATTGAAGCCCCTTTTGTCTCCTTCCAAAACTTATCAATGACACCAGGCATGTAGCCGGGGGGGGGGGGGGGCTCGGGGGGCTTCAGCCCCCCCCCCCCCCGAAATTCTCATGGTGGTTCGCGAAAAGGCCTTACTGGTGCATTATTTAAACTGTTATGTTTATTCATATCATGATCTGATCACCATACTCAATATATCCCATATGCATGGGGGTATTGGGGTAATGATACAAAGGGTTTGCTAGGCTAGACCCTCTTTCACTCAGACTCAGCCCCCCCCGAAACTCAGCCCCCCCCGAAACCCCCCCTGAAAATTTTTTACCCCCCCCCCCCCCCCGGAAACGAAATCCTGGCTACGGGCCTGAATGACACCATGTGTTCCTTGCATTTCTTTTCATTTTTCCATTACTGTTTCCACAAGACACAGCATTGAATTTCAGGCAGTTAAACCATCTTACACATTCTTTTCCCTGTGCTGGGGATCTCAAGAGAATTGCACTGTCTCTTTATGCTCTTTTGCTTCTTTCTGGGTCCTGTGAGGTCAAACATGGATGACTAATGCTAACACTTAAAAAAACATAACAAGTGAAATACCAGTTCAAAACATAATTGTCGGACTCTTCTACATGTGTCGCTTAGCTGTATTGTAATATTGAATACAAACTTTAACAGCTTGAATCAATACAAAAAAAGTTTAAAAGTGCCATAAGAAATCCAATATAAAGAATTTACTCTTTTGACCCCTCTTTAATACATGAATTAAATTTCTACTATCTTATCCAAGGTGAAAGGGGCCTAAATCTTACCGTAGGCAACTGCATTTCTTTTCTTCTCCAAAACTCCCTATCTTTCTAAATTCGGCTGCTTGTAAAAACACCTATTTTTTTAGGATTTCCCCATCCACTGGGGAAACCACAATTCATGGGGATTACAATCTGTAATACCTCAAAGCAGGAGTTTTGAACTCATTTTCACCAAGGGCCACATCAGCCTCATGGTTGCCTTCAAAGGGCTGTTTGTATGAGTAATGGTAAGATGGTATAAATGTAACTCTATTGCTATGTCATAGAAAACCTTTTGGGCCACATAAAATAACACAATGGACCAGATTCAGCCTGCGGATCTTCCACTTGATCTTGGCATTAGATCCAGTCTACTCTTGGAAGCAAAGCAGAGTTAGTCTTACTTCATTTTGGATGGAAGAGCACCAATGAATACCAAGTGGTGTATACTATATTTCAGAGGAGAGAAGTGACAAGACTACCTCAGAGTATTCCTTGCATAAGAAAACCATATAAAATTCATGTAGTCACAATGAGTCAGCATAGACAAACACATACATGCACACACTGTCTCTCCTTTCAAGCTCAGACAATAAAATTGATGTGGTGGGAGTTAGAACTGCAATTAGCACTGACTGGTTGCTCAGAACCTAGTGTGATCTTGTCTGTCCCATGAACTTATTCAGCAGTTCACCCATAGTATCAATGTTTCTTTATTACTTCTCATGTTGCCTGCTGTTCACTTCCAATTTTACTCAGCAGATGTTGCATTAGTTACATAACTACCTTGTGCTCCTGCTGTGGATTCCCACCTGTTTCTGAGAAGTGTGATCATGCATATGCATATCACTCAGAAATTTGTGTACAATTCTCTAAAGACCTGCTGTCCTCCAACTCATCTCCCATGCTCCTCATTATATAGATGAACTGCAGCTAAAGTGAGTGAGATTTCTTTTCTCTAAATAATCTACCAAGTCCATTAATTGCCTGCATAGTATTGAATCAAGATGAATGTTCTTTAGATAGAGTTTGTCTGAAAACACTTTATCACTCAGGCACAATTTAGGAAGTGGCATTTAGCTCTGGTTTCGCTTTTTTGTATAGGTTAATGACCTACAAAGCCTTATATGGATTAGGTTCAGGCTATCTCAAAGATCAAGTGTCCCTTTATGAGTCCATCAGAGCTCTAAGAATTTCTGTAGACACTCTTCTCTATGTTCCACCATCTTCTCAGGCTCATTTGGTGGGGGAAAAGGAGGGGGACTTTATCAGCAATTTTTCCTAATCTTTGGGACTCCCTCCTTAGGGTGGGCAGGATAGCTCTTTCTTTGGTTTTCCTTGTGCTACCAGAAACTGAAAGGGATTGTATTATAATTATATGCAGCACTGTTTTATTATTTATATTGTCTTTTAATTAAGTATAACATTTTAATGTGTAATGCTTATATATTATTCAATTGTTTTCAAATAGCTTTTATCAAAGTTTTGTATAATTTTTAATCTGTGTTGTTTTAAATATCTTATTAGCTGCCTTGAGCTCCATTATTGGGGAAAAGCCTGGGCACAAATGAAAAACAACAATTTATTATTTATTAGCATATAGTCCTTCTTATTTTTAATGCAAAATGCCCAAAATGTTTTACAACATAATGTCATACCAACAGACAATAAAATCAATGAACCTCACTTATAATAACTAGCATAGCTGATAGTAGAATCAGAGAAATGCTCAGGCAACCATGTATGTGTTAAGCTGTTGATGGAAAACTACTGACTAGGAACTTCCTGGATCTTCATCTGCACCAGGAGCAAATGAGAATCAGTTATATTCCAGGACGGTTTCCTGGATCCAGGAAGGTAGAAGGCAGTCATTTGCATTACCTATTACTGAACTGATTATTATAGCATATTTAATTAATCCATCTTAGGACCTCTCTGTTGGGTTTCAGGGAATAAATTGTATACACATATATTTTTACAGACATGTAAATAACCCATTACATAACAAGCATTTAATTCTTGTATCATCTTTAAACACAATACATGAAAGTAATCAGTAATTAGTTTACACGTTCAGTCACAAATTCCTAAGTTCCACATCTAATGGAGAGAAGTAATGTCTCCAGCAAAGATTGTTGGCTGATAGGGAGCCCATAATGGGTCCACATATTCTTTTGTTCTTCTACAACCTTAGGTAGGTTATGCTTGGACATATAATCTTCTAATTCTGTCTTTGAGATATCTTATAATTTATATAAGGTCGAATAAATTCAGTGGAACACTTACTGTATTTTATTGTTATTCAAAATCACACTACACACTTGTGTTTTCAATATTATTTTCTTTTTCTTTCCTTAATTATATGCTAGTGATCATCAAAGTTTATTTGCAAATTTGATATTCTTTTGCTTTGCTTATTTTTTCATCTTATCCATCATTTGTGCAATGCCTTAATCTGACCACCAATCGTATTTTTTGAAGAGAGATGTTTAAAACTAATTTTTGTTATTTTGTTCAAAATCAACTGAATCTTCTCCAGCTTTTCCTTTTAAGTTCACTGTTACATCATGCAAACACTGTCTCATAAATACCTTATCCATATCTCAGATCATTCTAATATCAATTGTTTTATTCAGATTGAATCTTGCCAGAATTGTAAGCTGACTTGAGTCCCCCTGCAGGGGTGAGAAAGGCGGGGTATAAATGAAGCAAATACATTTGCATTGTCCTCAAGTAATTCTATTTTTTTTTCTTACATTTCTCCACCATCCGTTCATTGTGCAAACTTGACTCATTTAGTCTCAATATAAAGTATCATCCTGATCTTTCTAGTACCAAAAGAAAACCAACAGATTATGATTTGAAAAGGTTTTTGTAGTATGTCAATCTTTTTTATCCAAATAATTAGATAGTTGGTAACATAAATCATATCAATTATTGAAAAAGATCTTCTTTCTGAACGGTAAGTATAATCTTTTGCCTTTCCATTTTTATATCTTCAAGAATCAACTACTGTCCTTCCAAACTGCACCAAACACATCTTTTGTTAATGTATATTATGAAATGTCTGTGTGAGAAGTCCTGTCATTTTCAGGGAATATAACTCCATTCCAATCCCCCAATAAATGTCAACTAAAATTATGAGGTATCTGAAGTATAGAGAATGTTCCTGTGTGAACTGAGCCATTGTGGCATTGTATCATTTATTACTTATTTATCTATAACCTCTTATTTATTAAGAAGAAGTTTTGTTTTTACATTTCAACTGAATATGCTTATCACGCTTTAGACATAAAAGTAAATCAATGGCAGATTCCATCTATCATGAAGTAAAGCTTGTATGAGATTCCAAAGAAAATATATCCTTTAATGAGGATATATTCTTTTATATTCCTTCTGTTCTTTGCTGCCTAGAATCGTTTTTATTTGACTTTCATGGCATTAAAATGTATTCTGGAAAAGGGGGAGGGGTTGTAGTAATAATTTCCTAGATCTTCCAGTTATAATATGAATCCATTTCCTAGATCTTCCAGTTATAATATGAATCCATGCAGGCTATGCTCTGCCCATGAAACATGTAAAAATAGAGTACCTACTGCATTTCTAAACTTGAGAAACCTGTGAATTGAGTAACAGAAACTATGTAAGGGATGTATATTTGCAAATGTAAAAGTCATCATAGCAGTAATACCCAATAGAAAGTTATCATATACTTTCATTAATACACAGGAAATACTAAGGGAAGGGATGAATTGCAATTATATTATTCATGATAAGCATATTTGTCATTTGGGAGCATCTTCCAGTTCCTAGAACACACACACACAAACAAACACTCAGAAGCATCACATTCCTTTCTTAAAAATCAGAGGCTTCTGCATACTAGTACTGTATATGCCTCTTTCATTAATACTTTATGCCACGTACAGTAAAAACCTACATTACCAAAAAGCACCGCATTATGTCAGAGAATCCAGTCCTCCTTTCCTGTGTATTGTTTATCACTTATTTGTAAAAGAATAAGCTTTTAATGTACTGCTCCTTGTTTATTGAGTCTCCTGAGAAGAGAGGTAATTTGAGGACTTGGTTCCTTCTCATTACACTAAACACTAGTGCCAATCGCTCCTTAAGTTTGTCAGTGCTGTTAAGAGGCTGCTTGAAGTAATATTCGCCATCTCAATTTCAGGATGTCCCTCCTAGACATGCAGTGAACTTTATTGTGTGAAGA
This sequence comes from Anolis sagrei, assembly GCF_037176765.1. NCBI lineage: Eukaryota > Metazoa > Chordata > Lepidosauria > Squamata > Anolidae > Anolis > Anolis sagrei. The sequence continues at coordinate 52,425,846 of NC_090024.1, read as the reverse complement.
CTCTATTCCATGGCAATTTCAAGACTGTAGATAGTGGATACCAACTGGGATGCACATCTTTGTTATCACATCTCTCTTCATTTGTGCATTCATGTTGAATCACCAATCTATGGTCCCACAATATCACTTCAGCGTACCTTTGTAGTCCTGCTTTCCTGGATTTCTGTTGCTCTATAATTTATAAGTACATTTATAAGTATAAATACAGTGTCATAAGTATAATCAACAGCTCATAAAAATCTCATTAATACAATTACAAAAATTTGAAAATTGTAAAATCCCTAAAATGCAGTGGGTTCTGCCATCTGGCAATCTGTCATCAATCAAAGTATGGGCCAGTACTATCAATGATTCATCACATTGGCCATGGATTACTCCAGATCAAAAGCCTATCTGAAGAGCCATTTTTTTAGACAGACCTCAAAGGCCTGAAGAGAGGGGGCTAATCTGATTTCATTAGGGAGGGTATTTCAGAGCGGGGGAGTGTTTAAGTGATCAAACTCTCTCCATTTTTAGAACAAGTATCAAGATACATCTTTTAAACTGGCCTTTAAACTATTTTTGATCTTAATGTTTTAACATGGTTTTATTGCTTGCTATGGCATTACAGTCTATTTATTGATTTTTTTGCTATGCTGTGAACTATCTTGATGATTTTAAGCACAAGGTAATGCAGAAGACAGCAATATTTTTTTAAAAGTAAGTCCACTGAATTAAAGGGGGTCTCTTCCTATGTAATATAGGATTGAAGAAAATATAAGACACCATAAAGATATAAGAATGGAAATATTAGGCAGCATTTTAATACTTTTCATACATATAGGATTTTTAAAGTTGGTAGCAATGCATGCATAAAACTGAACGATAACTGAACATCAGTTCTCTATAAGCTGCCAAAAAGAATCATTGCAGCAGAATAAACTTACACTCAGTGCATTTGCATTACAATCCTTTGCTGTTTCCACATACCTTGTATTCCAATTTTTCTGCAAGATGATATTTTGCTATTGTGAGATATTGGAAAGCTAGGCTGGGTAGACAACAAATAGAACATATTCATGATTATAGCCTCCTATTTTAAATTTGTATGTAGGGTCAGGAATGTGCTCAATTGAATTAGCTGAACTTGAGGTTTAACCAGAGGCGGCCCTAGGTAATTTTCAACAGTAAACAAACAGTATTTTGGCACCCACCCCCCCAACTAATCACTGATATATATTTTCTGTTCGTCGTGGGAGTTCTGTGTGCCACATTTTGTTTGATTCCATCATTGGTGGAGTTCAGAATGCTCTTTGATTGTAGGTGAACTATACATCCGAGTAATTACAACTTGCATATTTCAAGGTCTGTTTTCCCCCAAGAGTGCCTCAAGAGCGCCCCTGGGCAAAATCAACTATACTGCAAATGCTTACTTTGTGTAATGGGTTGAGCCGCCCCTGGGTTTAACGCACAAATCATTTCTTGCTATGAAGCATCTGTAATCAAGAATGCTATAAATGCCTGTTTGCCATTGGGCATATAGTTAGGAGTTTAACACATTAGATGGGCAAACTGGCATTGAAGCTACATATTACCATGCACATCCCACCGCTGCTGGTCTGCTTTTTTCCAATGATTATCCTGTTCTTTTCCATTGATGGACAAAGCCATAAATCGCATAAGTCATTGAGATTCCTGTCTCCTTGTGTAATGGGTCTGTTCTGTAATGCCAGTTTAAAGTGATGTCAGAATCAGATTATCCTCCTCTCCACCTCTTCTCTCTCTCTGTTATTCCCAAGCTGTCTGTTTTCTATTCATTTTATATTTTTATAGTTATGTTTGCATTGTTTTGCTTTTCAAAGCTGAAATTGCATAATTGCTCAAGAAATTTAAATATCTGGAACAGCTGAAGTGCAAGAAGGAGGGATTACTAAGGCATGTGGAAGTTGGATCAGAGAACTGTGAATTCCCGAATCACTGCAAATACATGAAGAGAGGTGTCATATCAGAGGCGCTCATTCTAGTATGTAACCACTAACAATGACAGTGCGGCTGCAATGGAATAGTGGGTTCATTTGATAGTCCTAAATTAAAGATGAATTTGCTTTTTTCCCTTGACTGCAACTTTATATTTGAGTTATAAAAAAGAAGCTCCACCTCTTAGAGATAATTTGCTAGAAAGAGCAATAATGCTTGTTAAGATTGGAGGCAGTAGGAAAAGAGAAAGACCACCTTACAAATGGATAAATCCAGTCAAGGATGCTACATCCTTGAGGCCTTAAGACTTGAGCAATACTCTTGATGAGAGGGTGAGTTGGAGGTTTCTCAGTCATAAGATCACCATAAATAAAACTTGATTTGAAGGAAGTCAACAACAACATCATAGTTATACAGACGGAGATCAATATTATAAGTGAGGATTAGGGTTGCTAGAGCAAGTCAATCAGATTTAGGAATTAATGAGTGGTATTTTATAGTCTAGGTAACCTAGGAAAAGATTGTGAGTGAAAGAGAACTATTTGTTACAAATTATTAATGTGGTTTGTTATTTTAAACTTCTGCTAATAAAATATAGTTTTTCTATCACACACATTTGGTCTCTGGGAATTATAGATGTACAAAGTATTGGTTTAGACATAGTGTTTGTGGTGATAACTAAGAGAGAGAGAGTTGGTGTCCAATTGAGACAAAAAGTTACACAATATCCTGTACAGAAACTTTTGGGGACATTTAGTAGATCCTTGCGACTGTTGGCCACAGTAGTTCAACACAAGGAGGTACTAACATTGGCGGCTAAAGGAAAACCCTCGCTCTTTGTGACAACTGTAAGCTACTCCCTTTGGGGTGAGATATGGTGGGATATAAATACAGTAAATAAATAAATAAACAGCAAGGTTTCTAAAAGTTTTCAGATCTTACACAAAGAAAATACACACAGTTGATATATACTTCCTTTCCCTGTCTCCTTCTCCTCTCCACTCTTTTAGTTCTGGATGGGATAGAGTTTTGCAAAGAGACTGGGATGAGCCTTTGCGATTTTTTTAATTCTCCCAGATTCTTTTCCAGCTCTTCCTCATATTTTCCATCTGTTTGTTTCTCCACCCAATCATATTTAAGCAAAGAGGCTAGTTCTGTTCCAAACTCTTACTCTGCTCTTTTTTCCCACCACCATGTCTCTTTCTTGGTTACTCGAACCACATCCTACAATCCTTAGAAAGAAATAGCAGGGATAAACAGTACATATTTATCATCTTTTACACTATACAGAAATTTCAGTTTAAGTGCTATGGCTTCTTCTAAGGAATCTTGGGGCATATCACTTGCGACTTCATCACATGGGTAAAATTGCCCATACTGGGACAATTCAATATCATTTCAGGCATAGAGCCCGCTGGATCCCATCACACAGTCAATCTCCTCCAGAGGGACTCTGTGCCTGAAGTGAGTCGAACTGTCACAACAGGCAGTGCCAGCAACATCAGAAGCTTCCCGTGTTGCATAGAGAAGAACAGGGAGAAGCCAAATGGTGATTCCTCCCCCCCCCCCATGGGATGAGGTGAGGGGCAATGTGGGTGATGCAGGGAGCAGGGAACTGGGTTTCTCATTCTTCCTGCCAGATTCACCACAATCCATGGTGAATCCCCCAGCTATCACCAGCAATTGTGACCTCAATGTGATGAGGGCCTTGGACAGAAACTCAAACTTTCTAGTTTGGCATTTCAACCACACACACATGTCAAACCCAGGATTCTATTGCTTTAATTGTGTAACATGAAAAGACCTTCCTTCCCTCTTTCTCACACTGTAACACCCCTCTCGTTCTCTGTAATTATACGAACTATATTAAATTGTGATAATTGTTACCCTTAAATGTTTCCTCTTACAACCAGTAGAAGGTAATTAATTCCAAGAAAAAAAGTTACTTTTAATTTATTAGTTTCTTGCTCCAGTGATAGCTATCTAAGGAGCCAGGGAATTGCATAGGAAGATTCTGTGTTTCTGATCAATCATGATGTGATTAACAAATTAATAAAAGACTTTCAGCTTTGCATTTTGCTTTTCTGCAAGGTCATCTCCTTTTGTTCTTTATAGAAAAAGGGCTGATAATAACATTAATTAGACATATCTTTTGTGGTGATGATAGTTTTAGAAAAATAAGGCTGATAATGCTTTTGGTGTGGTGTATTCAGACTATGGATGCTTTCTTTCTCATTACTATTTACGTGGTTTTGTTAGAAGGCTACATTTAATTAAAAAGAACAGATAGAGCAGATTTCCCCCTCTGCAATTAGAGACCTCACTTATATCTTTATAAAATTATCTTATGGCTTAAAGTTTGTATTAATTAGATGCAATCCACTTAGATAATTGGACCAGGAACCACAGATATATAATCCTGCTGTTGATGACTTGTTACTTAGAGAGAATTGTCTAGTGACATGTTTGTCATGATGATGGATTTTGGCGTGGAAAATCAAAACTTTAAAAATGCTGTCCAAGGAGCTGAGTCTGTTTTGGAAATAGGGTTCAGTGGTTTGGATAACTTTTTAAAAGTCTGGTCTAAAACCTGGACCAGATTTACTACCTGAGTGATATGGTTTTCACTAGCTAGTACTGAAAGGCAGAGTGATATAGTTCTAGTGTTGAACTATAACTCTACAGACCAGGATTTGAATCCTTGTATAGTCATGGAAATCTACTGAGTAATCTTGAACAGGTCACAGCCTCATAGGAAAGCAAAGGGAAATCCCCTACAAACAAATCTTGCCAAGAAAATAAGGTGGCAGGTTAATATTTGGGGTACTATCAGTCAGAAATGACTTAAAACACAGCACTATCACCACCACAAAAATAACCCTGCTGCTTGATGCTATTTTTCTATAATACACTACTCACAGCATTGTAATAAATAGGTTGGCCATGGGCCCTTGGAAACATCTGTATGGGAATCCTTCCAGATAACTGACACAGATGTGGAACTGCAACAGTACAGGAGCAAAATCTCAGTGTACGGTTAGGTTGTGTGTTTGGATGGACAGAGTGTGAATTGACAGGGTATAAAGCTTGTACTTCTCATGAAAAAAATAGAGAAGCACAGCATGTATTTATAACATAGATTGAAAAGAATGCTACAAAATGCAGTCTTGAAATTTCTTCACATCACTGAGGTGAAATTATTTTGTTCTTGACAATAATATATGATATATTTTGTACCATTAATTATTTTGCCCTCTATCCCAAAATTGAGGTATTCATGGATGATGTGACACATTCTGAACTATGGTACTTTTTGTAATAGTGCTATTGCGATCTCAGAGCACTATAGGTTATTGATGTTACTATTGCTGGAATGAGGCAGGGATGAGACTCATATGGCTTTCTAAATGTTGTTGAACTTCTGTTTCCGGCATTCCACAACATTGTCAGTACTACTTTACAGACCCATTTTTATCCACAAAAAGAAAAGACAAGAATAACTATTGTGATTGCAGGATTTCAGGCTCGGTTTTCTACACAATTAAAGTAATTACTTCTGCTTATGAAGACACATATTTTGGAACCCAAACAATACCAGATAAATAATTGTTTTTCTGAATGGAAAACCAAAATAAAAACCAAGCTTAACAGTTCAAATGATTAAATGTCTTTTATTTAATACATAGTAAGAAGAGATTTAACTGGAAGCTTTCATTGTTAACATCAATCACAACCATGAAAGAGGAAAAATGAAATAATCTCTACTTTGAGATCTAAAGAAATAAAATACAAATACTTTCAAGTAGACATAAAACCTATCATCTTAAACTGTTTATGCATTTATCCACTTAACACTGTCTTACAGTTCTGAAGATAACTCAATTTTTGTACTGACATTGAATGAATTACCTTCATATTGGTTAAGCAAATGAACCCAGAGGGTGCTCACCAATGCTTTCTCTTCATCCTGGAAAGAAGGGATGAGTGGAGTGCCACAGGATTCTGTTCTGGAACCAGTTCTGTTCAACAGTTTTATTAATGACTTAGATTAAGCGTAAGAAGACATGATCATCAAATTTGCAGATGACACCAAATTTGGAGGGATAGCTAATACTCAAAATGATTTTAACAGATTAGAGAAATGGGCCAAAGCTAACAAAATATAGTTCAACAGAGACAAATGCAAGATATTCAACTTAGGCAGAAAAAAAGAAATGCAATGATAGAGAATGGGGGAGCCTGGCTCGAGAGCAGTATGTGTGAAAAAGAACTTGGTGTCCTTGTGGACAACGAGTTAAACATGAGCCAACAATGCCATATGGCAGCTAACAAAAACAATGGGATTTTGGCCTGCATCAATAGGAGCATAGTGTCTAGATCCAGGGAAGTCATGCTAACCCTCTATTCAGCCTTTGTCAGACCACACCTGGAATACTGTGTCCAATTCTGGGCATCACAATTGAAGAGAGATATTGTAAACCTGGAATGTGACTAGAGGAGGGCAACTAAAATGATGAAGGATCTGGAGAACAAGCCCTACAAGGAGCAGCTTAAACAGCTGTGCATGTTTAGCCTGCAGAAGAGAAGGCTGAGAAGAGACATGATGGCCATGTATAAATATGTGAGGGGAAATCATAGGGAGGAGGGAGCAAGCTTGTTTTTTTCTGCCCTGGAGACTAGGTTAAGGAACAATGGCTTCAAACTACAGGAAAGGAGATTCTACCAGAACATTAGGAAGAACTTCCTAACTGTAAGAGCTGTTCAGCTGTGGAACTTTCTGCCCTGGAGTGTGGTGGAGACTTCTTCTTTGGAGGCTTTTAAACAGAGGCTGGATGGCCATTGGTTGGAGGTGCTTTGAATGCAATTTTCCTGCTTCTTGGCAGAGGGTTGGACTGGATGGCCCACGAGGTCTCTTCCAACTCTATGAGTCCATGATTTTATGATTCATTCTTATTTCTTTCATTTGCCAAATGTATGCTATTAATATTATATATGTATAACAAATTAATAACCATGTTCTATACCATGTAATAATCCATATCAGTAGACATGATGGATGCATTTAGAAATCAAAGGACTTTGCATCATGAAGCATGTTAGCAATATTATTTATTTATTTATTTATTTCTCAAACTTCTACCCTGCCCTTCTCAACCCCCGAGGGGGACTCAGGGTGGCTTACAAAAAGGCACAATTCGATGCCGGCACAACAACAAGGGAAAAAAACCCCATACAAACAGTAATTAAAACAATCAATTATACACCGCAATCCCTAAAAACAATTTAGTGCTCAACGTTTATCAGCTCAGAGTCCGTAAATTCAAACTCCACGTTGTCCAATCCATCAATTCTCGTCGTCGCTTGTGCCTTATCTATCCACCAGATTACCCGAAGGCCTGGTCCCAGATCCATGTTTTTAATTTCCTTCTAAAGGAGAGGAGGGATGTCGATGACCTAATCTCCCCGGGGAGTGAGTTTCACAGGTGAGGGGCCACCACCGAGAAGGCCCTCCTCCTCGTCCCCACCAATCTCACTTATGATAGAGGTGGGACCGAGAGCAGTGCCTCCCCAGAAGATCTTAAACTCCAATAGCTTGGAAATAAGCTTTCACTATATATGCACAAATAATTTGCAAGGAATCATGACACATATTCAGGTATCAGCAAATGAATTTTTAATTATTATAACCAGATAACTCTAAATTGGGGATATGATGGTGTACTTCATAGTAATTTTGATAGTAATTATTTTGCAAAGGATAACTTGCCATCTACTTTTCATTCTCTTCTTCCTAGATGTTTCTATTATAAAGATTTATTCCCCAAAGTGATGGTGTCATAAAACATATTTTTCACCATGATTTCAAAAATGTTCTATTCCACAACAATAATCCAGTTAGATAGCATGGCCCACCATTGTTTGCTATTGCCTGCAATATAGAATTAAAATGTGCATTGAGTTTCCAAATGCAAAAGTAAAATCTAATTTAATGATGCTTATCTGCTCAACATTTCAGTTTTAGATGTAGTAAGTTCTGGTAATGAAACCATAGTTGTGATAATGCCCATTTAGACATTATACCAGAATATAGACACTGCAAATCACATCACATCTTGGTTTCTGCTTCAGGTTTATCAGCCACCCTGAACCTATTCATTCAGACCTTGTGCTTAACTATATGATTAATCTTCATCTCATGAACAGAATATCTGCATTATAAAATAAAATGTTCAGAAAATAGTCCATGAGTACCATCTTCATAAGCAACAAGGGCAAGCTCATGTGACTATGATACAATCAAATTAACCAAATTTTAGAAGAAGTAACTTGCAGTAATACAGACCAGGCAACTGAGAAGTAAAATATGAATACCTTTGCCTTACTCCATAGTCTTCCATAGTGAGCAAATGTGGTTTCCCTGAGGAAGTTCAGGTGGGGTTGGATTAGATTAGGTTTGTGGAATTCATGCTAATGAAACTTTTATCATAGTCAAAGCTATGTCTCTCTCTTCATTCTTTGTGTGTTTTGGGGATTGGGTTGCAGGGGCGAGGTAAGAGGTACAATTCCTGTCACTTTAATGGGTTTGTAGAAGGAGGATTTTCAGTAGGTGTTACTTGCAACTCAAGGATTTAGGCATTGGTGTAGTTAAACAGTTAGCTTCACTGTGCTTACGGTAAAACTGGTGCATAGATTTATATTTTATTCATTTGGTATTTTTGCCTCATATGACTAATGAACATAGGAGTGCATATTGCCTTTGAGCTAGTTATTTCTCCATTAAATTTGCAACTCTTGCAAACAAGCCCTATCCCCAAAGTAATAGTTTTCTGTATTTCTGTGTGTGACCATCTGCTGAAATGCCTCACTGCCAGTGCAAAAAAGATACTTTGTGTACATGTGGCTCAGCTTCTGTGTAGGTTTCCATATGTTTCTGGAGTGGGAATTTGTTGGCACGTCTTTCCTTGAATTGAGCTGTCCTTGGTGGCACAGTGAATATTTGAGAAAGTCTTCAGTGCCGCATGAGCAACTGGTACTGTTGAGATGTTTTCAAATCCAAGAGTAGCTTTTAAAAACAAAGGTAAATAAAAGGCAAATGTTGTTGTGCCATTTACAAGAATTGTGGGGAAAGTGATTTATTATTATTATTATTATTATTATTGTTGTTGTTGTTGTTGTTGCTGTCGTCATCATCATCATCATCATCATCATTCTTATATATTTACATCCCACTTTCAATACTGTCTAGTCTATGAATCTGTTGGACTTTTTAGAACCAGCACAGAAATTATGTATATTTTACATAAATTGGTAGCTGCAACGCATCTATCAGATTTTTTCTTTCTTTCTGGTGAACATGTTTTCATGATACTAAAACCGTCAACTGCAAGTAAAAATGCAAAGGATTATTTTATGAGTACTGTGAACTTGGTCACATCCCTGCACTGCTATTTATTTTTCTTATAAGAACACCTGATGTTCTCAGTTACACAAAGAAATAGTATATTTTTACCAAATGAAGGTGATAGAAGCAGATGAAAATACAGGTGGATAATATACTAAGAATCTATGGCATATAGATTGTTGTGTATTATTTGCTGACTGTATCAATTTTGTTGCTTTAATGACTTTTACTGATAACTTATCTTGAATAATATACATTATTACCCCTATTTCCAGAGAGGATATATTCTAAGACACACTTTTTTGGCCTTCCAGGTTATCTGAAGATTGCTGAAAACAAATATATAGAGTGGTGTGAAGACCTGCAACACACATGGAAGGTTTGTTTCTGCAGTAGCTCAGAAACTGTAAAAGATATCACCAGGACAGGCAAGGAAATGGAAGCACAGAGTTGTGAGATCCTGAAATCATGCTGTCCGAACAGCAATTTCTAAGCTTCTCTTGTTTCTTCTGAAACTTGTTGTGGATCAAAGGTTTAGTCAGGGGTGCTGTCGGCATCTGGCATCCTTGGTCACCAGCAATCTGCCATGTCCCACTCCAATAACCTCATCCAGAGCCATGTCTTTAAAATAATATACCAGAACAGATGTTCCAAATACAACTGGGCAGTTGGCATTGGTTCCTATTTTCAAATCACATAGTGCCCAAGTGATGCTACAACATAATGGGAGGAATTAAAATTGTCGGGAGCCTGCTCAGTCTTATTGCTGGCATTGGGAAAGTGGCATCGGAGGGCAGATGGATACATTCATAAAACTTTTGTTTTCCCTGCAAAAAAAATTATTTTGTCGTATTATAAATCAGCCACCTCGAGATCTTTAGTTATCAGCTAGAAAAATGTGCTTTTAAAAAATAACTAACATTATGGCATCCAGTGATTCAGCATCTCAATGTAAAATTAAATTAAAAATGTACATAGGAGATCCTTTAAGACTATAGACAAGGAGGAAGCATATACTAATTCAGAGCCGATGATGGCTTTATATGTACTATTCATATAAAGAAAATATATTATCTGAGAAATGATTATGGAACACAAATAGCTGGAAAATATTGCACTGTATGCAACAAACAATTTCATGGCCAGGATCACTGGGTTGTTGTAGGTTTTTTGGGCTATATGGCCATGTTCTAGAAGCATTCTCTCCTGATGTTTCACCTGCCATAGATGCAGGTAAAACGCCAGGAGAAAATGCTTCTAGAACAGAGGTCCTCAAACTAAGGCCCAAGGGCCAGATATGGCCCTCCAAGATCATTTACCCAGCCCTCATTGAAAGCACACAAAAACAACAACAACCCTATCTCATCAGCCAAAAGCAGGCCCACACTTCCCATTGAAATACGAATAAGTTTATATTTGTTAAAATTGTTCTTCATTTTAATTGTTGTATTGTTTTAAAGTGTTTTTTGCACTACAAATAAGATATGTGCAGTGTGCATAGGAATTCATTCATTTTTTTTTCAAATTATAATCCAGCCCTCCAACAGTTTGAGGGACTGTAACCTGGCCCTTTGTTTAAAAAGTTTTAGGATCCCTGTTCTAGAATATGGCCATAGAGCCTGAAAAACCTACAATTTAGGAAAAGTTATTTCAGACCAACATCCACCTCCACTTCTTGGGAAGACCCTCCTGCTTCTGATTAAAAAATAACAACTTTGCAGTCTCATAGGAGACACACAAGATTATTCCTTTCCTACAATCTTCCATCTCTTTCGCTATGCTTTGAAATTTTAATGCAGTGTTTCTCTACCTGGGGGTCAGGACCCTTGTGTGGGTTGCAAGGAGGTGTCTGAGGGGTCGCCAAAGATGATGGTATTTTCTGTTGGTCACAGTATTTTCTGTTAGTTACAGGAATTCTGTGTGGGAAGTTTGGCCAAATTCTATCATTGGTGGAGTTCAGAATGCTCTTAGACTGTAGGTGAACTATAAATCCTAGCAACTACAACTCTCAAATGTCAAGGTATATTTTCCCCAAACTCCACCAGTATTCACATGGAGTATTCATGCCAATTTGGTCCAAGTCCATCATTGTTTGAGGCCACAGTGCTCTCTGGATATAGGTGAACTACAACTGCAGAACTCAAGGTCAATGCTCACCAAACCCTTCCAGTATTTTCTGTTCATCACAGGAGTTCTGTGTGCCAAGTTTGGTTTGATTCCATAATTTGGTGGTGTTCAGAATGCTCTTGATTGTAGGTGAACTATAAATCCGAGCAACTACAACTCCCAAGTGACAAAATCAATCCCCCCAACCCCACCAGTATTCAAATTTGGGCATGTCGGGTATTTGTGTCAAATTTGGTATAGTGAATGAAAATACATCCTGCATATCAGATATTTACATTATGATTCATAACAGTAGCAAAATGACAGTTATGAAGTAGCAAAGAAAATAATTGTATGGTTGGGAGTCACCACAACATAGTCGTTTCTGGTCAACATAGTCACTTCCCCAACCATACAATTATTTTCATGATATCTCCGGCCCACCCCGTTTGGGTATCAGCGAGCACGCCAATGCAGGTCTGTAGCCGGAGGGGGTGGGTGGGGATTCAACCCCCCCCCCAAAAAAAATTCAGGTTAAAAAACCCCTATTTTTGGCTATTTTTGCCCTTACTAACCTTGCATACCTTGCATCTTATACCTTTTATGGAGCAATAAGGGTCTTTGGGCTGTATTAAAAATGTTGTTGTGTTATCGAACTACTCTTCATGATTTGCTTTAAAAAGTTTCAACCTGCCCCCCCCCTGAAAAAGAATTCTGTCTACAGCCCTGCGCCAATTACTTAAATCAAGAAATACACTCACTGTAACACCTCAGCAAGCGAGAGTCCAAAGGTGGCAGGCTCAAACCCAAAACCTCAAGTCATGGCTGATACCAAATGAGAGCCTCCTACCTGGGTACACAGAAAACTGGGCGACTTGGAAGGCGCTGAACAGACTGTGCTCTGGCACCACGAGATGCAGAGCCAACCTTAAGAAATGGGGCTACAAAGTGGAATCCACAACATGCGAGTGTGGAGAAGAGCAAACCACAGACCACCCACTGCAATGCAACCTGAGCCCTGCCACATGCACAATGGAGGACCTTCTTGCAGCAACACCAGAGGCACTCCAAGTGGCCAGATACTGGTCAAAGGGCATTTAATAGAATACCAAGTCTGCAAACTTTGTGTTTTGTTTGTTTGTAATGCAATACAACTGTTTTGGTTTGCTCCTGACACGATAAATAAATAAATAAAACCACAACATAAGGGGTCGCGGCATTAGAAAGGTTCAGAGCCACTGTCTTGATGGGTCTGACTACCCATCCTGCTCCTCTTTAAAAGAAAAAGTGGCCAAAAGCCTGGGGGAAGGAATCCTGGCACCGGAAAAGGGGGAGAACAGACTGCAAGGGAAGAGCCCGAGGCATCCAAACCTCCCTCCTCTTGCCCTCCTTAGCGGCTGCAAGCTGCCAGCCCGATCCATCTCCTCGCAGGAGGAATTAATAGCCCGCTGCTTCACACGATCAGGGAGGCATTCTCTGCCAACAGCATTTGTGTGCATTTAAGCTTTCTGCTCTCTCTCTCTCTCCCCCCCCCCCCTTCCCTATTGAATGCTGTTTAATTTCAGCTTCGCAGTCCACAAACAGAGCGTATTATTAGCATCTCGAGACGTCAGCGTGCCTAACTGGATCAAATCCTTCCCGGAGCAGCAGCAGCAGCTTTTCATTAGTCCTAAGGCAATAAAAGGGAATCAGGGGGGTGGGGTGGGAAAAAAGAAAAATACACTCCGGAGACGATACAGGTGGAAGTGTTGCTTATTGGCTCTGCGCCTCAAGTATCACTTACGGGGGCGGCTCCTAATTGGCTGCCTTTTAATTACCAAAGCCCCGCCCACGCAGTCCCCGCTTGCCTCCCAGTCGTGACCAACACTGTGGCCTGGGTGGGAGATGCAATTAGATGCAGCAAGGACGTCAATCAGCGACAGCCAATCGGGGAGAAGGAATGCGGTCCTTAAGCTCCGCCCCTGAGACGAAGCTTATATATAAGCGCCAATTGTGGCTTGTTGGGAGAGAGGAGGTGTGGATGGTTGGGAAGAGGTGTCTTATACTTTCGAACATTGTGTTTCAAAGAAAGGAAAGATATTTTTTTTAAAAATAGAAGTTTTAGTCACCTGTATAGTGCTAAACCTTTGAGTACTTCATCACACTAGAGGATGAATCCACTTAAATCCGGTTTCTGCCTCCTGCAGATTTCTGAGGTTTGTAGTTTAGTGAGGATGTTTGTTTATTATTTATTTACTTACTGCATTTGTATACTGCCTTTCTCAGCCAGAGGTGACTCAAGGTGGTTCACAGTCAGCAGCAATTTGATGCCATAACAAATATCAAAATACAGTTAAAAAAATTCAATGTTTAAGATGCAATATAATTTATTTATTTATTTATTTATTTATTTATTTATTTATAGTATTTATATTCCGCCCTTCTCACCCGGCAGGGGACTCAGGGCAGATTACAATGTACACATATATGGCAAACATTCAATGCCAATTTGACATACAACATATACAGACATACACAGAGGCTATTTAACTTTTTCTGGCCGCCAGGGGAGCTGTCACTTTCATCGTCCATCTGCAACACTGATGAAGTACTTCCGCATTCCCCGCATGATTTTGCTGGAGTGCTTTGCTGGAGTCTTCTTTATGGCCTCATAAATTAGTTAATTTAGCCTCCCCACACAAGGTGGTACCTAATTTTCCTACTTGACAGATGCAACTGTCTTTCGGATTGCAAAGGTTGACAACAGGCTACACAATTGGTTGGAAGCCCTCTCCAACCTGGGCTGGCTTTGAACTCATGACCTTTTGGTCAGAGTGATCTTAATGCAGCTGACACTCAGCCAGCTGTGCCACAATCCCGGTACTATAAAAAGCAAATATATATAAAAAGCAAATATATCTGTAAAAACAAGATCCTCAGCATCTCCTTACTAAAATCGTTGTCCAGTTGCATCGTCAGTCATTCCATATATTCATTTACGTCGAAATATGCTCCAGTGCAAAAAGCTTGCTTGAAAAGCCAGGTCTTAACAATGTTGTGGAATGTTAGAAGGGAGGGAGCCAATCTTATACCCCTGGAGAGGGCATTCCATAGCCGAGGGGCCACCACTGAGAAGGCCCTGTCTCTCGTCCCTGCCAATCGCATCTGTGAGGTAGGTGGTATAAAGAGCAAGGCCTCCCCAGACTACCAACCTCAGAATTTTGCAGGAGTCAGAAACCAGATTTAAAGTAGATTCATTCTCTATAGGCCTGGGTAACAACGCAAAAATTTGTTTCTAAAATCGATTTGTAATTGGGGTGTTTTTTTGTTTCGATATTTAAAATAATTACAAAATTTTCCAAAAAAAAAGTTCGGTATTTACGAAATTTCGTAAATATTTACAAAACATTTTGTAAAGATGGCGCCCTTTTTTTTTCAATATTTTTAAAATATTTTTTAAATTTAATTATTAATTTAGTAGAATAGGGAGGAGAAATTATTATTGAGGGAAGGCAGGCACTCACTCTGGCGGGCCCTCTTGCTCGCCGCTCGCTCGCCGCTCGCCCTCTCGCTCGCCCTCTCGCTCGCCGCTTGCCCTCTCGCTCGCCGCTCGCCCTCGCCCTCTCACTCGCCCTCTCGCTCGCCGCTCGCCCTCGCCCTCTCGCTCGCCGCCGCTCACCCTCTCACTCGCCCTCTCGCTCGCCCTCTTGCTCGCCGCTCGCCCTCTCGCTCGCCCTCTCGCACGCCGCTCGCCCTCGCCCTCTCGCTTGCCGCTCGCCCTCGCCCTCTCGCTCGCCGCCACTCGCCCTCTCGCTCGCCCTCTCGCTCGCCGCTCGCCCTCGCCCTCTCGCTCGCCGCTCGCCCTCTCACTCGCCCTCTCGCTCGCCGCTCGCCCTCTCGCTCGCCCTCTCGCTTGCTCAGCCGGCGCCGAGAGAGGAGAGCTCCCAGCAAGCCAGGCGGCCATCTTACGTATTTCCGAAATGGACGGAAATACAAAATTTTTTGGCGCCTGCCGTTTCGATATTTAAAAACACTTCCAGGTTTAAAAATAAGTTTTGTAATCGTTTCGTAATTCAAAAATTAACGAATTTTTTAACGAATTACGAATTAACGAAACGAATTGACCAGCCCTAATTCTCTAGTGTGATGAGGTAGGGATAAAATCAGAAGCATTCGTTTCTTACAATTACAGCTCTAGACTCAAGATGTAGATTGTGTATTAAGTGGATTGACTTACATGCAGGGAGAGGGGAATGAGATTCTGCTAAGGCTAAACTCTGTGTTAGGATTGTGACCACAAAGGATCTTGTGTAGTGGAACTCCCCCTTGTTTTGGTTTATATCTTTGCATTCACTGAATATGCATTTTTATATTTCT